>NC_047676.1:8995068-9368248 GCF_011762505.2 Arvicanthis niloticus | reverse complement strand
TTGGTCCATCACATTTTGATTGCATTTTGCTACTTTTGAGCTCTGAGCTCCTAAACTTGGTTAAGGTCAAGTTCCCAGAATTGTTCGCTACCAACATAATTGGTAAGGGCTCTTGACCTTGACATTAGTGACATTTTAGACCCCAGCAAAAAAATTTTCCCAGCATGTTTCTCCTTATAATAACATAGTTTTAGATCTTGGGAAAGATAGAAGTGTTCCTGAGTGGTGGTTACAATCCTTTATGGTGCTTAGAACTACCGTCAAGTAGACCGTGGTGACGGAGGGAAATTTCTGTGGAAGTGAAGTACATTTTGTGTGAGTCAGAAGATATACAAAGTATCTAGTGAAATTTGGATTCATATTCCTACAATTGGTTTCCATGTTAAGTCTTTTCCTTCATAATGGCCAAGGCAGAATAGATATTTATATTTATGGGCTGATCTTTTTTCCCCTAAGCAAGACCAGTGAAAAATCATTTTAACTTGATTCATTGGTCTCTCTTCTGGTCCACATTCCTTTTTTTTGTTTGTTTGTTTGTCTTGATAATAACTGTGTCTACTCACAAGGTCTTTAAACCTGACCACAAAGGATGAAACAGAGTGCAAACAGTGCTCTTTTGAGAAAGGCTTTCTCCATGCTCTCTATACAGCTTAAATGTGGGATTTTTCTTGCCCAGCTGTTCTCATGGGAAAACACTGTGAACTGTTAATATTACCAGAGGTATTCTAATATTCGATAGTGCCACTGGTTGGTCGATGTTTTTTGCTGACCATTTGCATGTTTCATTGCTTGGGAATTTCAACACACATGGGATGAATTTGTTACATTCCATGCCCTCCAATTCCTCCTCTGTCTTCTGAAACATATTCTCTCTCCACTTCATATCTTCCTTTTCATTTTCTTTTAAGCCCACTGAATTCGCTTAATGCTTTTGGTATGTGCAGGGTTTAGGGCCATCTATGGGAGCAGGGCATCTTCCCAAAGGCCACATCCCTAACAAAAACAGAATCTCTCTTTCCCAATAACCATTGACTGCCAACACCTCCTCAGCTAGAGACAAAACTTCTGGAAACACCTCCCTACTCGGTGCTTGGATTTTGTCTGGCTTGATCTTGTGTAGGTGTTGTACATGATACCACAGCTATTGTGTGTTCATAAAAGCAGCTGATCTGCTTGGATTTTGTCTGGCTTGATCTTGTGTAGGTGTTGTACATGATACCACAGCTATTGTGTGTTCGTGAAAGCAGCTGATCTATTGATTTCGGGAAATCAATGTTTGACTGTAGTCGTCTACTGCTTCTTGCTTCTTCGGTCTTTCTGTTGCCTCTTCAGACTAAGCATTTGTTGGTCTCCAAGTTAATTAATGATAATACTTGTAATAATATCACACTAAAAGTCTGATTTCCATAAAGACAGGCTTCTTGTTAAGGTATCGGCTCCTTGCCCAGCACCCAGATGGTTGATTTGGTGAATAGTGCTAATAAATAAATTCTAAGAAGCATTTGCACTCATGTCCTAAAGTTGCTGGCAGAGTTCCACAGCCATCCTCATTGTCTGTCGTGGCTGCGACTGGTTTTTTGTGAGACTCAGAGCAAAGAACTGATGATTAAAGCCACCACTGAGACCTCCCCTCATGCTTAATGTTAGTCACTCATATAATATTAGAATAAACTGATGTCTCCTTGTGTGTTAGACTATAGGGGATCTCAAGCAATATAAACTGAGCCTACAGGAGGAAGAGTTGACAGCAGGAACTGGAAGCACACTGCTACTTAACTATATTCCTGGGAAATCTAAACTTGAGCTTGTGGGAGGGGGAGGTGCTGGCATTTGGAAAATCAAGATGCAATGAACCTAATTATGCAAAACAGTGGCTTCCAATCTGTCATTCGTCACAACTCTATCTAAATCTGAGATTATTTGATTATCAACAAAGGGAATGAGCTTGCCTGCCCTGATCCTTCCCTTCCCGAAAAGAACCCAGTGCTTTTATTTTTATTTATTTTATTTGAAATTAAAATATAATGACATCATCTCCCCATTCTCCTTCCTCCTTCCAGTCCTTCCAATGCAGCCCCCAGCCTCCTCTTAATTAAGCACCAAACCTGGATTATTGAAAGGCAGTTTGCAATTAATTCCCAAAATGGCTGGTAGGTGTCAGTTTGGGGCCAGGTGGGTGAATAGTAGGCCACCTTGTAATACAGTATAGTCTCCCCCCCCTTTGGTTCTGATGTAGGTCCTCTGCTCACCACAAATATGTAACACTCCTCCTTGTTGCCCCAAGTCCATCTAATGACTCCACTGCCCTGGCATTTCTTCTCTTGTTTTGGATGTAAATCAGTGCCTCATTTATCATCAGCCAGTGCAAGCAGACTTATTTCTTTAAGAAACTACCTCAGGGTCCCCTATTTTGTAGCTTTACTCCACAGGGACCCTTTTCCCAGGCTATGCAGGGAGTGCCTGCAGAAGGATTCACAGATGCTGGAAAGCCAAACCACTTATAATAGATATGTAAGCCAGTTAGGGACAAGCATTTGTACACGTCCGGAGGGAGGCAGTGTAAATGTAAACACTTCAGTTGGTTAGCCAGAGGGAAGGGAACCAGGGCCCAACAACTTTATCCTTAAATATCTGCTTCTCCTTCAAGAAGGACTAAGGGCCGCTTTCTGCCTGCTTGACTTCTCCATTATCGGGGGCCAAACCTGCTGATGGCGACAATTTCCGGTTCAGTTTTCAGGAGTGAACATCAGGAGTGAACTGGAGCATATTCATTTGCTCACCGTTTAGAATAATTTCTGGAGTGCTAAATGGAGATGCTGCGTGGACTTTGAAGGTTGTCTCTCTCTGCCTGAACTCTCCAGTAAAGAGGCAGGTTACACTCACCAGGCATGTAAAAATAGAGAAGTTTCAGTGGTCCTGTTTGGTGTGGATTTGTTTGAGAAAGCCCAACATCCACCCAGCGACATCAGCTTTGGGAGCCAGGGAGGCAGCTGGATAGGGTGATAAGCTGATTAGTCTGGCGTGTTGCTACCAGTTGACATTCTTCATTTGGGGTTTTTGGAAATTTCGATCACCGTACCCTTCCATTCATAAATTCTTGGATACAGTACCGTTTGGATGTTGGCTGAGTTTTAATGTTCCCATGTTCGTTTATTTCAGCTGGGTCCCGAGCCTCGTATAGCAGCCAACATGGGCACCTGGCCCCTGAGCTGCGGGCCCTGCAGTCCCCGGAGCACCACATAGACCCCATCTATGAAGACCGCGTCTATCAGAAGCCCCCTATGAGGAGTCTCAGCCAGAGCCAGGGGGATCCTCTGCCGCCAGCACACACCGGCACGTTCCGCACGAGCACAGGTGTGTATTGGGAACATATTCAGGCCTGAACATGGGCATGGGGGCGGGGGAGGGACGCAGACCTCCTTGGAAACTAAATCACTGTTCCTAAATAAAAGGAACTCTGTGTGTGTGTGTGTGTGTGTGTGTGTGTGTGTGTGTGTGTGTGTGTGTGTGTGTGTGTGTGTTCCAGTCAAGCCTTATGGCCCGATTCTATCATTAATATCTTTGATAATGTCTGAAAGAGATTGTAACTCCAATTTAGCTACCTAGTTACACTATAACAAGTGATGATGCAAAAATAATTGTAAAGTTACTTTATCAAGTAGAAAAAAAAAACACAGAAAGGAAACATGACTGATGTCTTGGTTCCCTTCAATAGTTTAGCTAATGACTGTGCGTACTCCACAAAAGCAGTCAGTACCCCTGTCATAAAATGTAGATGCATTATTATGGTAAGTCATTTTTAATGATATAATCTACCTTTCAGCAAGCTTCAGGATCAAAATATTTGTTAAAAATGTGACACATTTTGAAAGATGGACTTAGAATGTGTTTCATACACACTAATAGGCTAGAACATTTAGAATTGTCATTTAAATGTTCAAACTTGATAATTATTGAGACCTCAATCAGCTCTCCAGGATTAAATATGCATTTTTTAAAGGTGCACCTAACCATCGGACACATGGAGAATGGCAAGTGTTTCCTATGACCTGTAGCCATTCATAAAATAGTCTAAAGTTACGATTATATTCCTAATGACACTGATCTTAATAAAAAAAATATGGGAAAATTAGACACATGTTGAGAGGGGCATTCATAGTAAAACCTTGCCCTGCTAGGTAAGCGACGGAAGTTTCTCTGTTCGTTTCCTGCTGGTTAAGTTTACCCGTTCCCTGCAGCACATGCTGCTAACTGCACCTGAAGCGTGGGACCGCTGGCCTTCCGTTCACAAGCTTAGCCCAGATCTCTGTAACCTCAGCTTGAACTGACCACTAAGTATAGTGCAGTGATTTTGGTAAACTGCACGTGATGCTGAATTACATGTTTTGAAGGCAAGGGAAGTGACTCTTGTAGTTGATTATGGAGATTTACATTTCACTGTTCCACCGCGTCCGTCGAAAGAGGAAAGGCTCAATGCACTCCTTGTGACATTGTAAATGGCATTCAATATGAATAACATACATTTAGACTTAGATAAGAAAGTACACTGATTTATGCTTGTCAGATCCCTCACCCTCAGCCTGTTACTCTCTGGAGTCAGGCTGCTTGAAGATTTTGATTGATCTATTGACTGATTGATTGATTGCTTGATTGATTTTGCAAATTCTCAATTAAGATAATTTTATTTCCACATACACCACTTGTGAAAAAACACTTGATTTTAATAAAAAAGAAAAGCAAAAGAATTTTATTAAGCCTCTGTTCTATATATGCCTTTAGAATTTATTTTGTTATTGAACTTTTAGAAAATTAGTAAAAGAAAAATAGTTACAGTAAAAACTGCCATGTACCTAGTTCATATTTTAAACAATAGTCTTCACACTTAAAAGGAAACCATTTGATCAGTTACTTTTCTAGTTTTTTTTTATTATATTTAATCTGTTTTTACAGTCCAATTGTTATCCCCCTCCTGTTCTCTCTTCTGACATCCCATTCCTCCTCCCCTGTCTCCAAGAGGATGTTCCCACCCCACTTCCAAATACCCAGAGGAAAAAGCAATGTAGAAGATAAAAGAATGCATTTTAGCTTATATTTGCAGAACTGATACAGCCCATCATGACAGGAAAAGCATGGCGGCAGGTAGGCCTAGTCTAGGAGCAGGAAGCTGGTTGACTACATTTCCACAAACAGGAAGTAAAGAGCAAGAAAGGAAGTGGGGTGAAGCTATGAAGTGATGCACTGTCTCCAGCAAGGTTATGCATCTTAAAGGTCTCATAACCTTCCAAACACCACCAACTGGGAACCAAGTGTTCAAACCCGTGAGCCAAACAGTAATATTTCTCATTCAGATTATACACTGTGATATCCTCTAAACCTATGATAGGCAGATAGCAGCCCAAAGACCAAATTCAGCTTGCCACTTGTTTTAGTCACACGCAGTGGCTAAGACTGATAATTAAGACTGTTTAAGTGACTGGGGGAAAGGAAGAGATGAATAAGGTTTTCTGATACGTGGCAGTGACATCAAAGTTGAAGTTTAATGTCCATGAGTGAAGCTGTAGACTGAACCCTCACTCTTACCCTGAAGTGTCCCTTACAGGTGCTCTGACACTGCAGAGGCAGCACTCTGAGGCTGTGACAGACATCATACAGCTCATAGAACCTGGCTTTTTGCTGAAAGTTTGCAAGCCTACTTCCAGATACAAATTTAAAGGTATCTGGAGCAAAGCAGTGCTATGCTTTTGTTCTTCCTCTGAGGGCAACCAAGAGTCTCCTCAAAATTCTTCAAAGAGTCTATTATAATGACAGCCACACCAGAGACCTGCCAACATGTGGATGTCAGAGGTCTAATACCCTATGCCAGCTGGCACCATGGAACTTGACGTAGTTTTTGAGCAAGTGTGATGATTCACACAATGCTATGATCATTGTTTTTAGCAAGAATAGAAAGAAGAGTGAGAAAGTGAAGCCACAATCTCCAAGACCCAACCTCTCACACCTAATGCCTGCCCAGGAGGCCCCATGCCTGCATCTGGCCTGCTTCATGTTCTCACTCTTTTTCAGATCCACTGCTCTAGAGCCCAAATGTCTAAAAGGATGCCTTTGGTATACATATATATTTTACTAGTATACCAGAGATTAATAATAATAATAATAATAATAATAATAATAATAATAATAAATTGTATCTAGTACTGCAAATACCTAAAACTGGAAAATTATTAAAAGTAGGGTAATTAAAAATAATTACCAAAGAGCCGTAATGAAATATGCTAAGATGGCTTCTTTGTATCTGAGGTTGTTTATTCATAGCTCCAGTTTTGTACATCCAGGACCAGACTAGCGAACCTTGGTAGAAGAGCTCACATTTTAATGAGGCCTGTAGGTTAGAGCTACTTCTGTCCACCGTTGTTGGCTCTAAATGATGGCTGAGGTGACATGAGCATGCAGCCTTAGCTTGCAGCCTTTCAGTGACAAGGAACCAGCTGTCCCCCCAGACATTTCAGACAGTGCTTTAGCAAAACAGGAATCTGATCAGTCTCTTTCAATACACCCATTGTTGGGAATAAGGATGAGGGAAAGGTGAATCAATAATTAGGGAGTGAGAAGGATGTGTTAAGAACCAAAGGTGGGGTCTTGAGAACAAGAGAGAGCACATGGATACTTTCAGGGACATTCTTTAGTGCATTTAATATATTTATTAATCCTGTGGCTCGGGCACATCTTAATGCTCAGCCCGTACATCATTAGGCAGACATGAAGGTGTGGCACCAAATCACATAGGTTGCTTGGAGCCAGTCTTGGAAAGGTCACACAAGCTGCCTTGTCCTAGATCCTGATCTTGCTTGACCTCATGTTTCTAAATACCATTTGAAAGCAAAACAGACTTATTTTTCACCCATGGAGCTTATTGGCTTTGGACATTCTGTTATTAAAGTTGTGTCTGCTAAGATCCACTGTTTGCTTGATACACTGGTTTATCCAGCGTGGCTTACGGACTCCTGCCTGTCTCTGAGCACATTTCATTACATACAGTTTCCTGAACGCAGAAAAATTGCCTAACAGAGGCTGGGAATGTCAGAAAGGTCAGTGTCACGGATGTGTTTTCAACCTGCTGGCCCTCCTAAGCATCATACTAAGTCCACGGCAACTGTCTCCCTGCCTTCCCTCTTATATGCCGACCTTATTTGAAGGCCACCATGGTACCTGCCTACAGTTAAAGTGAATAATCAGCCACTCTTGAGCAGAGAGATTTGTAAGGAGATAACTGCACAAACAAATAACAACAGATTACCTGTAGACATTGAAGGTAACGCACATTAAGGCTCTATAGATGTCTCCATCACAGGGATGTCTCAGACATTGAAGGTAACACACATTAAGGCTATAGATGTCTCCATCACAAGGATGTCTCGAACATTGAAGGTAAAGCTTGTTAGGGCTGTACAGATGTCTCCATCACAGGGATGTCTCAGGAGTTTCCTGTACTCATTCATCATGCCATTTTTCTGTTCTTTTCAATCTCCTTCTCTTTTCTTCCTTCCCTGCTTCCAGTTGGAAGTCACCCATGTTGGTTACTTTTGTATGGGGTCTGTCTCAGATACCAGCTTAGACAGTGCCACCTTCCTATTTTTATGTATTCCAATAGTCCCTGGACTCCTGAGCCATGCATTGGCTACCTAACTCTCATATGATTGACCTCATAAACAGGTTCATATTGGAGCATCAGGAAACCCAAGTCCCCCTCTTCATCTTGCCTCCACTGTGGGCTTGTGGATGGTGAAACACATGAACAGTTCACTTTTCACACAGCTGTTGTTTGGATTCTACAAAGCCAAGCACAGTGCATTAAAGCCATACAGAAGACATGCTCTGAGGAATCACCCACCTCCCCCTCTTCTTCATCCTCCTCCTCCCTCCTTCTCCTTCTAATCCTCTAAAGACTCAACTCCAACACTGCCTTTCCCAGGAACACCAGGACACTAGAGGGCAGAGCCTGACCCTTCTTTTTTCTACTCAACCTGGTAGAAGGTTGCAGGCTCTAAGGATGATCTTGGATGCATCACTGGTCCCAGATGTCTTGTAAGTAGAGATACAGGAAGAAATCCCATTATCCATCCCCTTACCGAAAGACAGCAGTGATAGGCAGACATTGGCATGGTACTCCAGAAATACAGCAGCCACTGTCTTCTGAGTCCGCAGTGGCTCCTAGTCAACTTGGCTGCCAGAGTGTAGTGTCTCATCCCCATCCCTGAGAACCCTTCCTTTCATTGAGGACCTACAAATGTAGGTGGTGAGATTGCCAGGTGAAGAGGGCTATGCACTGGCAAGTGACAAAGTCAGCCTTGTCCAGGAAGGTTCATAGCGATTCCTTGAGCATAGCTCTATGTATACTTGTGTCATATCAGAAGACAGCAGTGCTGGAAAGATTAGGGCTGAGGATGACGTGTCAACTGAACAGTGACCGTGACGTCATGTATAGTGTTCACATAAAGGTTTAACAGTGCCAGGAAGTCGGAACATAAGAACAATTAAGATGTCTGCAGAAGATGTGCCTCTGTGGACCCATAATTACAAAGTGGCAGCTTCTGCCCTCCATTCAAGAAATTGTCTATCAATTCAAATGGTTAGAAAGCTTTAGAATTAATTTTTATGGCCATTCCAATTCTTGGCTGTGTTTCACATTTGTAGACAAATTGGTCAAAATCAGAGCATGGCATACATTTGAAGAGGACATGTTTGTTTGATAACAATACAAAATGATCAAAACATCTGTGGCCCCAAGTCTACCAGATTCCAAGATCATACCTTGCCTAAGGTTCTCAGCCAGCTAAGAAACTTTGCTTGGGTGGTTAAGATTTCACACAATCTCTTCTTGAACTTCTTGTTCAGCAAGTACATATTCTTGTGTGCATAGAGAATATAACATAACTTTAAGTCACATGAACATACTTGATGTAAAGTCAATTAGTGCTGAAGATCATGAAGAATATTAATTCTCTTCTGTAATCACCTAGTTTTTAGAGGCAGACCTCTCTCCACATTTGAGACTCCTGTAAAGCCATTTAATGAGGGGTCAACTCTAAATTTCTAGAGCTGGGCAGGTAGGAGATCTATTCACATCCCCACTGCAGTCTCTCTTCCTGCCTTCTCTCTCTTATCCTGTTAGGTTATCTCAACCCCTCTGTTTCACCTTAGGTAATAGACATGACCCACCCACACACTATGGATATGTTAGCATTTCCACACCCAGCTCTGCCATGTTCATTGTCATGGAAAATGCTACCCAAAATCTTCAGGCCCATTCACTTTTCACTTGAAAGTAAACTTTAGCACATTTTTTTTTTTTGCAGTGAACAGATAATAATGAGTATTTAAATGCTCAATTAGAGTATTTCATTTAGGTCATAAAGGTTTATCCAGACATACTGTATACTGCCTTTCGTTTTAATCTTATTTGGATCCTCTGCAAAGCATATTGTCTTCAGAAGCATGCAGGCTGTGTTCTCTGGGCACACACTAATATCATAGTGTCCAGCACACCAAATAGGATGAATCAGTCAGAGAAGGGTCAGTCAGCTTGGGGTTTAGTCCTCATTCTACCTACTCTGTCTCTGCCTTCTCCTCTGTGACATGAAGAGTTGGCATGGAGGAATGGCACCATTCACACAGGTTGTCCTTAGCTCTAAATGAGGTATCTGCACAGAAGGAAACTCTGCATGATGATAATATTGTTTATCATGCTTTTCTCATTTCTAGGCAGGGAAACACTGCTACAGAACTTAAATATCATTAGGGTATAAAACACATGGCTATGTTATCATCCATCAGTACCTGTAGCACACATGGTATAAATGAGAGGAAATAAATATGTGCAATATGAAATGTGCATATAAAATTACATAGAAGATCATGTGTGTAAGGCTAAGTGTGGGTTCACTCACTTTCTAGTTTGTCCATTCACTTGTTCACATTTTAATTTTTAGAACAAATTTTACAAGCCTACTGAAATCTACTGTACATAGATACCAGGACCGATGATCAGGAGAAGACATTCCTCAATATTGACAAAGGTCCTAGTAAATATTTTTCTGTTGATCTGTATTTTAAATACCTAGTTTAAAAAAACTTAAGAATTCTTAGATCTGGGCTTAGAGAGATGGTTTAGTGGTTAGAACACTTGTAGCTCTTGCAGAGGACCTAGGTTTAGTTCCCAGAACCCACGTGGCAGCTCACAGCCATCTGTAACTACAGTTCCAGGGCACCCAACAACTCTTCTAACCTCTGGGCACCGGACGTTCCTGGAGTGCACAGCCATACATGCAGAAAAATCCTTCAAACACGTGAAATAAACCAACTGTGTCTAAAACAGTATTTTTAATTATCTGTGCTATATAAAAAGAACAAAACTGGCCAGCTGTTTAAAAGAGAACTCTGTTCCCCTTTTCTCTTTCAAACTTATGTTATATTCATTCATGCTTCTGGCCCTACATCTGTTCACACATTTTGGGGGACCCGGATACTCTGCTTCTCACAGAAGCAGTGAAAACAGCCTGAACATTAGTCATGGGAATCCCACTGTGAGTGTACCCATGCTCAGAAACACTTCTCTCCAAAGAGATAATGACATCGGAAGTTACAATACCATGTTGTATTGATTCTTGAATAGTTACCCGTTGATTATCGCCACATTCAACCAGTGTTAGTACAGAAACTAACTTGGAAAGCACAGTTCAAGTCCATAACAGCTTTGCCAAGAGTATTTCAGATTAAAAGGCAGACTTTTTACCCCTCAAGTCTCAGACTTGAGAGTTCTTGGCCACACTGTCACTGAATGACCCTCATGTTCTGATTGGAAGCACCATTCCTTAATTACCTTCTTACATGTTTCTTCTGTATTGAATTATCTAGATAACACATGTGAGTGCATGTTGTGTTTTCATGGTTGTTAATCTGTATATACAAATACATGTTGAAGCATGAAGCCTTAGAATGAGTCTTAACGTGACTCAGCAGTTAAAAACACAGGCTATTCTTTCAGGATACCTCAGTTCACTTCCCATCATCTATGTGGTGACTTGCAACAATCTAACAGTCTGTGACTCCAGTTTCAGGAGTCCTGAGGCACTCTTCTGGCCTCTGCCAATACTAGAGACCTACATGGTACACAGACATACATGGAATAAAAATACCCATACATGTAAAGTAAAATGAAAAAAAAGATATATATATATATATATATGTGTGTGTGTGTGTGTGTGTGTGTGTGTGTGTATATATATATATATATATATATATATATATATATAGAGAGAGAGAGAGAGAGAGAGAGAGAGAATCAAGGATTAAAACAAATATAAAAGAGAAATTTTTTTCTTATTAATTGATGACCTCTGCTTTCTGTTCCTCATAAAAGTATCTTACTGTGTGCCCAGATACCTGGATTTTACTTTCTTCTTCTTCTTTTTTTTTTTTTTTTTCCTTTTCAGTAACCACCATTCACAAAGCAATGTTTGGATTTTCTAACAAGGATACATTGTTCCCCTCTCAAGTCTACCACACAAAGCATCTCTATTTTGCCTTGACAAACTGAGGTTTTGTTTGTGTATCTTTGCAGAAAACAAACAGATAATTTCAGCAATGGCATAGGTGACTGTCAAAGTGTCAAGTCCACTGCAGAAGGGACAGCCTGTTAAATCCCTCCAGAGAGGCTGGCCACACAGTTCATGGAGTCCCGAGGGCTCGAGGGGGGGAAAGGGGGCTGTTTGCAGAGGAGGCGAGAGGAAAGAAACAAGCTCCCGGAGCTGATGAAGTGCCAACTCCTCCAGATGTTTGGCAGGAGGCTGTTGTGTTGCATGGAGTCACCTCCAGAGTAGATGGAGCTCTCGAACTCTGATGGGAGAAAATGTTTAATGGTAGAAATTAAGAATAAGGTGAATAAAATGAAAACTTCTCATAGAAGGGTAGTTGTTTATTCATGTTAACAGACAGGTCTGCTTTTCGTGAGATGTACAGAGAGCTAAATAGCTCAGCAAGTCCGAGGGTAAGATTGAACCTTGACTCTTACAGTGTTTTCCCCAGTACCAGCCATCCCACTCCATGAAATAGCAGTTGTGACACTGTTATTTTTCTGACTCAAGGTTTTGCTCTGTAGCCCAGAATGACTTCAGATTCCCAGTGTAGACAAGGGTGGGCTTAAACTCACAATCCTCCTGCCTCAGCCACTGAGTACTAAGGACAGAGTTGTCCACTCTCCCCGACCAATTTCACTTTCTCTCTGATATATAATTATATATCAGCCCTCTTGGCACTGATAGATGCTTTATATTTGTAGCTCTGTCTTTCTAATTTAATAGTATAGATTTTAATTTAACATTATAAATTTGAATTATGAATTTTTATCTTGAAACTATCTCTCTTAGTGAGAGCTACACAGAGGTTTAAATATCCATTAAGGTCTGGCTGGATAGTTCAGTGGGTATAGTACTTGTTGTCTAAGCATGAGGAACTGAGATTGAGTCCCAGTATCCCATGGGGAAAAGGCTAGTTGTGATGCTGTGTATCTGTTATTCAAGCACTGGGCTGGCAGAGAAAGTAGGATCCCAGAAGCTCAGTAACCAACCAGCCATGCTCGATCACTCAGCCCTGTGTCTTGTGAGAGGTCTCTGCCAAAAAAATTAAAAGTGAGGGTGCTTGATCCTGAGATTGGCCACTAGCCTTCTCATGCAAACATGTCCATACAAAATATCTCTCTCTCTCTCTCTCTCTCTCTCTCTCTCTCTCTCTCTCTCTCTCTCTCTCTCTCTCTCCTTCCCTCCCTCTCTTCCTTTTTCTCTCCATGTTAATGGATGATACTTGGGGGGGGGGGGCAACTTCTTACCAAAGTCAAAATTACTAAATTCACAGTTATTGTGAGTCTTAAAAAACGAGGACTTTTGGAAAGTTGCTCATCCATCTCAGATTCTATAGCTCACACCACTGTAGCCTAACACAGTGATATCATGGATGGGACCCAGAATCGAGACACTGTAAAACTAAGACAATTGGATGCATTCTTACATGTGTCTTCTTCAAAGTGAGAAAAAGTCAGATGTTTGGGATATTTTTATACAGCTTTTCTACATAACTTTGTAAATCTGATTTTTATAAAAAAGACACAAACTAGTTCCCCACCAACCTGTCATATTTTCTCAGTGTGATATTCGGGTGTTTGATTCCTATGATTAACCCATCTCTTCCCTCTACCTTTAATTCTAATTCCTCTAATTCTAAGCTCTTTGCCATTATATAAAATTTACTCATTCTATTACATAACTCACAAGTATTTGTCTAAGCCTGGTCTAGGAACTGGTTACAAGCATAACATCTGGAGAGTAGCTACAGGGGCTTAAATTCATTTTCTATTAGAGACCACGCTGGTAGACAACTTCATCTCTCCAAGCCTCGGTTTCCCATCTGTAAAGTAAAGCTCACATACTTCCTCGTTAACAGCTTGTTGAGGAGGCATGACTTGATACAGGGATGGGGAGTCTCCTGATGCCCAGTGCAAGGACCTTTCCCCTTGAGGCCCCTTGCATAGCTCCTTTGTGTGGTGCTGTAGATTTCAGCCTCCACTGTGAACCGCTCATTAATGTACTGTTTCCCCTGTGTTATATGTCGGACTCTTTTCCTGCATTAAAACCAAACAATAATCTCAGGAGGCCATTTGCTTCCTCTGTGAACTCCAGAGTTTCATCTTGGAGAAACCATTACCTTGTCCAAGAGCAAGGACTTAGCAGGAGTCCTGATTGGACTTCTGAAGCTAATCACCCAGTGAGCTGTGTGGTCTTTCCCTGTAAAAGGCCACAATGAAAACCAAGCAGGGGGCTGGAGAGTTGTCTCAGTGGTTAAGGGTTCTTGTCCCTCTTGCTTAGGACCTGTCACTTACACGGTAGCTCACACCCATCTATAGCTACAGTTTCAAGGTATCCACTGGCCTCCTCTGACATATGTAGGAACCAGGTACATGTGTATTGCACATACATACATGCAGGTAAAACATTCATATACACAAAATAATAACATTAATACAAACAAAACACCAAACCAAGTAGGAACTTCACTGTCTCCATCACCCTTTCCTCCAGGCATTGCCTTCCTAGTTTGCTGTGATAGAATTTCACACTGCTGCACATTCTGAACCCATACCCTTGTATTCTTGACAGGTCTGGGGCTGCTACCCATCAGTCTTTTCCCTAACCCTTCCCTTTTCTGCTTTAAGTTACTATCCTCAAACATACTTGGAGACAGTCAACTTGTTCATCTTAACCATCCTAGCAGTATGTAAAAATGGCCTTCTGGGTGTGTGGTATATGAGTTTGGACATACGTGTTCATGTGTATGCAGGAAGATGTGTGTATTTGGTGTGTGAGCAGGTACATGTAAATAAGGTATGGAAAACAAGCTTGTGTGTTGATTGCCTTTGGGACAAGGTCTGGAGGTCACCAATTAGCCTAGACTGGCAGCCCGGCGAGCCCCATGGAGTCGTTTTTCTGTCTTTCAGCATGGGACTGGCAAGCACCCACTGCCATGCCTAGCTTTGTCCCCCAGGGTCCAGGAAAACAATTCAGATTCTCCTCAATTCACAGATAGCACGTTACCAACTGAATGCTTCCCAGCCACCAAAATGGCCTCTATACATTGCAATATTATTTCTCTACCACATATGCCTTCTTTTATGAATCACCAGGACCAATGGCAACTATATTTTTAGAAAAGAATTTTTTTTTGCCTGAAAATAATTTTCAGCAAGAATAAACACTGATGCTTTAGTCTCCTGAATGAAGAGTGTACCTCTGTGAAAGTGGTGCAGTGTACTAAGTTTCTCTTTTGGCCCTTGATTTTCTTACTAGCTTATCCTAAATCTTGATGAAAGTGGTGTTTTGTGTCTGTGTTCCTATCTAGATTTTAAGCTGCCTTGATTATAGTATGCAAGGTATCCTTAATGATATTTAAATTTTTTATGACATTTCTATCTTTATGGAGACTGCAAATGACAACTTCAGTCAACTACCATGTCTAGCAATCACTGTAGAATACTACCTTCTAGAAAGTGTGAGCGCCTTTTCTCCATCACAGAAGACAGCAGTTTTCATTGTCATTTATCCCTGTTCTCCTAAAATGTTGGCCCATTGTATCATAAAGGATGGAAAGTTGATTAGAAAGGTAAAATCCTGAGGTCATGGGTTCAAATCCTGACCTCAGCAGGAGAATCTCATCTCCAGTTTACTTTGAACACTTGTTATTTTGACAGAACTCCTTACATACTCTTAGCAATTGTTTCTTTGATGTGACATAATTACCTTTATGTCTCATCTGGTATATGGCCCTCACGAGAAAAAAATGACAAAAAATGTGACAACCTAATTCTTGGGAAGTCAGAATTGTGCTGTGTATCTCGTAACTGGAATCTAATTCCATACAGTGCACTCGGGTGTGGCATCCTGTATCTAGGCACTGCATAACTTTATGTCTGTATGATGTCACAATGTGAATGTCCTCATAGTGGTTGTGCCTGACAAAGGCAAGAGTAAAAAATACCTTATCACCTCCCACATATAGGAAAGATGATATTTCCATTTTAATGTGTAATTTTGACATTAGATGTAAACATTTTTGACAGACAGATTAAAAACAGTGGCCCGACATCATCTTAAAAAGACCTCAGGAAAGAAACGAAAATGGAGATTCGGTTGGGAAACAGTGGAACTGATCTTAGTAACTTGCATGAAATCTCAAAGCAACCTAGACATGTCGAAAAGATGCAAAGACTCCGGGAAAAGCCGCATCAGCTCCTTACCCGCCTTGGCCTTGCCGCTGGATGGCTTCTTCCTCCCCCTACACATCTACCGCCTCCCTAGTGCATTTGTCCCTGTCACGGCTTTGTAAGAAAGAGGGACATGAAACCTTTAGGGATTTACTTTACAGAAAGGAGAAGAGCCCAGCATGGATGCTGCTACTAATTATGCATCTCGAGCCCTCCTCTCTGAACCCCCTCTTCCCCCCCAGTTATACACTCTGCCTTCCCTTTCCTCCACTCTGGAAAAAGACTTGACTGTTAAATTTATTACGAACTTCACAACGTTGATCTGAACACATTCTGAACACTCTCCGCTAGACCAATAAAGCGCTAGTTGTCTAAGCTTCCTTATATTCTCCGCTGGACTTTAGCTTAACCTCTGCTTGGAGAGCAAACCCAGGGCCTTATGCACACCAAGCAGATACTACTCCGTCAGAGTCACCATCAAGCCCAGGTTTTAGTCTTGAACAGTGTTTTCGTGTGTGGGATGTTGTGTGCCTCCCTCTTTGATGTCCAGTTAGCAGTAAACACTCAGCGGGGTGTGTGTGTGTGTGTGTTTCCTCCTCGACATCTTCAGCTACTTCTGAGGACAGCATTGCACGTATGACGTTTGACTAGATAATCATTGGCTACATTGGTCACCTTGACAGATTAATTTTGTTTTATTCTTTCGAACCCCTGTTTTTTTTCTTACGTGTGTAATGTTCCCCCCCTGCCTAGACCTGTTAACCGTTTCTGTGAGCAGGTCCTCAATTTTTACTTTGTCCATACTTTCCTGTCCTAGCCCGTCCTCCCCTGGTGTCGACTCCGTCCCCTTGCAGCGCACAGGCAGCCAACATGGGCCACAGAATGCGGCAGCAGCCACCTTCCAGAGGGACCAGCTATGCTGCTGGCGCCCGCCTCCAACTACGCAGCACCCTACCGACCAGCTGCAGTATTGTGCCTCCGTGACTCTCCGTACAGCAAATCTGGCCCGCCCTCCCACCCGAAGGCACCTTGGCCAGATCCCCATCGATTGACAGCATTCAGAAAGACCCCAGGTGGGTGAAACCATGTTTCTTTACTTTGAGATGTATAAAGAGGGTGCGTAACCTAGTTTCCTCTCGGCACGCTGTGAGCTGTTACTGCCTGCTTCTTATTGGCTGGGAATGAAAAGGCTGGCTTTGCTTTGGCTTGTGAGTTTTTGTTTGATATGAATACGGACATATAGGATGGACCCCTAATATCTCCTATGGGTACTACATAAAGAATTACTATAAGAACCGCACTGGGTGTCTATGGGTGTGGCCATCTAGTTTGATCTGGAGGCATCTCAGTGAAGTGAGAGAAAAGGGCAAAGTTGTCCTGACCTGGGCCAAAGTTCTCACTGCCCTTCCGTGTCATGTCCATATGTGCTCCTGTCTGAGAAAAAGAACTTGATTGCCATTCTCTGTCTTTCTGTTTATCAGGATGTGAAGCTCACCCATCCAAATGACTCTAAAACTCGGAAAGTCACAAGTTCCCTGTCACTTTCATTCTTTAAGTCTGGAGATATTAGGGTGGGCTGTATAGGGAATGGTAAGAAATTCACTGTGGATTGTTTAAGAAATGGTTTTGTGCTGTGCGTCTCATTCACTTTTTTGTTTCCAGCAGCAGTGGGGACTTACAGGGTACCCTGTTTCTGAAGTTGGTCCTGACTCACTGTGAATTCATGTAGATACTGTCCCATGTATGCACACACACACACGGATGTATATTCTCTCTCTCTCCCTCCCCCCCTTCTCCCTCCCCCTGTCTCACTCACTCTCTCTCATACACACACAGATACATACATATACATACACACACATATATGTAACCCGCACCTGTGAACACTCTAGATAGGCTGGGAATCTGGTATTTATTCAAGGCAGGGCTTGAGTGTGGTGATCAGTTTGAAATCCTCTCCAGGCATTTTCCTGATGGAGCACACAGCTTCTTATGTACTGTATCGAGAATATGCATGGTTTTTTCTTATAAAAAGAAAATTGCTTCTTCAACATGAAAGGCAAATGAGATCGTGTCATAGTGTGCTTTGAGATAGCCCTCTCAACACAAATGAAACCCACTTGGAGGACCCTTGTAAGTGTTGTGTTTGGTACAGCCTGCATTGTAAAGCTGAACTGTACCAGAGGCTCAGCCCTGACTGCAGGAGACTGAAAGCATGGCTCATCCTAGGTGCTCAGTGCAGGTGTCTGGCAGTTCAGCTTTTTACCTCAGTCAAAAGCCTTTGAAACTGAAACCTGCCCTTGATGTTGAAAGCATGTAAGGTTGGAACATTCTTCAGAAAACTATTTTTATCATTTTTTAATTGGAAATAAGTAAAAATATATGGAAATTTAAAAAAACATTGATGAAAACAAAAAAAGTGCTCACACAGAGTGCTCTGTCAGGGTTGACATTGTCTGATTTTAACATTGTATATTTAACTTGTGGATATATGTATGCATCAACTTCCTGTTGCTATAACAAGACGGGGACCGAAGGGAGTTTGTGGAAGAAAGAGTTAACTTGCTTACATTTTTCCAGTCATAATATATCACTGGAGAAGTCAGGGCAGGAACCCCAGGAGGACCATAAAGCAGAAACCGTGGCGAAGTGCTGCTTCCTGGCTCTCTGCTTCTTCACAGGTTAGGGACCGGGTAACTTCACTACACAGTACAGGACCACCTGTCTAAGGATGGTGCCACCCATGATAAGACAGGCCTGTATCAATTAATAATCTGGACAATTCCCCCGTAGACATGCCCACAGAGCAATCTGATAAAGGCAGTTACTGATCTGAGAAACTTTCCCTCGAGTGACTCTAAGCTGTGTCAAGTTGATCAAAAGGTGAGTATCCGAGATCTCAGTTGAAACAGGTGTCACTTTGTAGGCATGGCTGTCTCCTAACTCACTGTGTATTCCAAGTTAGCCTCAACCTCACGGTCCCCTGGTCCCATGCCACAGCCTCCCAAGTACAAAGATTATTAGCATAAGCAACCTCATGAGAGTAAGATCTTGTCTGTGATTTTAAAAAAGGACGTAAATGCTTGTATTAAAGAAATTTGGCTTAATAAGAAACAAAATTTATATTTCTCTGGATGCAGTCTAGCTTCTGTGTTTTATACCGTGTGTTAAAAGCATTTTATTTTATTAAATGGGGTTCTCTTCCTTTTCTATATTGCTGCCACCTTTATAGGTTTGTTTCTTTCTGTATGTTGTCACAGCTCTGACAAGTTATGGATTGTGTCATTTATATTTATGGAGTGCCTGCTGTAAACCAGGGAGAGAAACACCAAGTAGAAAGGGTGGAATGGATAAGAGAATCCTGCGCACTAATCTTTATTAGTGTGTGGTAAATGTGTATGTGAATGAGTGTTATGTGGATTACAAGTTCACCTTTATTTTCAACAATGCTACATCTGGCCTTAATATGTGTGTACGTTCTGAAAGTCCCAGCATGTTGAGCACAGACAGACACACAGACAAACATAAAAATAGGGAATCATGGCAAGGGCCAGTACAGATTAGTTTTTCTTAATATAAAAAAACTAAATAAACCCAGAGATCTCTGGAATTAAGAGTAAAATATAGTGATGTCTCTGTGTACTGTTTCCTTAAAGCAAAAGACTCTTGTTCTTGCTATTACGGATTCAA
The DNA here is from genome assembly GCF_011762505.2 of Arvicanthis niloticus. Classification (NCBI taxonomy): domain Eukaryota; kingdom Metazoa; phylum Chordata; class Mammalia; order Rodentia; family Muridae; genus Arvicanthis; species Arvicanthis niloticus. Next base: position 9,348,753 of record NC_047676.1, on the reverse strand, counting down.
GATCCATGTGACTCTAAGTCCAAAATATTAACTTTGTAGTGACATTTTATATTTCCTTCTAGTGATAATTTCTGGTTGCTTCTGGGTGCATACTGAAACTGTGTGCTAGAACACAGACATCTAACTTTCAGGGTTCGGGGCTTTCTACTTCGTCACTAGAAGCTGTTGACTAGAATCTTTTGAGCCCCTCAACTCTTTTCATTCTATTATTATTATACATAATATTCATTAGACTAGAAACAGTGTTCAGTTTGCAGCCTACAGTCCCATGAGCTGAGAATACCTACGAGTGCTGTCCAGTACCCAAGTCCAAGTGTGGTGACGTCACAAGAGCATTTCGTGGGCTTTGTGTTGCATATGCTGGTAGGAGTAGTTTGTTCCTTTTGCATCTTCTCTGTCTTTTTCAGGTGTGGTCCATAGTTCTGGGCAGCTGTGTAGTGGCAGGGAGTACAAAGAGGTGGTTTCCCTGGCTCTCGGGTAACACAGCTATTTTGCAGGTGTGGTTTTTGTTACAGTTGTTCAGTTTTTCCAGCATCTGACACTTTGATCTTAACAGAGGACAATTTCTTTTTCACTAAAGATTTGTATAGTACTCTTCAGTAAGAAGATTCCAGGCAAATATTGACTTTTAACATAAGAACCTGAAGTCAAGAGAGTCTTATTTGCTCTCCCAGAGATCAATCCTGAAGGCTTGGAATTTCCTTCTTAATAGTAACGGGCTCAATCACACAGATTTTGCAATGTTTTGCTCTTTTCTGCTTTTAACTGTAGATTCTTAACAAATTGTGTGCGTGCATGCGTGCATGTGTCTGTGTGTGTTTGTGTGTGTGTGCGCGTGTGCGCGTATGTTTGTGTGTATAATGTTGGCACATATGGAGACACATATGCCAGTGTGCACACCGCATCCACACACTGGATGACCTGGGATGTTGTTTCTACCTTCTTCCCCTGAAACAGGACCTTGTACTGATGCTGGGTCTAGGCTGGCAGCCAGCAACCCCCAGCAATCCTCTTGTGTCTACCCCTCCCCTGATAGGGCAGAGTTTCTAGACATTTACAAAGTTACATGTGGTTTTTTATGTGAATTTTAGGAATTTGAACAGAGCTACTCACACTTGCACAGCAAGTGTCTTTATCAGATGAACTATCTCTCCAGTGCCCCAAAAAACTCATTTATAATTGCAATTTCGTTTTGATTTTGTTTTTCATACAGAGAAATACACACAGTAGCATGTCTTTAATGAAGACATTGTGCCCAAATCTGCAACTGCATTTTATTTTATGTTTCTATTCTTTGGAGTTGTTTTAAGTTGAAAAATTGATCAATAATATAAAATAGGCAATTTTAGGAGAGTATATATTTATGACTACTATATTATTTGAGATATTATGAAAATTATTTTCATAACATTGATGCAAACATTATTTTTATACATATTTTACCAGTGCATAAACTTCAGTAAAGAACCTGTTCAAATGATGTTTTTCTCATTATTTATCAATGTGTATCATACACATTATATATATAATATATATAAATATATAATATTATATATAATATAATATATAATATATTATATATAATATATTATATAATATATAATATAATATAATATATAATATATAATATTTTACATATATATGTATTGAAATTTCAGGGAGAAAATAGAATTTTAAAATGCTTCTAGAAAAGTATAGGTTAAAATGTTTCTTTTTTAAATCTTGATGCCAATCAGTATTACTGTGTAATTTAGATTATTATGTAGCTTAAGTCACATTGGTAGGATGTTTACAACTAAGTGTATGTGTAACATTCCCATAGTCTACTTGGGTTATGAATCTCCACAGAGCCTAATATTCACTACTAACATCCAGTTATCACTCACCTACCTGAAACTTACAACTTTGAAAGTCATTATTAATTTCAAGCAGTAACTGGACACCTTCTCTGTGTCACCCAGATCCTGCTGCTGGCCTTTCAAACTGAATCATTTACAAAGTCATGGTAGGATATGCTAGACCCAATGAGATTGGTGATTTTGATGGTTGCTGTTGCTGTTGTTTTATGGGTTTTCTTTGAATATGTCTCGTGTAGCCCAGGCTGTCCTCAAGCCTGCTATGTACCTGGAGATAACCTTGAACTTCTTATACCCACTGCCCCTGTACTGAGATTAAAGGTAGTCACCTCTGAGCTCTGTTTCAAGCAATGCTGACAATGAAATCCAGGACACCACATGTGCTACACCAGCACACTACCAGCTGAACTGTGTCTCCAGCCTAATCTTCACACTAATAAATGTTGAAAGAAAGTCTACGTCTCTTATAGGTGTGTTCTCTGTTCTTGTCTCCTATCTTCGAAATTTAAGGAAAATGTGAGGGTTTTCTCTTCAAAGAACAGTTTTGAAGACAGTTACTTCACTACCACCCTGTACCCACAATGGTCAGACCCTCTGTTCCTCTTCTAGCAGCTCCTAGCCTCTCACCATCCTGGCTGGCTTTCTTATCTGCCCCACACCTCAGCATTATTTGTAGAAGGGGAACCAAATATACCTTGGGCCACTTCCATTTATTGTGTTTTTATTCTACTGGTTAAATGATAATAGTGTTAATTAGTAATAACCACAATAATCAAAATTAATTGATAATATGGCTCATGTCTGGTGTCAAGCCTTTTATACCCATTATTTAGTGGGATCATTCCAAGATCTCTGTGGTATGACTCCCTCTTTAATTACTGGTTAACTGTCATGTTAAAGATCCTCCTGGCCATGGCTGCCCATCTGTCATCATCCTTAACCATGGAACACTGTGTATTCTGCAGATCCTGCTTCAGTGTAACCCATGTGCACTGACTCTCCATTGTACTTATGAGAAATGTGATTGTTATCCTCCCTTCTGAGGACAGGACTTAAGTGGCTTGAAGCTTCAGAATTTTGACTTGCATTCATTCAAGATACCTCTACTACTGGGCCATTAAACCATTAAACCATTGGGTTTAAATTAAAACATTAAACCATTGGGTTTAATGTTGCCAACTGTGTACGTATGTGATGTTTTCATGATAATATAATTAATGTGGGGAACTACCTAACTGTTTTGAGTCAAGAGAAAGACAATGTACTCCTGGAACAGGAGAAAGAAGCGATGGAGCTGGCTTTAGGTAGAAAGGCTGAAGCAAAGCTCTGAAATGATGCTTCTTAACCTCCCGCCTTGTTATTCCTTCACAAATGAAGATGTGAAGTCCTCTTATTCCACCACGTACAGTCTGCTCTGGTGTGTCACTTGATGTCATAAGTTGCTTTTCTTTACCATCTTGCATCAAACATTTAATTGCCCACAAAACTGGGGCATTCAAAATATTCGTCGTTACCAGACATGCGGTAGCTGACTGTCAGTTGTTAACCATTGACAGTTAATTTCCATTCCCTCTTGAAAAGCTCTGCAACAAGTTAGGGTCATTAATTTGGAGGTTCTGGCATTGGCGGAGAGAAGATGAACATTCGCAGTCAGAATAGGACATTTTAGCGTGAATTTCCACTGAGCATTGCATAACCTGAAAAGTCCAGTAACTAAAAATCTCCCATCTACTGAGCATCATCCCAACCACTTGAATGGGCTGCACTAGGTGTGTGTTATCAGGTAGTAAATGCGTTAGGAAGACTAAATGCATACATACATACATGCATACATACATACATATATGCATACATACATGCATACATACATACATACATACATGCATACATACATACATGCATACATACACACACATACACACACGTAGATGGAGGTGGAAAATGTAAGAACAGGCAGTGGGGCACAGTTATATAAGTGATGTATTAATGGGAGGAAGGAAAGAACATTCATTCACATATCCTTGCGGAATCACCTTCTTTATTTCCTAAGACACTTCCATATGTGCTTTGCTCTTTTCCCATGACTGTTGTTTAAACATCCATATTGGAGCTGAGCTACCAGTTTGGGAGCCCCTTTAGAGATAGGATACCACATTGAAGAATATCACACCGAGAAGCAGCTCATTTGCAAGAAGCCCTGAAATACAGCTTTCATGCTGCCATATGCAGCTGCTATGTCCTAAAGGGTGCTCTTAGGGCTGGGTCTCCTAACTTTCAAAGTTAGTCCTGTGGATCCCAGTATTTTTTGACTCCACACATGAGTTTATTTTTGAAAGCTCTGTGGGTACCAACAGAGAGTGGCCACTCTTTTACATTGCCCCAAAGCATCCCCAATCACTTAAGACACCTGGAAAAGAGACATGAAATGACTTTGAATGTAGGACAGGTGTTTCAATAGAATAAAAGTAGTCTTGTGGAAAAAAGAAAACAACGTTGGTTAAAGATAGATGCTTGGAAACCAATGACTTCAAAGCCACATTGAAGGTGCAATCACTTCTCTGAAGAAGGGAGTGATAAATGTAGTTTACAACACTTGTGTATATCCACCTCTGAGAGGGTGAAGAAGTTCACCCTGGCCTTTTATTTGCTTTACTTACATAGACTGTTTTGTGTATTCTTGATGAATAAATGAGTAGAATATTTCTTCTTAATATATTTTATGCTCTCCCTAAAAGCAATATTTACTCTTAATCATTTCCAAACAAGAATATATCCATATGTACCATAACACATAAAATTAACAGTAGTGAACTTGGAGGTAGCTAGCATTCAGCATGACTCCTGGTAACACTGCCTTCTGTTGTTCACGTCTTTTATCACCGTTGTCCACGTTGAATTCAAGTGGGTCTGTGTGCATAGCAGAATTTTGCAGAGGGGAAGTCTGTGAGTTAGGGAAGCAGAAAGCGAGTCAGAATTCTAGGGACACACAAGCAGTGCTGTGAGCCAAGTTCAAGGGTCAGCTTCCCACTGCCAACTGAATCTCTGGATTGTCCAGCTTAGCTCTCAGGCCTGGAGGAACAGAGATGATCATCTCTGATGCTCCTTGTCCTGGGTTCTCGTGCAGACACCATGAGATAATCACTATAGTGACCACTGGTTTCAGTCACTGAGTCAGGGGGTGAGTTGTCAGACTGAACTGAATCACCTTCATCACCAGTCATCAACCTTTCCTTTCAGCATCTCTCCTGAAACCCTTTACCTTCTGCTATTGAAAAGGGGGATACTCAAGAAGTTGGCAAGACTAGTATGTTCACCCAAAACAGAAATAGATAAGACAAATACAGAAAGAATATGCACTCAGTGTTCAATATTGATATGGAATGAAAAGGTATAGATGCATTATAATATGGATGAACCTCAGGATATTCTTAGTGAAATAAGCCCGCTATAAGATGGCAGATTGATCAGTAGGCTACCATAAGGCAGTAAAAGTACCAAATTCACAGAGCCATAAGGTAGAATGCTGACTACCTTATAGAATAGAATGCTTACTAGATTATAGAATAATGGTGAGTAGTGGGTGTGTCAAAATGATAGTTGAATGTGTAATGACCAGGAGCTCTATGCTTGGGATGAGGATTTACTGGAATTGTGTTATGAAGAGTTTGCACAGAACTTGTGAATGTGCTTAATAGCACTAGCTTTTAAATAAAATCTTTGTAAAGTTTCTAATGGCAAAAATGTCACCAAGAGGGCTGGTAGGATACAGCTCAGTCAGGAAAGCACTAGATGTACAACCATGAGGTCCTGAGCTCCTATCCACAAAAGCTTTGTATAGTGCTGAATGGAGTAGAATGTCCCGGCACTGGGAAGACAGGCAGGAAGACTCTTGGGGCTTGCTGACTAACCAGCCTAGCCAAATTGGTAAATTGGTGAGTACTAGATTCAGTGAAAGATTATCAAAAAACAACGAGGGTTACACCAGGAGACAGCTCAGTGGTTAATAGTGCTTACTGGTTTTCTGGATGACTCAGGCTCCATTTCTGACCCCCACATCATGCAATTCACAATTGTCTCTAATTCCAGTTCTAAGGGATGCAATATCCACTGGTGCCCATGAGCATTTGTATTCACAAGGTGCACAGGAAGTTACACAAGCACCAAGTATACACACAGAGAGAAACACACGCACTCAAATAAATGAATGAATAACTAAAAATTTAAGGAGTAGAGCAATTGAGACAGACATCCAATGTCAACCTCTAGCTTTTACATGTATCCACATACCTGTACACATATGTGCACACACATGCATACACACAGGGCCTGACATGTACACACATACATGTGTACATATGTGCACACAGATGTGTATGCCCAGGGCCTGACATGTACGCATATACATGTACACATACGTGCACGCAGAAGCACACACAGGGTAATGGGCAACAATGCTGGCCAGGCACTACTTCTTATAAATAGAAGCCTACACAGGGGCAGAATAAGGAAGCTGAAGAGAGACCGAGCCATGTGGTGGATCTTAGCTGTTTCCAATCTGTGCCTCCCACCACCTCGTAGGAAATGATAAAAGCCGCTTCTGTGGAGGTTACCACACTGTTTCTGCTTTGCACTACTCCTCAAATGGGCCACTAAATTCTATAAATATATTATAATAATATATTTCCTAATTATAATAACTACAATACCATGCTAAAGAATGCACGTAAAGTAGCCTTTTGAAATTAGAGGCCATATTGTCCTAGAGAACAAAAACCTTTATTTACCCCACATGAGGATTATTCAGACCCCATGAGCATCTTTAACACAGCCAGTTTTAGGGATTTTACTCTTTTACTCAGCAGAGATTTACTGAGCACACGTCCAGGTACTGCTTTGGATACTGAAAATCATTTGCACCAGGTAAACGATGTGGCAGAAAGAGTGACTAGGAAGCACACAGGAAGTGGCCGTGCTCAAACTCATACCAACTTTAACTAGAAAGTAAATGAAGACTTAACTCTCACATTTGTATTTAAACTCACCCTTCGTCACCGTTCATGCCGAGCATCACATAATTCTGTTTAACAACGTCAGTCCTCCTCGCGCTGCCTGCCGGCTTTAAAGCCAGGGTTCCAGCTCCTGACTCCGTTCATTCCCACTCATAGCGAGGACGAGGCACCAAGTCACTACGAAAGCCCCCAACCATGAAGCTTTCAACCAACATCAAGGGATGTGATAGGAAAGCACCCTGCTCTCCCAGGAGCCATAAGGACTCTTCTCCTGTGTCTTCACAAAGATGTTGCCGTGGCTCAAGCCAGGCCTGGCGTTACTGGAGAACAACTCCCTAAGGTAAATGAAGTTGGCAGTAAAGCACTTCTGCCACTGAAGGGTGACGTGTCGTAATGCATAGGCATCTTTAGGTGAGTTGGTATGTCATTGTCCTCTATCCTGAGGATGACTGGAACACTGACAGATTTAAATTTGTCATGAATCAGATCGAAAGTGACAGAAAATGACAGTGTCCACATTGTAAATGCGGCTTTAGCAGCACAAATACTGTGTTCTCCGTGAAGTGATGTGTAAAATGCCTTGGTGGACACATGTACACTTTATCTACAGACACTTAAAACACGTTCAGATACATACACACAAATATAACACACACATGGAGACACTTAGAACACATTCAGATACATATACACAAATGTAACACACAGAGAGACACTTAAAACACGTTCAGATACGTATACACAAACATAACACACAGAGAGATACTTAGAACACGTTCAGATACATATACACAAATATAACACACACACTTAAAACATGTTCAGATACATATACACAAACATAACACACACACAGAGATACTTAGAACACGTTCAGATACATATACACAAATATAACACACACATGGAGACACTTAGAACACATTCAGATACATATACACAAACGTAACACACAGAGAGACACTTAAAACACGTCTAGTCTAGATACATATACACAAACACACAGACACAGGGACACTTAAAACACATCTAGATACATATACACAAACACATAGACACAGGGACACTTAAAACACATTCAGATACATATACACACACAACACACACACACGCATTAGACCTACATTTGTCTAGATGCCTTTAAACATAACTCTCACCCCAAGGGCAAGGCACCAAATCATCAGAAAGAATACATTTGCATTCTTCAAAAAGCAATGCAATTCCACTTTTATTACTGACATCATTGGTTACTAAAAGCGGAGGCAAACTGGGCAGTGCGGAAGAAGCCCTTCAGCCCCTGAGCCAGCACTCTGCATTTGCCATTCCAGCCCATGCTCCAGGCTGAGGCGCCTGTGTGGTACATGCTGCATTAGGTCATTCTGCACAGCGGACACTCACAAGTTGCAGGGAATGAGAATGCACTGTGGCAAGCTCAGTCAATAGGAGCTTGTTGTGAGTTTCCAGAGAGGTATGAAAGAGGCAGGAAATGGGTTCGGCAGCCTCAGCCAGGAGGGCCTCATTCAAAACCAGCTCACAGGCTCAGATACAATAGAAGCTTTGGAACCCGGGCAGGATCTCTGAGAATGGCACTATGGACAGAATGAGCCTGCCCCATGCCTCACTGCAGTCTGTACTGAGAGGTCTAGGCCCCCCTGCCCTGCTCTGCCATCTTGCCACTCACCCTAACCTCCCCCCATTCCTCTCTTTGGCTCTACTCTCCAGGGCTATTAGGACAAAGACTGAGCTCCTCCTTGGGCCTCTACTCCATCTTCTATGTGCAGAGCTCTCCAGCACCCGGAGTTCAGCCTTGCTCAAAAGATATGTTATGGATGCAATACCATCCTCCAAATTCCTATGATGAACTCTTAACCACTAGACTCACAATATGTAGAAACAGTCTCCAAGCGGGTGATGAAAGGAAACTGACATCCCTGGGTTGAGGCCCTCATCCCATAGGACTGATGTGCAAGACTGTATGCAGACAGTGGGAATCCAGGCATGTGCCAATTGAGGAGGGAGGCCTCAGAAGGAGGAAAACCTGCCAGCACCTTGACCTTGGTTGGGCCCCAGTTTCTAGAGCAGTGGGAAATTAGTGTTAAGTTGTGAATGGCGTGCAGGATGTAGCTTTTTATCGACATAGTCTAAGCTGGGGTAGGGCCTTCGGTGAGCAGCCATGACGGTGCCTAGCTGGACAGAGGGTTTTCAGAGCTTGCATCTTCTGCCTGATGTTTAGCCGACGTCCCTTTGGACGGATGGTGTGAATAGGAAAGTCTTCAGCTGTGTGGGACTCTGAAGGAAGCTACAGAGCTGTCCCCTGAAGGAGCAAGGTAGAGTGAACTCTGGTTATAGCAACTTCTTTAGGAAGGCCAAGGGGGCCCGGGCTAGCAGTCCCAACACTTTTCCACATAGACGTGGCTTTCCTAAAGATTAATGAAGTATACATTTAAAGTACAATGTGCAGGTCAATATGGACCCACGTATCAGCTTTGCAAAATTAATAATCAATTCATCACTTTAGATTTAAAAATCGCTGAAAAACTATTAGGCCCACCGTATTTAGGATTTTGCATTAAAACATATCATTTTATTCAAACAAGTTCTAGAGTGAGCAAAAGTCAGTAGTATCTAGAGGCTTGCTCTCCAGTGTATGAATCTGAGCCCAGACCATCCTCCATGCCTCAGACACCATAATCTACATTTTAACCAGACCCCAAAAGGAAAACTGTGCATGTGGTTGTCACCGTCACTGACTCTATCAGAAACACCTCTCAGCCACCACATCCAGTTTATTATAGGAATCAAACAATGGCATTAAGATGTCACTCTGACTGGGCTGTGTTAAATGTGCCTGATATCCTATTACAGTGTTGTGCCAGAATAAAATATTAAGATTATTTTATTTTTACAGACTCAGAGTGTTTCTGAAGTGATAAAGTGTCTGAATTTGAGAAGCCAGGTGTTTCATGAAATTCATATTATGGGCCACAAAATGTAAACTCACCATTTAAAATATCAGAGTAGATTTTAAAGGCAGTTTTTTACCTACTAAGGTTTTTCTCACCTTTCAAAGGTTTCTGTGTCCCCATCTCCCTTTCCCTCGCCAAAGCCTTTAAATATCTCATGTTTCTCTGATTGAACTATTCTCAGTTTAGTGGGGGAGCTTTGAACTCTTTATCTCAGGATTACTTATCGTTGCTAAGCCTTATCATTTCTATAATGCTTTGTTTCACTCTTTGTCCTCATGCTACGCCCTTGACCGCCGTCAGTCCCAGTGAAATGACCTCATCCAGTCTCCTCCGATTGCATCTCAGCAGTAGCATCTCTCTCCACTCTGAGATCACTCAGTCTGGACATGAACACATCCTGCATCTCTAATCTTCACCATTTGGGTGAAGCATTTTGTCTGTCTCCCATCAGATAGATGATCCTCAGGAAGTCCATTCATGAATATCTTATCAGTATAGAAGAACATTCAAGTCAATGTCTTCAGCCAAGTGTATCTATCACATTGCAGCCTGCAATTTCTTGTTAGGATTGCAGAATCCCATATCTACTCCCAGACCTGCAGACCAAAATCTGCAGGGTCACCTAACATCGACTCGTTTTACATTAAAGTTTAAGAAACTTCTATTGAAAAAAAATCAGGATTGTCCAGCTCTTTTTCTCCTGTGTTATCAATAGAAGGTAGCAACATTTCATATATCTTGTTTTGGTGGTGCTCATGTTTGATTTGGGGCTTAACTCTTAGAGACGGAGGATGAAGGACAAACAGGTGATTTTTTACCTTTGTAGTAGAGGAGAGAAATACAGATGCTCCCAGAAGGAAGCAGCCATGCAGGCTGTGTTACTAGACTAGATGTTCTCAGAGATTAGCAAGAGGAGATGCTTCCCTTGACTTGTCGGTGAGCATTCTCTGGCTGAGGTGGTATATCTGAGTGTGAAGAGACTCCTCTTGTTCCATAGCTGATGTGAGTCTTCATTCCACAAAGCCTCCTTCCATGTCTTCTTCACCATTTTCCTGCCCCCTGTTCACAAACAGTAAACAATCTCCCACGTTTGAAACCTACTTTATATCCATAGCGTCTCAAAAACGTACATGTATAAAAAACAAAAACAGGAATATGGGATGATAACCCACCTGTCCCATTGTAGCGCTTTCATTGACAGAAATAAAACCATCTCAGCAAAAGTTGTATTTTTCTTAAAATAATGTACTATTTGTTTCATAATTATATACCAAAATATTATGTCTTACTACATATTTTTGTCCAACTGTATACTCATGATAACCACTTCACCCAAAAACTAAAAGTTAGATCTTGAGTGTCAGAAGACATGAATTACACAGGTATAGTTATAGGTGTGTATATTTTAATGAATTATCAGAGTACACCTTTAATCATTTTAAAGGGACAAAACATGGAGGTCCCTTTAACATGTGGAAACGCATCATAATCTACATTTTATTGGGTCAAGTTCTGACTCTTTCATTAGGCCTATAAAGGAAAACAAAACTTTGAAGGCTTCCATTAGACTTCACCTTTGAGCCAGTTTCTCAGAAATAAGAAAGGAAACAGTCTCGGCCCCTTTCAAACCCCAGTTCAGGCAAAAAGGGGTCAGTTCTTTAACTACAGACTTTGATTTCCATTTAAGGCTTTTACGCTTTAGAAAAACAGAATAATGTGTTGGGTTGAAAGCTGGAAAAAAAATGAAACTTGGCCTTGAGGATTTTGAGAAATCGGTACCCATTCCTTAGCAGATTTCAGAAGTAAGTCTCAAGACGAATGGGTTCTTTCAATTAATGCACTACAAATGAAGATGTTTGGAGTGCCTTATGAACAATGGCCGACTGTGCACTCTCCCAACCTGGTTCTCTTCACGTTCAATGGCACACTGTTGAGGCGATGGCATGCTGCCCTCAAATGGAGAAGACTTGGGCATTTCATCTTTTCAAGAAAACCAGAATTCTCCCCTGCCAGTAACCTGAGGTGCCCTGGCCTTGTTGGAATAGATACCTTCTAGTGTCTCATTATTTGCTACAGTGAAGTAGCCACGGGAGATGCTTTCAGATACCTCCCCAGATTCTTTGTACAGGCAGACACCGGCCTTTCTGACAGTTATTGCAGCTAATGGGGAGAGAGAGCTCCTTTGGTAATTTTTAACAAGAGAAAACAGGGTCTGCCTGTGATCATTGTCTCAAGTTTTCACTTTAAGGTATGCCTTGCTGTTCCAGTGTTAACTGAGGAGTAGTGCCCTAGACACCTAGGAATGGTTCTATTGCATAAGGCATGGTGATGGGGCCATTGTCTATATTATTTTTCGGTTCCATTGGTGTTTGCCATGTAAATCTCAGGAAAGGGTTACCAGGATCTGCTTCGAATCCCCTCATACCCAGAATCAAGTTCAGACATTTCAAGCTCTGGAGACAACCCAGACCGTGTTCGAGCACAGCTAAGGCAGTGGAGCTCAGTATGTCAAACGTTGGTTCCTGGTTTAGAGCAAACTGTGTGAGGTAGTTGGAAGATAAACAGTCCCCCGGGACAGGCTCATGATGAGTTTCCTACAAAGCAAAAGTACTAGAGGTTCAAGGAAGCATTAAGCATCCAGCACAGAAGACACAGATGTGAAGGGAAGGTATCATGTACAATCCAGTTTTCAACTTGACATTATTTTAAGTTTTGACCTTTAGAGATTGTGTAAACAGATATCTTTATCATACTTCCAATCAAGGCCCCAAGGGGTAGGAAATGGGGCTGAGCTTTATGAAGTTCCTGTCAGCCTCAGGTTCCGACATGGCTATGTGTTAGCGAGCATCCATATTCACAGTCTCTAGGGAAGAATTACAAGGAACCACATCTGTACCCATGTGACCACATTCTGTAGGATTAGTCCTCTCATCTATTTTAAGTTCATGACTCTGCTGGTAAGTGCTCCCGGTGTTTCTCCTCTATTAGGTCAGCACTTTGCATCTCGTGAGCGTATCACAAGTCCAGCTTACATCATTTTAAGGCGACGTGTGTTGATAAAGCTATAATCAGTGATGGCTTTGCAGGAATAATAGGGATTTCCTAAGCAATACATTGTGACAGCAAAGTTGTTACTGTGTTTCTCATCCAGAGGCTGGGTTTTGATCCTTTAAACTCTGTCCAGTTCCTACTATCACCTAGGAGAGTACGCCTCTATAACTAGGGTACTGGGCCATTAGCCATAATGCAGTTCTCCAGAAGGCAACATTGCTCTCCAGAAGGCAACATTGTTATGACCTAATGACCTTCATTCCTGATACACCTAGAGGTGATACAAATGGAAAGTGAAATCCCCTTTCAGTGTAACAGCATGTTTCTTTTTCTTAACATTTTCTAATGAAACAGTTTTGATTCTCTGTCTCTTGGTGGCAGGTTCTTTATCAGTCTGGTTGTATGTTGCATTCTATTGGAAAGAAGATAAAGCTTTTTATCTAAAGTATTAAAATATGTTGAGCTCTGAATGTATTCAAGGGAAAGAAGAATGAGACGCGTTAAGTTTTGAATTTACAAAAATATAATTTGTGGTATACTTGGTTTGAAAACATCTTCATCCTCATCACACTAAAGATCAGGCTACATAAATCGATGGTAAGTTCCGTTAGCCCATACTTGAGAATTGGTGTCATGTTAATAATGTTGAATATTAAACAGTTCTTGTTGTCAGCATTGCTCTAACTCATTTTCCTTTAACTCATTTTCCTTTTCCTGCTCAGCTGATTAGATGTTTAGTATTCCACCCATTCCCTCACCCACAGAGCTTTTTTTGGAAACCATGACATAGTCGCTCATCTGTCTAAGGGCACCAATATTTAGATAAACAAAAATCCTAATGGGAAAGACAAAATGGCAGCTACTGTTCTTCTGAGCATGAAAACTGAGAGGTTTTAGTTCCCAAGGAACGTTACTGTTTCTGCCAAAATCTGTCCACTAGAACTATATAAAAACTAACAGAAAAAAAAGTTAGATAAAATATTGTATTTGAAATTGACTTAATTTACTTTTTATGGGTGTTGGCCTTAGCACTTGGCCAAGCAAGTCCTGTGATCAAACGCACTAGGAAGCAAACTCTATGGAATGGTCAAAGCCCTCAGCCTCATTCCCAATCCAAATTCCATTAGTATTATGAAGTGTCAGATCAGTGATGGACACCTGGTCATTTCGATTGAGGCTTAAGAAGCATCTGTAAAAGCCTCGTGGAAATCGAGAGCATGTTATCTGTTGCGGAATCAGACGTGACATACCCAGGTATTCTGAATATATGAAAAATCAGATGGAATTACAGATTTATACTGTGCTTTGTCTCACTTAAAACATACCAAACAGCCTATCAGTTTTCTATACACAGTACATAGGTGGTCACAAGGTGGCCAAGAAAAGACATGTCTGAACAGAAACCTAAATAAAAATTGAGTACATTCCAGCAGAAACCTCGTGCTAAGGGCCAGAGGGAATCCAAATTGCAAAGTCCCTGAGAAACTGCAGCAAGGAGATCTGGGAGTCTGTAAAAACCAATGGGACAAGAATGTGGAGATTTTTGCAAGGCACAGGTATGGGGTGTCCCTGTTAAGATTGGGTCTGTGACAAATCAGATGGAGAAGCATTCAGTGTGTTTTATAGATATGGATATTAAATTTTAAAGTATCCTTGGGGCTTTGAGTAAAATGATTCTGAATGGAGATAGGCTAGGGTCAGGGATACTTTGTAGATGGCACTGCAGACCCAGACAGTAAGAAAGTGGTCCAAGCATGAAGTTAGGAGGATAAATGTTTATCAGAAGTCTTCAAGTTGGAAATGTACTAAAGATGGAATCCATAGAGTTCTCTAAAGAATTTAACTCAGAGTTCTCAGAGGAACGGACAAGGATACCCACAGTGGCATTGTCCTGAACAGCCGGGAAGAATTTGTTTCTCAAGATGAGCCACTCCAGATGGCATCCAGTTTGGAGAGCAGGAGGAGTGCCATGGAAAGCCTGGGGCTTATCCATTTCTGTCCAAGTACAGATGTGGACCAGAACCCAGAGCACAGACAAGGCTGGAAGACGGGCATCCCAATCCTGGGACTGCACATGGGTCAGATACTGGCTTAAGGTTTTCCCCATTTTGCCACAGTTTCATGATTCTTGATAAGGTAAGCGCTATTCTTATCCTAATGCGACACTCGAGCAATCCACTCAAAGCTGGCAAACATCTTTGAACAGAGGAGAATTTGGCAGAGAAAACTGAAGTGGTGCCAACCGTGAAAGCAGGAGAAGATCAAAGAGGGTGCTCAACCCCAGAAAGAAAGGGAAGAAAGCAGATAGAGGAAGGGCAAGCCTGGGTCAGCTGCTGCTGTGCCATCTAGTACAAAGGCTGACAATGAACCACCACAGGCTGCAGCTTTAGATCTGGGATATGGGGCGATAAATCTCAGATTGCTGGACTTACCAGCACATGAAGGTAAAAAAAAATAAAGTTATCAAGTGTGGTGAGGTTTAGAAGCCCATGCAGTGTAGCTTCAGGAATATGGGCTATCTTGGTTTAAAGACAGTCCATATTCCTGCAACCTAAAACTATTACCCGTATGTTCTACAGTTGTTCATATTTAATATGGTGATAATAAATCTCACATTTTATTGTCAGTTGTAGAATTGTTGTTCTGCTATGTGCAAACTGCATAAAATGATGCCTGACATTATATAGGGATTTGTCATTATAGATACAGCATTGTTATCAAAGGCATCTCTGGTTATTTTCCTGAAGGTGAGCCTGGGGGAAGGGTGAGGTTAGTAATTACCTAAAAAGTGTGTGTGTGTGTTTGTGTGTGTGTGTGTGTGTGTGTGTGTGTGCATGTGGGGCGATAAATCTCAGATTGCTGGACTTACCAGCACATGAAGGTAAAAAAATAAAGTTATCAAGTGTGGTGAGGTTTAGAAGCCCATGCAGTGTAGCTTCAGGAATATGGGGTGCATGCACACACACACACACACACACACACACACACACACACACTCAGACTCATGGGTGTGTTCTTTCCAGTAACAGATTTGCTAGCATGTTCTTAGCTGCTGGATAAAATGTGTTAGCAGACTGATCCAGTGTGGGGTGAGGGTAGGGTCATTGTGAGAATTGTTTGTGTTTGGCAGAAAGATGGATTTAGTGGCACCCAAGGAAAATGGGGTGATTTCAACTATTTTAACAAGAAAAAGGTCTGAGAGAGTGGGAGTAGGCTCAGTCAGGCTGAAGGATCTGAAAAGAGTGTCATCTTCTTTCTTTCTGGTGAGCATGAGGAGAGAGCTGAAGTGTAGAAGCCTGAGGAGCCTCTGTGGGGTCAATATCTGGACTTTGGCAGGGTGGCAGTGTTGCAGGCAGAGTTGAGCAGTGAGTAGTAATGAATCAGAGTGGACATGGCATAATCAGGTCCCAAAGGTGTGGAGATGGAGCAATGCCAGGAGGACCTGAATGGATAGTAAAGGATCCAGACCTTCATTATACCTGACTATGAGCCCAGGCAGGGAGCTAGCCGGGATCTGAAGAGTTACAGAGAGTACACAGATCTGTGGCATCAACATACTCAGGAATTCTTTTGGGTTAATAGAGAAAGAGCTGGGCTCCCTGAGTAGTCACAGCCAGGAGCATTGAACTCAACCAGAAATTCTGCCCTGACAGAGACTTCCTTAAGCATCCAGAGACCCTCTATGCCTCTTACATTTGTTCCTTAGCAGACAGACAGCACTTGATCAAACTCCTAAGTCTAGGGCTCTCCAGCTCTCACAGGGCCTTCGATCCAAAGAAACAATATTATACTCTATTTAGTACGGCACCCGAGATCTGGGACTCTTCAAACAGTGAAAGGGCCTCTTCACATTTTCACCTTTGCATAGATCCTCGGGCAACCTTGATAGTACATGCAGCCTCCAAAAGTGTGTCAATGTAAAGATGGTTCTAATTATACTTATATTTAGAACAACAAAAAAAGCTTTAAATGGAGAAAATAACATGCAGAACTATATAAAGAGTAATTTCAAGTTTATTACACTTGGTTAGGGTTACTATTGCTATAATGAAACACCATGGGAATAAAAACAACTTGGGGAAGAAAGGGTTTATCTCACTCACAGTTCCAAAGAACAGCTCGTCATCACAAGCAGCAGCGAGAGCAGAAACTCAAGCAGGGCAGGAACCTGGAGGCAGGAGCTGATGCAGAGGCCAAGGAGGGGTGCTGCTTACAGGCTTACTCACCATGGCTTACTCACGCTCAGCCTGCGTTCTTATAGAACCCAAGACCACCATGTCTTCCCACATCAATCATTAATTAAGAAAATGCCTTCAGGCCTGACCATAACTGGATCTTATGGCGACATTTTCTTACTTGAGATTTTCTCCTCTCAAATGACCCCAGCTTGTATCCAGTTGACACAAACAATCCAGCACACGGGTGAGAAGTGAAGGCCTAGTGCAGATACTTAGAACATGAAGAGTGCAGCATTCGTTCTCAGCTCATTCCTCTTCCTAACAGTGCTGCCATCGCTACTCACCCACAGTGGGCAGCAACCAGGGAATGTAGCCTGTGGTGTTCAGCAGCCAAAGCAATGGGGGGTACCCTGTGACAGAATCCACAGACTAGACTGATGCTAGCGTGCTATGGGAGAGCCTATGTAGTAAACTTCACTTGGGCTTCAGTTTCTAAACCTGTAAAATCAGTATAAAATGATGGTACTTGCTTTGTAGGGTTCTTTGCGGGATCAAGAAAGGTGTTAATGTCTAAATATGTTGCTTTTCACATGATTGACAACTAATACAGAAATTCATAAGTGATCATAATGATGACTAAATGGCTGTGAATGCTCAGCCCTAAGTGACACCTCTGTATCCCTTTCTCAATGACCCAAGGGTCATCAGGGAAGTGGAGACAGAATGATGGTGGAGCTGGAGATTGGGGAGGAGCCCTACAAAACACTGTCTCCTGGATATGGCATGGCCATTACAATCATGAACACACAGTACATGGTTGTCAAAACAAGACCTGCACTGGATGGATGGATGGATGGATGGATGGATGGATGGATGGATGGATGGATAGATGGGTGGATGGATGGATGGATGGATGGATGGATGGATGGATGGATGGATGGAAAGATAGATAGATAGATAGATAGATAGATAGATAGATAGATAGATAGATAGATAGATGATAGATAGATAGATGGATGATAGACAGGTGGGTGGATAGAAGTATAGATAAAAAGTTAGATGATAGGCAGATGATAGACAGGTGAGTGGATAGATAGCATAGCTAGATAGAAAGTGTCTTAATCGAGGTTTGTATTCCTGCACACATCTTGACCAAGAAGCAAGTTGGAGAGGAAATGATTCATTCAACTTACATTTCCACATTGCTGTTAATCACCAAAGGATGTCAGGGCAGGAACTTGGAGTCAGGAGCTGATGCAGAGGCCATGGAGGGGTGCTGCTTACTAGCTTGCTTCCCCTAGCTTGCTCAGCCTACTTTCTTATAGAACCTAGGACTACCAGCCCAGGGATGGCACCACTCAAAATGAGCCCTCCCACCTTGTTCACTAATTGAGAAAATGCTTTACAGCTGGATCTCATGGAGGCATTTCCTCAAGGAAGGCTCCTTTCTCTGTGATAACTCCAGCTTGTGTTAAGTTCACACACACACACACACACACACACACACACACACAACCAGCCAGTACAGAAAGATAGATGATAGATAGATAGATAGATAGATAGATAGATAGATAGATAGATAGATAGATAGATAGAGAATAGGAAAGATGTGAAAGTTGGAGATCAACTAGTTTGGAAAGAAGGGAAATGTGTTTAAGGTGTTCAGTAAATATTTGTCAAGTTAAGTGCTGAACCACTAGCAGCTACTGATCCCAGTTTTCAATATTAAGTGAGGAAAAATATCCTAATTTTGCCTTCCACAAAACCTCTTTTCCCCTACTTTAGCCTAAATGGCCTCGGAAATAATATTTCTATGTAGAATTCCTGTTAGTAAAAGTACCATAAACAAACCGTAACTAATAGAGTAAGCACAGTTTACCTCTTAGTCTCTTAAAGCAACTTAATCTGGGTCGGAAATGGTGAGAGTTGTTCATTTAGTGGTTGCTCCAAGCACAATGAGAAACTAGTTTGCACTCCCTGACTATTTAAGGCTCTTTAAAGTGTTTCCTCTCATGACACTCTTTTCACTAGCAATGTTTCTGTGACCCGGGATAGGAAGCATACAAGTCAAACATTTATTGCTAATAAATCGTAAAGAAATAATTTAAAAATCAATTCTCTGTTTTTCATGTAATTTTATTGTTTATCAAAGACAAAGGCAGGTTTCTACAGTAAAAAATAAACGTGTTACTTTTACATAAAGAAAATTTAGCTGAGGAATTAATACCACACCATATAAAGCATCTTCAATATTTTCTGGATTGATTGATATTTTGACTTCATAAGTACCAATGTTGAGAGTGACAGCTTGTATAAATACTCTAAAATGGCAAAGGCATATTTAGGGCCATTTCAGAAATAGTTGGCCATTCTATTCTAACTCTAAGCCAAAACTCTTGTAAGCAGTTTGTATGAACCTTGAGTCTGCAACTCACAGCAGTCCGTAACAGCCAGGCATTCTAGTACAGCTCAATCTAAAATTGTCATCGATTTACATAAGGAGGAATTATGGTAGTGAAATATTAAGTCTGCTTCAATGATTAAACTATCATCTTTCAATTAAAAAAAAAGAAAACTTGTATGTACAGTAGAAACGGTGCAGTTTGTAACACAGTAGGTCTGAAATCTAACCCTAAACATTTCAGGCCGTGTTTGTTGATGCATAGTGGGACAGCATATACAAGGAAACCTCACAGTACAACACAGGTGCTGCCAGAGCTGTTCAGCACATGCTCAGTTGTCACATGTCTGATTTGACTAAGCTTTGGTAGTGGAGGGTTCCTAAAATTTATTGTTGCCAAATTTTCATGACCCCATTTTTAGTTACAAGCTCCCATCTCATGCAGTTGGCAACCTGAACCTGAAGAAGCTGATGACTGTGAATTCTAACCCAATGCTATGGCTATTCTAAACAGTTCAAGCTGTGCTCTAGAGCTTGTAGAAAACAACCAACCAAAGAGCCTTAAAATTCAGCCATCCAATCTTCACCTTGAAGACTGAGAACTTGTCACCAAACCAAGAGACTAAAACCCAGAGTTTTTGTTACTGCACTCTCCAACCTTCACAGAATTCACTAGCTCTCGGTTCTGTTAAAAACAAAATCTGCGAAGATACACATCTTTATTTCCTGGTTATGAAAAGCTAATGTTTGATATAAAACACGTTCACATGGATTCATATACTGATAATTTATTTCAAGGAAAATATCATTAGTTATAGTTCCACAGTTGTGCTAGGTTGTGCTGGCAATGGAAAGTTTAGTATAAGCCCTACCTTGAAATCAGTTTTTCATGGCCAAAAGGGTTTTAAAAACAGGCAAAGTGACATCAACAGCACAGACTTACTTATAAATTACTTTAATAGTTTTTCAGATGTGGCATATAAAGTAACTTAAGGTCTCTGCTATGCCTACAATTGCAACCTCTTCACACTAATGAAGTGACAGAAAATGCCATACTCAGTGACCTTGGTTACCATATTGAATCATCCATGGTCTTTGGTTCATTTTTTTCCTTCTATAGCAAGACAAAAAAAAAAAAAAATCATGGTTTGAAAACACTAATCTGACACCTCTCATTCCTAGCGAACCCTGAGCTGTTAGCTTTTATTTGACCATTCTTATTGTTTCCATAAAGAAATAGAACCACTGGGTAATTGCAAAGAATTATTCCTGTTAGCAAGTTAATATACAGGACACTCAGTTATGTTTGAGTTCCAGGTAAGCCAGGAGTAATTTCTAGCATGTTTGTTAAAATATTTAGAACATATTTTTTTGCGTTCATTCATGATTTATATAAATTCTTCTAGCCATCTCCCAGTTCATGTGGGACTAGCCGTCTTCCTCCCTCAAGCTGCCCTTCCAGCTACTCCTCTCCTCCCTTGTACCATGGGAATTTCTCCAGGCGAACCTGGATCGGGGATGCTACCAGGAAAATGCAGATGGGAGAGGAAGATTTTGTTTTGTAAAAGCTGAGGTGTAGCCATGATGAGGGAGGGATGGGAGGAGAGGATGGAAGAAAGAAGTAGAGAAGGGAGGAGGAGAGGGTTAGGGGAGGAAGTGGGAAGAAGGGACAGGGGCAGTGTAGACTCAGTAAGACAAGGAAGGCAGCCAGACAGGAAGGTCACCCAACCCCTGTTCAAGTAGAAGTGCTAAGGGCAAAAATTGCTGCAGACCTATACACTACCAGAGAGAAGCCCTAATTCTGCACAGAGCAGCAGAGTTTAAGATGATCTAAAGCATTTTAAAATGGAGGAAAAAAATATCCTGGACAAATAAAATGTCAAAAGCAAAAGCTCACTCAGAAAACAGAGTATGTGCAAAGGGTGTGTTGTCTGAGCAGTGTGGCTGGCTTTGAGTTTGTGGAGTGTGGTGTGTGTGAGAATGGGCCTGCTAGTGCCAGGGACTGAGTCTGTAGTGTGTAAGAGTGGATGAGAATGAAGAGAGATGTTTGATGGTGGACTTTACTGTGGGTGTGAATATACAAGAAACTGAGTGTCCATGTTC
This sequence comes from Arvicanthis niloticus, assembly GCF_011762505.2. Lineage (NCBI taxonomy): Eukaryota > Metazoa > Chordata > Mammalia > Rodentia > Muridae > Arvicanthis > Arvicanthis niloticus. Next base: position 9,327,189 of record NC_047676.1, on the reverse strand, counting down.
CAAGTGTGTGTGAGAGTATGTAAGGAACACAGTGTATGGGGGAGTGTCCTTATGTGTGACTGTGGGCATAAGTGTTTAAGAAGCTAAGGATACTTGTATAAGAGTCTGTGTGATTGTGTGAGGTTAAGGGTATGTAGAACATATGAATACATGTATGCGTACAAGGAGCAGAACATTGTGTGTGTGTGTGTGTGTGTGTGTGTGTGTGTGTGTGTGTGTGTGTGTGTTTTGAGTGTGTACGGTGGAGTGAGTGTCTTGCACATGAGAAGGGGACCTCTGATGGGAAGCTCAGAGGAAGAACTAGTCAGTCTTTTCCTTCAGTGGTCTTCCATGAAGAGGCAAGGACCCCTGTGTTTCTAAAAGCCAAGAGCTCCCAGGTGTTATGAACAAAGATTGGCAGAATCAGAGCTGAGCTGCAGGAAGATTACAGTGATTTTACTGTGTAGGATGGAGGGAAGAGATGGATCTATGAGCTGTCACAAGAGATGACTTTGGAATTTTTAAACCGTAGAAAACAGAGTTATAAATAGAAGCAATGGAGGTAGGAAAGGAACCAGAGTTTGAGGGTAACTAAGGATTCACCTCTGATATGTCAAATAGAATATGGCAAGCGGCTTGGTCAACAGAGATGTTTTGAACACCTCCTAGAAGCCAGGCCTGTGCTCAGCACTAGGAGGGGCTGGGGGAAGGAGTAAGATGATGACCCAAATGTGTATTAATAAAGACAACTACATCAAGTACAAAGATCCCGTCTGAGCAATGAAAACTTTTCCTTGGATTTGCATCGGTGTCCATTCAATCTTTCCCATATGTTTTGCCTTGATTGAAACCAAATATGTTCTTAAAAATAAAATGAAAACACAGCTAAACAGCCAGGACCTACTTAACTTGTCATGTGTTATCTCTCATTCTGCACTTGTGACTAACAGAACCTCAAGGGAAGTGAGTCCCCTTCCCTAAATCAGGGCTGACAGACAAAAGCCTGAAGGTGAGAGCTGACTCCTAAGCTGTTCTTTTCAGTGACTTTTTCTTGTTATGCTCAACTCTTAACACACTCTGAGTGGCTGCTCATACCGCACAACCACTGAGAGAGATCATCCTTCACACACTGAAATATTTACTGAAATATTTACTCAGAGGTGACTCTCTGGAGGGAAAAAAAATCACTGAACCTTATTCGTAAAGCAATAAACAAGAAGTCAAATGCTTGTTTGCAATCGCAATATATAGCTAGTCCCCGAAAGTAGTTACAATTAAGCAAGAACACATAGCAATCTCAGCGGTGATACTCTTAACAAAATACCATAAAGTAGGTGGCTTAGAAATAGAGAGATGTCTTCTCACACATCTGGAGGTTGAACAGCCCAAAATGAAGGGTGCCCCATATTCAGTGTCTCATCTGGGACCAACTTATTTGCCAATGATCAATAGTCATCTTTGGTGTCCTTTACGTGGCATAATAAGATTAAAGGACTCTCAAAAGGGCACTGTGACCTCATGACCTCACACAAGGATTTCAACATATGCATCCAAAAGCAACTTGAGTGAGCGTTCCTTCCATAGAAAACACCCTGCCACCCCTGTGTGTTACCTACAGCTTAGCTTTAACAGGGAGTAGCACTGAGCTCCTGCACTGAACAGCATGAAGACCACATTTCCTTTTAACCTGAACATCTGTCATTCACATGTTTTCCTCTATTAACCAGAGTTTGTTTGTTTGTTTGATTTATTTTAAAAAATGAGCAAAGTTTTATTTTGAAAAAGTATTAACACTCGTAACACATGAGCTTCACAGCTCTATGTAATGGTTCATGGGTTCATGCCTGCAGTTCCCAGACTTGGGAGGCAGAGGAAGGAAGTTCATGTGTTCAAACATGGACTCATTTCAGGTCAGACTAGGCTACAGAGTAAGACTCTGTTCAGGAAACAAAAGCAATAAAACACAAAATTATAAAATGATCCTATGATTTCAATGGATAATGAACTAATGATATAGTGTACATTATTAGGAAAAAACGTGCTTTAAAATCTAGGCAAAGTGTGACTAGTGAAATTTCTCCCCACCCCCCCACCCTGGCTCCTATTCTTAAAGCAGGTTCTCAGAATGGTTTCACATGGTCTGTCTCATGCTAAGAATAGGCCTTTTCTCCCAGCAGGCTGCCTTCTAAATTTGCCTAGCATGCTGTGCAAGCCTGACTCATGAGTTAAAGCACTGTATGCAAACACACACACACACACACACACCACAGAGGTTGGGCTATAACCTTGGGGACAAAGGTCTCTGATCTCCCTTCACTTTATTACTGACATAGACAGAGAGAGAGAGAGAGAGAGAGAGAGAGAGAGAGAGAGAGAGAGAGATGACATTTCCAAACCAATGATGTGGAAAGAATTGCCATAGCCAAGAAGACAAATTTGTCTATGGGGATGGATAAAGGACTTTGAATGCAAGTCCAAAACTGCTTTGGATCACACTTTGAGCAAGCTCGCCTCGTTGAACTAAACCATAGCCTTGGGGTCCACTCTGCAAGACACCCATAACTTCTCCCTTCACCTCAGAAACGTGGCTCACAATTTCCAAAGTGCAAAGGGTAGCCTGGCACTTAGACTGGAGCACTGTCAGCACTGCACAGAGAAGAGGCCCCATCCTCATGGGGGTGGCAGTCAGCTCTGTTTTATGGCATATTGTGACAGTTGTCACTAATGACAGAAAACTGGATTGTCTGACTTTTAGACCAACTTCAATTCTTTGCCTTTTCATTTTAGCACAGCACAAGCTGAACCTTTGAGGTGTTTCAGCATTTCAACTCAGCAACATGGTTGAAAGATGACAGCATCAAATACCCCATGCACAGGTGTGGATAAAAGCAACCTCATATGTTTTAAAGATAGTTGGGCTTCACATACCAAGGTCCAGGGTCAGCCTGGAAATTCTGCAAAGATAGCAAATCAAGGAGGCCACAATCTTTCTGTTTCCAAGGCAACAGAATCACAAATAACTTGATTTTTTAATCCATTGGACAGTGTGATGCTTCTTGAACCTTTTCAATTGAAGATTGTCTGCAGGAAAACAGATATCCCAGGATCTGCCCGATGGGCCTGTTTTCTTCATAGTGTTTCTAAAAGATGCCCTAGTGATATTGATGGAAGCTTCCAGTTTCTAATTTCTAATAGGAACAAATAAAGACAGAAAGTATAGACACAGGGAAGACTGCAGGAAATATGACATCATACCAGTTATTTAGTTGTGTAGGGTCAGCTTCAGTGCCTTACTGATTGAGTTATAAAACCTTGAAACTGTACACTGAAGGAAGAAGAGTAAAAGATATCGGGCACATTGCAGAGTTCAGAAGTCACAGGTTAGCTATAGCCACCAAGCCTTGAAGGATGAGTGGAAACCAGAAACAGAGAGGTGAAGGACTTTGTGTAGAGTGAAGCCTCCTGGGCTTTCCCACATCTATGTTTGCATGTCCATTATTGACTTCATTTACTGTCATGTTTAGGCAGTCCCATTGATGATGTTCATGGGTGTAGCTTCTGACATTACAGGCAGAGAATGCTAAGAGCAGAATAAACAGTCTTCCCCATGGAAGAACACAGTACTTATCGAGTATTGAATGGCCAGCCCTGAAAATATGCATATTAGTAACCCAGCACAGCGTGAACCATTTATAGTTACATATTTTATGAATATAGAAGTGTGCGTGTGCGTGTGCGTGTGCGTGTGTGTGTGTGTGTGTGTGTGTGTGTGTGTGTGTGAAACAACAATTAATGAGCAGGAAAAGAGGTCATGACTTTCAAAAAGAGCAAGGAGGGGATATGGGAGGGTCTGGAAGAAGGAAAGGGAAGGGAGAAAGTTGAGGCAAGGGACGGCAGAGGCAGGATGAAAAAGTCAGTGTTGACAGTAGGGAACTGCTAGTAACAGCATCTTGGGCCATGCAGAAGACACCCACAGGCTCACAGGAATGGAGAAGAAGGGTGAGTAACTTCAAGGAGGATGATGAAGTTGTGGCATTTGTCATTTACGGATATCTGGGTATTACACTCAAGCCACAGCGCTATCCTAAAATTTCCGATATTTAAAATGGAAATAAAGGGAGATGGGGTCGATTTGGAAACAGTCGTAAAGGGGATGAATGTGATCAAAGCACACTGTATGAAACTCTCAAAGAAATAATACAATGCTATTTAAAAAAAAAAAAGAAATTTAAGTAAGATCAGAGAGGATGTAAAAAAAGTGCAATTATGTGCAACGACTACTGACATCTACCGTGCAATTTCTAAAAGTCCCATTTCTTGATATCACTGATGAGTACATCCAGAATCATTAAGAACTAGGGAATTTCCCAGGTCCATATGGTGAATCTGAGTTTCCTGCATTCAGTGTTTCTGCAGGCTCATGCTTGAACAGTGGTGAACAGTGCTGACTGGTGCACTGTTCTCCTTGAAGTGAGATAGTGATTTTTGTTCACCTTCAAGAAAATCACTTGCAGATTCCCCAGAGTAAATAACTACATTCAAGAGAAAAACCACCTGACTAAACTGAGAGCCCACAGAGTCTATTACAAGAGAGAGCCATCGCGCTGCAAAGTGTTTTGTGTACTCATCTCAGCCTCTTACAGCATTGAAAAGATGGGCTTTCCTGGGTCAGATTCCATTAAATTGGCCAATTTTACTACACAATCAAGATCACGCAACTGGGGCTGGCTTTCTTTGTATTTGTTTGTTTGTTTGCTTGCTTGCTTATTTTCTGTAAGCATTTCACTATTAATGTAGCATTACTGAAAGTAAAGTTTGGTGTCACTTCAGAATCCATGCTCAGTGCTTAGTAATTTCAGCACCATGGCTTCTTTAGTGTAAATATGAGTAAGGTCAAAGGGTAAAGAGTGGCCTACCATCAGTGTGTACTGTGCAGATGCCGTTAAGGAGACCTGGGGTTCAAATACTTGAGTCTGTAGGGACCACTTTTCATTGAAGCCCACACAGTGGCTGTGTTAAGCTTGGGTTAAGTCATGTCCTCAGTTGACTCAGTAGATGCCCAAACTCAAGATCAATGGTGCTGACAATTCAGACTGGCCAAGGCAAAGTAAGAATAAAAACATTTCTGGACTTTAATAAGGAAAGATAATGAGTCTCCTGCTATGCTGCTAAAATACATGAAATAAATTTCCATCCTTCAAATTGTCAAGAAGGGAAGGGACACTTGCATAAGTTCTTAGGTTAGACCACATGCTTATGGTTGATATAAACTGTCCAGATGAAGAAGATAGGAGATGGGGCTGAATCCATCTTCTATGTTCTGTACATAGAAGACAGAACAGTGCATGATACAAACTAAGAAACACTATTCCTTGAAGATGGTTGATATGTGACCACTTTTCTTTCTTCCTGTTCACGTGCTCAAATTCTTTCTCTGTCAACATGCTGGTGGAACATTCTAACTTCCTGGGGCACAGTTAATTCCAGTAGTTTTAATGAATCTCACAAAACTGGTCACCATCATGGAGTCCTTTTTTAGGGACCCCTGGGCTCCGCTTTGGTATGTTCAGTTAGAGCAACAATGATGGTTACTTTATGTTAAAACAGGAGGATTCTTATGAAAAGACTCCACGTTTGATCCATCTCTTTTAATGTAAAAGAGGGACATGAGCAAGAGGTTCACAGCAAAGCACCAAGCGACCTCCATGATCATAAAAGAAAGGCCAATAGTGGGCAAAACTGATGTTTTCATTAAAATGTTCCCTTTGATAGAATTCTTTTATACTTTGTTAAAAAGCCCCCTCTGAAGGTCAATTACAGAGGAACCCAAGGTCATTTTCAGCAGACAAGATGGAATGATAGGTATTTATTTGTATGAGATCCTTCACATTCAGCTAAGCCATGTGTTGGAGACAGGGCCTTAGGTCAAAGCTTGCCCATAACTCATGATAATTGTTGAGCTCCTAATCTGATTTTCTTTACCTTTGGAGTGACAGAACTATAGACATGTACCACATCGCCCAGAATATAATTGCAAACCTAAAACTCATAGACATTTACATCTGAGGAGAGAGTTCAGTTGGCTAAATGCTCACCTTGCCAACAAGAAGACCTAATTTAGATTACCCAAGACACGAAGGAAAAAAGGCCAGCACAGCAGGGCACACTTTTAATTCAGTGCGGGGGGGTGGAGGGGGACAAAGAATGGTGGGCTCTGAAGTCAGTTAGCCTAGGTACCAAGGTATAGGATGATGAGAGACCCATCTCAATGAACAAGATGGAAAGCATGTAAGGAAGGATACCTAAGGCTGACCTCTAACCTCTGACCTTCACATGTACCCACACACCCTCACATGCATATATACATACACACAGACACACCTGAAGTAACCATCATATCAAGTCCTAAAAGCATCGTGAAGACACAATCAGTGAAATGCAACCAAGTCACTTTCACTGTTGGAACTGAAGTAAGCATTGCAGACTGCATCATCTTGACTTGAGCAACAAACTGTCCTCATAAGAAATATACATACTCCAGTGGATAAGGCTTAACTCCTACTGTACAACCAGCACCCTATTCCAGTTCCTCGCAGAGAGCCAGAGACAAAATTAACAGTTGGCTTTGTTTCCATATAGCTTTTAATCTAGCCTAAGGGAAAGGATGCAGAACCTTTAAATTTACTTTAAAATAATGAATATCATATTAACGAATGCTCACATTAATGCATTTTCACAGCAGAGCATGGAGATATAGCTTGGAAGCATGCAGCTCATGTCTGGTCATTTATAAGTTAAGGACAGTACAACTCCATGCATTCAATAACAACTTTCTCTCACGCCAACCTGACGGGTTGCAGGAGGACCTAGGCATTTCATGACTCTGGAACGACAGCATGATTAACTCACAAATGACTGGAAGCCCCACATACTAGTGACAGTAATGATTTCATTATTGAGTTTCTAAGTCCGAGTTAAGCCTGTAGGGTCCTTTCCCTGATGCTTTTGGACATGGGGGTGGGGGGTGTGAGTAGGGTGATCTGGGATCATATCTGATGGTAAACAGTGAGGAATGGAGCCCAGAGTGGCCTCTGAAGTGATGAGAAACAACACTGAGAGAAGCACTGAGGGATGGCAGGGAAATGTGTCTCCTGAGACTCCCTTGAGTCTGCTTCTTTCAATGGCTCTGAGAACCCAGAGAGCAGTAGCAGAGTTGTTCATTTACTGGTTGGTTGGGTTGGGTTGATATTTATCCTGTGGGTCTTTCTCATTTACATGAAGAGGATTCTACCTGGTGGTAAAGAAATGCCTCAGCAATTTGGCTTGCAGGAAAATGTACCTAACTTTCTCTGCAAGTATGCCATTTTCTCAGTCCCCTGAAGGTATTCTTTTGGCCAAATTAAGGGCTTAAATTTTATCTTTCAAACTTTAAAAATTAGCCCAAGGTGATTTGACTCTGGGCTTCTCCAATTCCATCTCTCGCCATCGTCAGATTCTAACCTGTCAAGGAGTCTTGTAGCATCTTTATATTAGGGATTTCTTTAATATGAGAACATCAGCACATGTCCTCACCATTTCTCACCCTGTCTTCCTGCTGCCCACTTTGCTGAGGATGTTCCTGCTTTTCTCCCTAGTAAACCCCAATCACTGCGTAACTTTGGCAATGAGTTTTTGTGATGCCCTAATTTGACATCTTTACCAGTAGAGCCTGAGATAAAGGCTTGTGTACAGATTAAATATTTCAGAAGTGGAGAGGGCAGACAAAGACTGTAGGCACTGAGAGAGGGCTGGCTCCGTTTGCACTTGGAAGAAGCAGGCAGATTCCCTCTTATTGACACTTGCGGTCTACCAAGGCAGACTTCTACCAGCCAGCTCCCACTGGTCTTTCTTGTCCTGGGAGCTTTATCTTCCCTGTACTTCTGGGCTGTGCTCAGGTGGAAGCAGATGGTTTCTGTGGCTTAAGGAAAGGCTCTTGGCAGAAAAACTACGAGGAAGAGGCTCAAGTGTGCCCCCGAGCTCACAGCAAATGTCTCGAGCAGTGTCGGTTCATATTAGTGTTGGATAGTAAAGCCTCTTTTGTCCCAGCCTGTGGTCCTCATGGTGCCTGTCATATGAGGAAGCATTTGGGTGCTTTCTAGTGAGAAAAGCACAGCCAGGAGTGGCATCCAACACTGAGATTCCTGAAACTGCGCCTCCTCCCACTTACTCACTCTGATTCCAGCCAGCACCTCCTTTAGCTCCTTTCTCTTTTGTTAAACTAATTTGCCTGATAGTCCCTCGGGTGTCCCTATTTCATAGCATAGGAAACTGTATTTACACAGGCAAGTTATTTGTTTTCTGTGCAGAAAATGATCCTTTCTATCTCGTTTGAATTATTTATTTTCCTTTGAGGAATGCTGAATATAAAGGTTCATTTCCATCCCTGGCATCTCAGCATTGATCCTGTCAGGAATCCAGTAGTAAAGGCAGCCTGGTAATGGTGCATCCTGAGGACAAGAAGGATATCTCAGTGGGCCTTCCTAGGGAGGAGGCTAGCCTGGTCTGGACTTTTGCACAGCACGCATTCATCAGGCCTGTTGGCTCTAACTGCAAAACCATTGTACAAGTGTTTTGGGGAACATAGAGAGAATCTGATGCTATAAAGCGTGTCTGATTAACTGTCCAAGTTTTCCTCTTCTCTGGATGGGATAAAGGAACGTTATAGACTTTTTAGATATAGAAGCAGGTCCTAGACTCTCACTTCTGAGTTTAGGTATGGATGGACTCACAAGTCGTACATGTCCTATACAGAAGCTTGGGATTGTCATTGTCCCTGTTAAGCCATCAGTCCTCTGCGACTCACAACAAACTTCCCGTCTTACAGAAGACATTCTGTTTTTGCCCTGGCTCCTCTTATACCTAATGGTTGACATGAGAATCTGCTGGGAGCAGGGTCGGGGGTGGGGGGGTCAGGGTGCCAGCCTGGTTCCTGTTACTCCCATCCTGTCTTCTTATACAGTGGGGTGGGAGCTGAGCAAACCAAAAGCAAGTGTCCCTTGTCAGCCATCCATAAATGGTTGCTGCCCAGAAAATTAATTAGTTAGTGAAAGGAAGGTCCTTTCTTTATGGTGGACCACCACCTAGTGGTCTTCTTCCTGCTTTGTTTTGTAGTTTTCGCTTTTATTGACATCCTTCTCTCCAAGGGCAAGGCTCATTTTTCAAAGTATAGATAGCTGTCCCATCTTGTCGTCTACCAAGTTGCTGCCAGTGTGAATCTGTTTGCTTCCTTCTCTTTGTCAACCCATGTTACCTTGAGACTTTGTTGTAGAAAGCCATTCTTGGTTCTCAGCTGTGGCAAGAGGTCTATCATAGCACAGCCTGTATTTTCTTTCCTGGAATGCTACCTGTATTCCTGCCAAGGAGCCTCGTCCTCCTCCTTCAGGCAGGATCTGTGTCCTTGCTTAATAATGTTTCTAGAGTCTGGAACGGACATGTTTGCTTTATTGACAGTTTGGTTGGGTCTTCAGGTGCTCCAGTGGCTCATGTCTTGAAGAATTTTAAGTCCAAGCTGACAACATACTATAAGGAAGATCACTGAGGAGGTAGAGCCTAGCAAAAAGGTGTTAGGTTACTGGAAGTAGGTTCTTGCCCTTGACAGAAACATCAGGGACATTGACATCCTTGTGGCATGGATGGACATTCTCTCTCTCTCTCTCTCTCTCTCTCTCTCTCTCTCTCTCTCTCTCTCTCTGTGTGTGTGTGTGTGTGTGTGTGTGTGTGTGTGTGTGTGTGTGTTCTATCACCCCTCTTCTTCTTAAGAGGAACTATGGCACTGACTTCATATGTCTGCTTCATAGCAGACTAGAAGCAACAGGGCCATGCAGCTATGGCTAAAAGCTCAGAAAAGATGAACCAAATAAACATATCTTTAAGTTGATTTCTATCCAGTCTTTTATGTCAGTGAAAGAGACTAATGTGCGCCATCTCTGTTTGGAATAACTTGAAGGCACATATCTTTTCCATAACCAAGGGACCCTGTATTTCATAGCAAAAAAGAGAAAGTTTCATTATTCTTTGTTATAGATTTTCATATAACCAACTTGAAATAAAGTAATATTCAATTTACCTGTGCACTGTGCAAAGCCCTTTTAGAAAGCTGCTTTTCAAGTGTTAGTCCTACTACTTTCTTGGGTGATTGATTTCCATCTTAGACATCTGTTTTATCTTGATGAAAACTATATAAACAGATCTATATATAATGAAGCTCATGGTATAGGCTGATGAGTAAGTATCTGGCATCTGACAACCTATATAATCACTGTACTCATAGAAGCAGTGAAGGACTGATTTGCATAACAAGGGATTTAATTAGAAATCTGTTAGCATAATCGACATGGTGTTAAAATTAATTAGCAATTGTTTTTCCTGGGCCTTAAAGATATCACTTGAAGGTATAGCAGGAAATATTTTATGAGCTGTTTTTATAACAATAAGAATTAAGTATGCAGATAATTTTTAACATATCAGTGTCATTTAGTGTTGCTTTTTCTTGGGAATCCTAATCTTATAGGACTTTAAATATGCAGCATATTTAAGGTGGTATGACTGCCATGTCATACCACCTTAAAATGTGGAGGCAATATTTTATTTGAAAGGAAGGAAGGAAGGAAGGAAGGGAGGGAGGAAGGGAGAGGGAGGGAGGGAGAGGGAGGAAGGGAGGGAGGGAGAGAGAGAGAGAGAGAGAGAGAGAGAGAGAGAGAGAGAGAGAGAGAGAAAGGAGGAAAAGCTGTATCAATGTACCTGGCTGTGGTAAAGTCACACCTGAGAAGACACTGAATAATTTGTCATACTGAATGATGTCTGATATGATTTACAAATTAGGACAGCATACTTTTTTGCTACCTCATACTCCCAACACACAAGTATAAATTAAAATACACATCAGAATAAATACAAACAAAATAAAATGTAAAAACAACAGCTTAGAAAATAAAAACTTTGACTATTCTAACCACTGACTGATGCAGAGTTTCTACTCTGATGTAACAATTCTATGTAGCTTTCAAAACTGGCCCAGCCATTCAAACTATAGTAGAAGAAAATCAACTCATCCTCATGGGCTAGAAATGAGGCACAGTCACTCTCCTGAAAAATAAAATGAGGTTCACTTGAAATGCAAGTCTCAGGATTGTCTAAACCTGTCCCCTGCAGTTACATGCTAGGGAGACAGATGCTTTAAGCAAGCCTGGGAAGACTGTAGACTATTTTAGTGTTGATTGAAAAAAAAAAAAAAGCAGCGTACCATCAATCCCATCCAGGCATGTATTAGCCTGTCAGTTACTTTGTGTCTTTTAAATACATCATCTCAAGTATGTTAGTTGGTATTCTCTGAATAAACCACCAACGTAAGATACAAATGATAGATACATAGACAGACAGAAGAACTGACTCATGACATTGTAGAATTTGAGCAAGCTCACACCTGCAGATAGGCTTGTGGGCTGGGGATCCACGGGAGAGCTCAGGCATGAAGACAGTCTGCTGACAGAAGTGAGTCTTCTAAGCAGAACATCTTTCTTCAGCTAATTGAATGAGGCTTATCCATGCCCTGGGTAATCTACATTAGACCATTTGCCAATCTCATTTAAACAATACCTTCACAGAAACAGCAAAGATAATATTTGACCAAGTGTCTTGATTCTGTGGTCTACTCTGGGTGGCACAAAACACTGCCTATTATGCAAAACACACCAGAGATCTCTGGGCTCTGGGGTCTAATCTAGATGACAATTAGCATTGACTATCGTGCCACATATACTGGAGGTCATACTAGAAATTTCCCTCTGGAGATTTGTCCATTAAGGATTGTGAATGCATATTTCATTATTTTTTTTTCTCATTTGTATTGTTTTATCAGGTGTATAAACTGTAGCTCGTTGTCTGTTTTCAGACCAGTAGATATTTTATGTTTATCATTATTGTCTGGCTTGTCAACTTGACACAACCTAGAGTCATTCGGAAAGAGGGAAATTCCATTGAGAAAATGCCCCTACCAGATTGGTTTGTGGAAAAGCCTGTGGTACGTATTCTTGATTGGCGGTGTGGGAGGGCTCAGCTCACATAGAGCCACCCACCCCTTGCCTGGTGGTTCTGGGTGGTATAAGAACTCAGGCTGAGCAAGCTGATGGGATGCAAGTTGGGAAAGGGCATTCTTCCATGGGCTCCTCTTTAGTTTCTGAATCCACATTCCTGCCGTGGCTTTCTTCCGTGATGGACTTACAAGCTATCATGAGATAAATGCTTTCTTCCTCGAGTTGCTTTTGGTCATAATGTTTTATCACTGTAATAAAAAATGGATGTTTGACAAGAAGCACTTTTTCTTAGGCAAATTTTGAAGTACTTCCCTAAGGCATTAGAGATGCTGGGATAGGGATATGCCCAGCTTCAAATTGAAGGGTTACTTTCGATTATCTTCTGAAATTGTTCCACTTTTGTATCTATAAACCTACTCCAGTTCCTCTTTTACCATATGTGGTAATCCTTAGTCAGCCTTTAAGTTCTCACAACTTTAATGGTTTCATTGCTTCAATTTGTTTAGCCGGCTTCATTCTTATCCATTTGAGAAACCAGTTGCTTCAATTTGCATTTTTTCTATTATGTTTAGCATTGATTGAGAACGGGAAGCATCTAAATTGTTCATGGCTACCTAACCCTATTCTAGTACTGGATTTTGAGTAGTGGTGTTGGAGATGGGACACTTGGGTATAAGGCTCCTTCTCTCTCTCATATGCCTGTGTATACCCAGAGAAGTCAAAGGGGAACAGCGAGTGTCTTCTATGTTTTCTTTATTGTTGGCTGAAGACTGGGTCTTTTACTAACTGGAAGCTCACTGTTTTGGCTAGGTTAGCTAGCCAAGGATATCTTGAGATCTGCTTCTCTCTGCCCCGATACTGGGGATATATGCATGGACAGCCATTGCTGGCATTTGGTGTAGCTATTGGGAATTTGACCACAGATCCCCAGGCTTAAGAGGCAAGTACATTTTTCCACTGAGCCATAATCTCAAGACTTTTCCTTAGTCTACATTCTCTTCTTTGTTTTGGCTTTATGTGTATAGGTATATAATGCCTCCATGTAGGTCTAGATACCACTTGTGTGCCTGGTACTTTTACAGACCAGAAGGGGACATTAAATCCATGGGACCTATAGTTAACAGACATATGTGAGACACTGTGCAGGTGAGGGGAATCGAACCCTCATCCTCTGCAAGAGCAGCAACCAGTGCTCTTAACTACTGGGCCATCTCCCCAGCTCTATTTTACTTAAAAAAGAATAGTATGTGCAACATACTTGAACTTGTCTGGTTTATAAGAGAAAGCCATCACTGTGCACATGGGAGTGGCTACACAGTCTTGTTAAATCAATACCCTCATCTACTCTTCTTATTTATGACAATTCTCATCTTATTTTATTAATTTTACATTTTAACATATTCCAGTTTTGTTCTTTTTATGTCCGAGGGATCTTCTTTATGCTAAGCTTTAGTCTCTCCATTCCCCTTTCTCTCTCTCTGTTCTCATTAGAATTCTTAAAACTCAATCCTTCAGATTTGCTCCTGAATGGATTTTCACTTCTGAATTTTCGGCAGATCCTGCTTCCAGTAACGTCCCTCACTGGGTCTCTTGTTCTTGCTGCCCCACATTAGGCACCAAAAATGTTGTGACCCGAGCTGGCCCACATTTGGGGGCCAAAATGTCTTGAACCACTCTATCAATATTGGAACCCACACTGCCAAAAGCCTTGGGGGCTAAATTGTTAGAGCCTGCACTGCCCCAAGCTGCTCCAGTCCACGGGTCGGGGGTTCAGCAAGAGAGAGAGAGTGAGGACGAACATGAGGAATGGAGACCAGACAGAGTGTGATTCAATCCCATTTATTCTTCAGTCTCTCTTCCTAGTCCAAGTCCCTAGTTCCTAGTCCAAGTTCTAAGTTTCGAGTTCTGAGTCCCTAGTCTCAGGTCCTAATTCCTAGTTCTTGTTGCCAGTCTCTTTCCCAGTTCCAAGTTCTTTCTTCAAGTGCTAAGTGCCTAATACCTAATAATAAACTAACTCCAAGTTGTACTGAACTCTTCTGTCTGCCTCTCACCTTTTATATGTCTCACTTCTAAGCCACGTCTCTAAGTCACACCTTTAAATCATGCCCTTAGGCCTTGTCTCTAAATCTGATCTCTAAGTCATGCCCTTAAGTCACACACCTTTAAGTCTCACACACCCAAGGGAAAATCCTGGGTATCTAAAGCAAGATGTTATCAGAGTGTGCTCAGCTGTTGTAGGCTACTGTAAACAAGCCTCTTGTCAGGGTATATGGCTCAAGATGGCTGCAAGGATGATAGCCGCCTTCTGTCGGCTCCCCATAGTCTAAATCCAGGGTTATTTCTTTGTTTATTTGTTGTCAGAATCCCCCAACATATCTTTTCCTTTTATAATTCCTTGTTTTCTGTCAACTTTCTCTCAACACTGTGAGGAGCCGCGTGTCTCCTCATAGCAACTTACATCAGTGTTGTACCACTGTTACCTTCTAACTGAAGATTTGATTCCCAAATGCTGTAGAAATATCCTCAGTACTGAATTAGGTAAGTGCGATTTGCTTATTTCCTATTTCTTAGCAATTTCTGAACAGTGTAACCCACATTTGTTTAAATTGACCTTATAGTGATAAAAAAGTTAAACATCAGTCTTGGTTTAATGATGCTTATAGCATAGAGAGTTCTAGACATTTCCCACAACACTGAGCATGGGCCAGAGATTTTAATTGTATTGCCAGAGCAGAGGGGCATGTATATTTTATCTAACTAAAATTCGGATTCTCTTCTTTCTTTTTTTCTTTTTTCTTTTTCTTTTTTTTTTTTTTTTTTTTTTTTTTTTTTTTTTTTTTTTTTTTTAGAATTGATTAATTGATTAATGAGTCCAGGTAAAAGTTCCTTGGAATTTCTCAAACAAACATGATAAAACAAATACTAACTCTAAAAATAGCCAAACATTTTCTAGAAACTGAAAAACCAACTATTACATCATGACCTGTCCTAAGCTTGTCAGGATAGCTTCAAGCTCTTAATTTATCAGATTTCTATCTTAACAAATCAGAGGAAAAGAGAACACTAGATTAGGACAAATGTGCCCTTGATTATTTGAGTTTGGATTAAAAATTCTCTAGCAAAATTTATCTATAAAGGAGCCAAACAATAGTAGGCATGGCATTTAATGATTGAATTAAAACTGATAAGAACAATTAAAATGGTGACAGTGTTAAATTTACTAATGGTTCATTGCTCTGTAAATATTAATTGCCAGAAAAATTTGCATATGAAAGCCTAATTTTAATCACAATTAATTGATTCAAAAAAGATACGCAAATCAGCTTGCCTGGGTGATCTTTGTCAGTTTTAATTGCCTAGCAACTAGAAACCAGCAGCCAGTTTTTTCCTTTCATGTGTGCAGCAGAATGCAGGGCCAGGTTGGCAGTACAGGCCTGTCCTTAACCAAGGCCATCACATTCACCTGAATGGGGCTTGGAGTGTCACCAAACAATGTTGTGGTGATTTCCACAGAAGTGCTTGACTATTCCCTGTCTCACACCTAAATGAGGTATTTTCTTCTCATAGGGAGGATGCCAGCATCCTCAGGTTCCTGGAGCCAACCTATGGAGGACACCTTCTTTGTCCAGTAGTAAATATTTAACGCCCACTTTCTGTCAGGCATGTAGCTGAGTGACAAGACAGAAAGAGATTCAATGTGAGCATCACTGCATTCATTTGAACAACTACTGGAGTAAACTCAGGACAATGATAGGGGCTGAGATCTCAGGGTCTAGCTGCATTTCACGTTGCCTAACAATCAGCCAGAACAACTTGGGGCGTGTGCTAGCTACTTTTCCCATTGCTATACCTGATATAGCAACTTCTGGGAGAAAGAATTTATTTTTGTTTACACTTTAAGTGTATAGTCTGTCATGGCAGGAAAAGCAGGGACATGAGTTGGTAACTCACATTGTAGCCTTAGTCAAGAAAACCCCTTACTTCAGAAGTTTTCACAAGTTTTTATGAATCTATGAAGTAATGAATAGAGAAAGGGAAGCCCCAAGTAATACAGTCACCTCTCTGTGATTAGATCTAGTAGGTGAGGACCAAGCCTTCAACAAAGGAGTTTTTGGGGGATATTGTTGCATGATATTTGATTACACTGTCAAACCTTGAGATTGTATTATTTGTTTGAAAAAAAAAAAGCTTCTAGTTGTAGTGTGGCTCAACCCTTAGCCATCTGGCTTGAATACAGACATGCCCTTAGTTCACACCTTCAATCCCAAACAAGGAGCTGAAGTTAGTTTGTAGAAGGAAGCACCCATGTTTGAAAGTGATGTCTAATTGAGTGACAGACAAAGTGATGAATCAGAGAAAGATTTGATGAGATTGGGAATGCCCAACTCTCCTAAGAAGAGAGAGGAAAGGGAAGCTCTTTAAGAGAGAACAGCACAGAGAAAGAGGGAGAGAGGAAGCAGTTTTCCTGGGACAGATGTACAGAGATGTTAAAGAGAGAACAAGCTAGACACACAAAGACAGAATGAGCCAGAGAATGAGAAGGATCGGAGAAGATCAGAACAGATTTCTAGAAGTAATTTGAGGCCAAGCAGAGCAATTCAGGAGAAACTGAGAGAAGCCAGAATAAATCAGTCAGCCCAGAGACGAGTTTGAGCCAGCGAAGTTCAGAAAGAACCAGGAAGGGGTGAGTTTATTGAGCAGCAAGTCTCAGAGGCTGAATATTGTGGGGAGCAGAACTCAAGATGATGCCTGGCTGGGCCTTTTTAAAGCAGCTTATGCTGACAATCAGTTCCTGGAAAGGCTTTTTCAGCTCAGCTCGACTCTTAGCTACAGGTGTGGGGTCTACCTGATTTTGAGCCACATTTTCAGCTGAATATTCTATGAAATAGGCTTTCCAATCTACATATTGGCCAGGTGTTAATCAGGCCCACGCAAGCCTTGTTGCCATAAATTTTCAATAGAAGAAATTATATCAATGAAATCCTTGAATTTGCATCAGCTTAGTAACAATTATACAGATTTCTACCAATAGATTATGGCTATGTAATCAATTTTACCTCTTCTTTCCTGTTCCAATAAAACCATTACTTTTTTCTAGAAAGACAGCCTAATATTAACCACCTCAGTCCTCAAATTCAGGGAATTGGGGCGTCGACTTTCAAAATGGGTGTGATTTTTGAGTTGAAAGTCAAATCAATTAACATTATCATTCTGCTCAGCTCTCTGCCTAGAGCAACCTTCTATTTATCTATTTATTTGTTTGGCTCTCTTGACTCAGAGCATCCATGGTGCTTGATGCAACTTGTCTTGATCCTCAGGAACTTTATAGTCTCTTCCAAGAACCTTTCCCTTGTCCCACTTACCTGGGAACTTTACCAGCTAGCTGCCCTGACCGTGATGGGTTCTGAAGTTTCCCGTACGGGCCACCATTTGTCGCCTCCTGAACCGACCAGCAGACAGAAGACAACGGACATGGGATCTCCTTCCCAACACGGTTTATTCAGGAATCTTGAATTACTGCAAAAGCCTCCCCACCCCCTGAGCTCTAGCTCCCAGCCCTTAAATCTCTGCAATCAGAACCTGCCAGGAAGTCATTCTCGATTGGTGCTGAGCATATACATCACAAGGCCCAATCTTACCTAACGATGAACAAGCAAAATGCATGCACAGTAAAGCCTAGCCTATGTGCCACCCAGGTTTCCTAAAATGGTGAGCCAACATGCCAGGGGCATCTGGCACCCAGCCAGGCACCATCTTGATTTCCACTCCCCACAGACTATTTCCTAGGTCTAGGTTAGATTATACAGAGTCTAGAAGCTTCCAGGACTAGACCTAGGTTAGCAGATAGAGGCAGTAAGTCTCGAGACAACAATTGCTTAGGAGAATAAAGGTTACTTTTACCAGATGTTCCATATGCAAATAGTTACAGGTTTCTTTTGGCTCTGGATTTAGGAGTCTGGGAAGTCTAAGAGCCTGGGCTGACAAGGGCCTTTTGCATAACTCCTGGTGCATAGGATGGAGGCAAGAGGACATGTTGGAGAATGCAAAAGTGAAAGATTGCTTCTCAGCAATCCACTCTCATGGTCACTAATCCGGTCTTAGGATAGTGAGAGCTCACGGCCACATGAAAGGCTTTGATCCATTCACGAGGTCCGTCCCTATGACCTAATGTTTTTCTACTAGGCCCTACCTCTCAATGTCGCTACCCACGCTACTTAGCGTGGGTTCCAGTAGAGATCTTTTCAAAGCATGGTATCCTTTCAGTTCTGTTAGTTGGCAAGAGATGGAGAAAGGCATGCTGACGCACCCAATCACTTCATCCCATGTCAAACAGCATCAAAGAAACGAAGACATGGTAGCCTATTGGAAACAGTGCTTGCCACTGGCTTGTTGTGTGTAATTTTATAAAGCATGCTTTCCCTTTCCTGATCTTGCCCGATGCCAAGACCCCTCACAACTTAGCTCGGAGATTGCCACCACTGGCTCCACTTCCATCCTGCCATTCCTCCTGAGAACACCTGGAACTACCACTCATCCACAGATCATCCACCCCTGTGGCTGCTCTGCCGACCACCAACGACCACCATGGTCTCACTCAGCTCCCACACTAGCTCTCCGGGTCTCCACATTCTGCTTGCCCAATGCCACAATGGCCACCCCAGTCTCACCCAGCTCCCTTTACCCCTGTGAAAGGAAAACACTCGAGTCTTTTATATTTTAAAACTGACCATGTAACTCGAAGGCTGGGCAAAAGTATCCTATCCCGTCCTCCTTGGCCTCCATGGTTGCCTGAAGAGGCCAGGAACTATTGCTGCCATGCATTATGGGTGCCCCAAGAAAGTCAGATGTCTGCAGCTCCTCATCTGCACACCATCTGTTCCAACTCTCAATCCTCTCAGTTCCTTCTCTTCCTCTCCTGCCTGGAAATCCCACCTTCTCTTTCACCCAGCTATTGTCTTCTGCTGTCTTTAGCCAATCAACAATTAGGGAAACAATTAGGAAAACTCCCACTACACTGGCCCTTGGAGTTTCTATACATCAAGTGTTGTATGATTCTTTAGATGTTTTTTGTGTGTGTACTCATTTATAGAGGTGTTTGTTCATATGCATTTGTGTGCACATGTGTGCTTATATATCTAGGGGCCAGAGGTCAATGTCAGATGTCTTCCACAATGGCTTTGCATTTTGTTTTTTAAACTGAAACTGTATAGCCTGTGAGCTCCAGGAATCTCTAGCTCTGGCACCCCAGAACTGGTATTGAATGTAGGCACCTTTGTTTCTAGAATTTGGATGCTGAGATGCACACTCAAGTTCTCATGCTTGCTTGGCAAGCACCTTACTTATTAAGCCATCTCCTAACTTCCTAGGTATTTTTCTAGTTAACAAATAGGTTATTTTATAAATCATTATTTTGCTCTTGATTTTAAAAGTAAATTGTAAAATTGAGGTAAAAATGTTTTTTTTTTTTGTCCCTGATACCAGTGACCGTTTTAGGAACTCAAAATATTCTTAAGTTATTTTATAGATCCCAAACTTCTTATAAATTTTATAGGATTAGATCATGCTAAGATGATGATTTCACCAATATTTCTTCTTGGGATGAGAAGATGGCTTAGCAGATAAAGGCACTTGCTAGCAAGCCTGATGACTCGAATTCAATCCTAAAGACTCATGTCACAAAAATGGAGAGCCACCTTCTACAAGCCATCTTCTTACATGTACATGTTTCCTCCGAAACATACACGTGTCTCCTCCAGATCATACGTGTGTCTCCCCCATCACCACCTCCACACATGCTTACAAATAGATTATAAGTGTAGTTAAAAGTTATTTTCTCTCATTGCCTCAGGAAGAAGACAACAGACAGAGGCACATGGCCACATTCAAGTTGTGTTACATACCACACATGTTGGTTGTGTGCTTATATCTATAAATGCATAGCTTGTTTGTTTCCCGGTGCAGTCAAAAAGAAATTGCCATGATAATTGAAGCATAAGTCAATAGAAACATCTCCTCTCACATTCCCAGAGGCTAACGATCTAAAGTTGAGGCATGAGCAGGGCTCCGAACCCTGTCTCCAGCTCTTCTTAGCCCCCTTTTTTCTCATTTCCCTTCATGTGACCTTCCTTCCTGGTTATCCTTGTGTCCCAAACTCCCCCTCCCTTTCTCTTGTAGGGGATTTGAAGTCATTGAGTCCACACTAAAATGATTTTGTCTTGAGACCTTTAATTTTATTGGCAGAGACACAACCACAAGTACTGGGAATAGCACTTTGGTATACTGTTTGTTATAAGCGGATTTGCAACTTACTACACATGGTTTTTGTAATCTGAGATACATTGTGCTTTAGATCAACATGCCATTGTTTTATGTTCTGGAAAGTCACACCATTTAAAATAATTATATAAAAAAAGTTGTTTTGATTATCATGGAAATAAACAAGAATGTGTTTTAACTGTATTTTTAAAGCCGTGTACCAACAGTAGATGACATGGGAATTAAAATCAGATATTCTGCAGTCTGCAAATTATATGTTTCCCTTGATGGAATTAAATTGTCTAGAAAACACAATTACTAAAATGTCTGTTGAAGAAGTACATTGTATCCAAAGCATCCCCCCATGGGTTGGCACAAAAGAGCATCCTGATTGATTTGAAATCATGTCAGTCTTTAATTCTACCTGTTTCAAAGTTTCATTTCCCTTAAATGTAGAGCTGCAGGAGTTTATAAAATAGCAGGAACCAGCAAAGTCCCTGCTGGTGCAGTGTAAGGGAAAGAATGTGGTACTTCGGTTTCACTCAATGCTTTCTCGCAATGAGGTCTCCTTCATTACTGGTGCCTGGAGCAGCAGTGAAATCGATAGCATTTTACACCGCCTCCTTAGCCATGGTGGAAAAGTAATTTAACATATACAGATGTACACACACACACACACACACACACACACACAAACACACACACACAAACAAACACACACACACACACAAACACGGAGGGGGGGAGACAGACAGACAGACAGACAGACAGAAACAGAAAGAGAAGAAAGACAGAGAGAAAGAGAGATTGGGGGTGGGGGAATACCTGCCTAGGAATCTATCTTGCAGAATTTGAACCCAGAATATTAGGATTTGATTTGTCTGGTTTGAGTCAACCAGAGCAATAGAAAAGGTTTGTAGAGATGAGGTTCCCTTTCTGATTTCACCACAGTTGATGCTGAACTGTCATTAGGGAACAGTCTGTTTTTATTGATATAGGCTACTTACTACATAGTGTGACCACGGGAAATAAGGGTTTGATACAATAGTCTCCTATGAAAAAGTCTTTTGGTTTTGCTACAACAGACATACATTTTTTCCAGCAGAACTTAATAAGGGCCTAAAGCAGCCCATTGACCCCCAGCATCTTTGAGCTCAAGGCATTAGGGGATAGCGTCGTCGTGAAAGGCTGGGTCTTACAAAGCTGCACAGTGATGGTTGCAGGATAACTGTAACTTCAGTGCAATTCCAAGAAGAGATCTTGTCTCCTCCTGATGTTAGCGAGGAAGTGACTGATGGGTGTTCAACATGGCTTCTTGTTGGAGCTTTTGAACCAAGGAGTCACTCAGAGATATATTTCTGAGAGTGGGAGAACAGGGGAGGGCTGAATAGGAATCACATTATAATAGAAATTATAATTTTAATAAAAATTAAAAGCATAAATACTCCCTGGGAAATCTACACAGGCATCAGATTGTGCCTTCTCTTCCAGGTGCTAAATTTTAAAACCTGAATATCCAAGAGACCAACACTTCCTTGATGGGAAACTTGACAAGATAAAGAGCAAAGTGTTTGGGGTTTTTTGTTTTGTTTTTATTTTTTGTTTTTTATTTGTTTGTTTGTTTTTGGTTTACTTCTGAGAGAAAATAATGTGCCAGGCCACATCATGATGCTTTATGTCAACAGAAAAGCAGACGACTGTATCCTGGCTACAGTAAACACACGGCTGCATGATCATAATGTCTACTGTGCCGAGAGTAAAGCAGCTACTGAGATCCAGCTGCATTTGCTAGGAAAGCAGGAAGAAGTCACTGGTGTGCTCTCATTAAGTGGAATGCCTTCCACTGCAGGGATGCACAGCTTCCCACGAGGTCAGGAGAATTCGGTAGACAGAAATTTTATTAGACCAGTTTCCTTTGAGCTTGTGACTTAATAAAAAATGATACCTAGTTATTTTTAACAAAGACATCTCCTCACCTTAGCTAAAGAGGACTCCTGTTCAGAGGAGGGTCTTCCCTGCGGCCAGCAGAGACATTTTCAGGTGGCAATCAGAAGGATATGAGGTTCCTACCTCAGCCAAGTATGCCTCTCTTGTATTTATTTCACATGCATCCACATAGGCACCTAGTCGCTTTCTTTTTTAATTGAAAATAAAATTACAATACAATATATTCTGGTTAGATTCCCCTCCGCCAATTCCTCCCAGGTTCTCCTCACCTCCCTGCACACCCAAATCCACAATCTTTTCTTGCTCTTTACGTTAGAAAACAAACAGGAATCTAAAAATAAAAATTAAGACAAACAGGCCAGAGTGGAACAAAACAAATAAAGAGTCAAAGAAAAAGCACAAGGAACACATTCATAGAGACAGAAATCTTATAAAAACACCATCATATATAAGCAAAAGACCTATAAGTTCAATCAATCCATCCATCCATCCATCAATCAATCAATCAAGAAAACTATAAAGACACTACTGAGTTTATAGGCCCCACTGTGTTTGGGGCCCACTCTTTAAGCATAATTTGTTGTATACCCAGTGAGACTCTGTAGGAGAAAACATACTTATTTTTGCAAGAGGTTGTGAACTGGAATGGAGGCGGCTTCTGTGTTAGGGATGAAGGCTTGTGTCTTCCTCCTCTCTCAGCACTGGGACACCATCTGGCCCTGTTCTGTGCAGGCCCTGTACATAATGATACAGTCTCTGAGTGCATGTATGCATCACGCCCGTGGTATCCAGAAGGCCTTGCTTTCTTGATGTCTTCCATCCTCACTGGCTCTTGCAATCTTTCCACTTCCTTTTTCACAGGGTTCCCTGAACCCTGAAGGAGGGATTTGATGGAGACATCACATTTTGTGCTGAGAGTTCCAAAGTCTTTTTTCTTCTTACACATTGTCTGGCTATGAGTCTCCATATGTATTCCCGTCTACTACTGGATGATGCTTCTCTGATGATGGCTGGGCAAGCCACGGACCTATGAGTGTGGCAGAATGTCATTAGGACTCACTTGATTGCTATGGTTTTGTTTTGTTTGTTTTTTTTTTTTTTTTTTGGCAAAATGATATTATTTTGTTTTATCCTGGGTTCATGGCCTATCTAGTTTCAGCTTCTTGGCCACACAAGAAGTTTCAGGCATGGACTCGACCCCATTGAGTGGGCCTTAAATCCAATCAGATCTTGGTTGGTTACACCTCAGAATTTTTGTTACTGTACCATTAGTGCATCTTGAAGGCAGGTCACAATGTTTTTCTTTTTGTTTTCTCTTGGTATTTCCCTTTCTCTCCTGGTAGACTACAGAATACCTTCCTATGCTATGAGCACTAGGCAGTAGGGGCAAAGGCTCTAGACAGGCACCAGCTTGCCTTCTCTGGGTTCAGTAAGTTATGTAGTTCTTGTCTTCAGCAAGAAGACCTTAATGTCACTTTGTGGAGAACAACCAACAGCCTAGGTTGTTTAGGGATTTTCATAGGGCCTCATTTGACCAACATCCAGATGTTCAGTTGGAGCTTTGGTGAATCTATTTAGATTTCCTTTATGTATGTGTTTATTTTAAGAAGCTTCTGCTGTATTGCGTTTCCAAAGGACCCCTTAAATGGCCTTCAGTTTTAGCTATTCCTGCCTGCATTCTCTCCCTTATTCATTCTTCCCTGAATCTTCCCATTTGTTCCACCCACTCTGTCCCCTCTCTTAGTCCATCTGTACCTCTCCATTCTAGTTCCCCCTTCCTCGGAAGATCCTTCCCACCCCACTAGTTCCCTACTCAATACCCATTCTCCACAGTTATTTGGAATGTGGCCTGCTTATCAAATACTTAATAGCCAGCGTCCTCATATTAGCAAGTGCATGCTGTATCTGTGGCCTGTGGTCTGGGTCACCTCACTAAGGATGATTCTTCCCTAGCTCTATCTATTTACTTGCAAGCTGCATTAATACTTCATTTTTTAAAAACAGCTGAGTAATATTCCATTGTTGTAAATGTACCACGTTTTCTTTTCCCATTAATCCACTGACAGACACTTGGATACCTTAAAGGTTGTGTTCACACTGCTCTCTGAGCTGGGGTGGGAACATATGCATGACCATGGATGTTCTGAAGACAACCCACATACATTAGCGAGTAAACTCCCTGCAGAGGTGAGGGACCAGATAGGCTAAATTTTGTGGACCAAAGGACAAACTGAATATTATGAATATTATGAATATTAGAATATTATGAAGATTCTAATACACAAATGAGAGTAATTTTCACAATTACTAATGAAGCTTAAAAATAATGGTGTTAATAATGATAAATATTATTCAGCTCTGCAAATCTTTTATACAATCTTTCATATAATCTGAAGAATGGGATTTTAACAGAGGGTACCAGGTTGCCTTATAGGGCTTCAAAATTGGACTCTTCATCATCAGATTGGTCATAACATTCATCTCTGAACGCCATGTTTCTTTGGTTCAGTATTTATTTTTTAAAAAGCATACAATTTTAATTATTATTTGAAAATTCATGCAATCGATTTTGATCATACTCACTTCCTTCCCTTCCATTAACTTCTCCCATATCCCCTCCCTCAAACTGGTATCTTCTCTATTCTTATATTTATTTTGTCTGAAATAACCTACCAAATCTAGTTTGTGCTACCCATATATTTATGGGTGTGGGGCAATCCACTGTAGATGGTTGACTTACCAGGGCCCACCACACACTTATAGAAATCTACCTCTCTATTCTCTAGAAGCTAAATAGCTTCTCAGGGGCAGGACTTGTGGGTCTTTGCCATCCATTCTGAAATAGTGATTGGCTTACTAATGTGCAGTCAATCATTTTCTAGAAACTACACTTCTGTCTAGGTCTTCCTTAACCTCTGTGTCTTAGAGTCTTTTAGACCCCTCCTCCACAATGATCTCTAAGCCTTAGGAGCTTAAGGTATGAAGTGCCCTGCCTCTTTTTTCTCTTTAGTTCACAAGCCATATAAAAAGTGGAGGTGGCCCAAATGTGACCACTAGCCAACCTTCTTTTAGTGTACCCATAAGGCACATATTCATGAGTATAATTCTAATATTTTTCTAAGACTTAGAAAAAAATAGATACATTGTCTTGCCATGTTTTCATATGATACTTGAATCATTTTGAGACAAATAAAATTTAGAGGTATTTTTACAAGACAGTTACACTTGTACAACAAGAGCCTATAATCTGCTGATGTCAGGACTATTTAATACTGAGTGCGTAATTTCATGTAGAGGGATTTTACTAGTATTCAAAAGACTAAACAGGACAGAACATATTATAAATGTCGCCATATGACAAACATGGTTGGTTTGGTGATTTGGAAAATAAGAGTCAGACAAGTATATGGCCTTATTATAGACTTTACTTTTGGGTCTCAATGGAACACATATACAAGCATTGACTCACAGATATTTGTCTTTCCAAAAGTACTATATTCAGAGCACTGACTCAGAGATTTAGATCAAGAACCGATACTGTGGGGTGCCATCAGTACAGAACTACATGGCTATGGTGGTATATCAAGTTGGTTGGTGAGCGATCAGATAGAGAAACGATGTAATTTGGTCAGGCAGCAACCCCATGGTGCTTTGGGTGTTTTCAGAATTTGTCTATGTACTTAGTGCATACTTATTTTTGCAACATTTCAGAATCCTTGGTATTCTAATTTACATTATGACAAGAGTTTAGGAATTGTATCTGAGGATAGAGAATTTGAATTCACTTACCAGGAATGGTTGTTCTCTTAGGCTAAGTCTCAGAACGCCCCCCCCTTTTTCTTCTTTACTCTTCGGTAGCCCTAAGTGCAATTGTCATCTCAGGGGACAACTGCTGAGTAAGATCACCCTTTCTACCTCTCTCTGAACTCTAGCTGGCTGTGTCAACTCAGCTGTTCTGGTTCAAACTCCTCTCCTAGGTGACTGATTCAAACTGGCTTTTCTCAGCTTCTCACTGAATTGCTCTACTTGGCCTCAAACTAGCTCTGGTAGTCTGTTCTAATCTTCTGGCTCCTTCTTATTCTCTTGCTCATTCTGTCTTTGCCTGCAATCTGTCTCTGTAAAACTGACACAGCAAAACTGCCTCCTTTTCCTCTTCCCCTTCTTCCTCCCCCTCCTCCTCCCTCTTCTTCCTCCTCCCCTTTCTCTCTGTACCACTCTCTTAGGTCGCCTCCCTTTCCTGTGCTGTTCTTGTGAAAGTTGGGTGTATCCTATCTCTGAACCATTATGTCAAATCTTTCTTTGATTCATCATTTTGTGTGCCCTCAATTAGATATCACTTTTAAACATGGCTTTTTCCTTCCATAAACTAACATTATTCTCATTATTTGGGATTTAAGGTATATACTAAGGGTGTGTCTGTAATCCAGCCAGAGGGATTAAAGGTGTGTGGCATGGTGTCCGCATTCCAGCCAAATCACATAGATCTAGAAAGTCTTTACATGTTACACTTTGCCAGAGCAATTCCTCCATACCTAGGTGAGGACCCATCTGTTAATTACACCTAGTTTTATAAATGATATCAGATATTCAAAGACATACTATGATTCTTGTCAATGTATCATCTAAGTGCAATATTCTCTGTTCATCTGAATTTAAAATCTTTTATGATGATGATGAAGCCCTTGTGGATTATTGAGATTAGGCTCTAGATTAAAGCAGCCAACATGATCATTATCACTGCTGTATTGATCTTGTTTGCTATCTGGAAACGTGCAATACATGTGGAGGAAAGGCAGGCAAATACTCAGAAAATCACTAATTAAAATTAAAATCATAAAACCTTGTTCCTCCTAATCTAACTTTACTCTTTAAAAAAGATTATTGCCCAACTTCTCAGACAGTTATGGTCAATACACTCTTCCTGGTGAAATCACACACACACACACACACACACACACACACATCTATGTAAGAGTATATGTAATTTTTTTCGAACTGTAGATGGCAACTCATTCAAAGGCAGTAAATACATTTTATTAATCACAAATAGTAATCCAAAAATTATATAGAACTGCCTAAATAGAACCTTCAGTGTACCATCCCTGTCAAGGTGATTAGTTTTTACTTAATTATACATTAGCAAACCTAAGATTGGGCAAGTGAGTTGAGCAACAGTGTTAATATTTTATATTTAGCTTATCCTTTCAAACACTTAAAACATAAAGCTAAGATACTACAACATGCTCCTTTTCTTATCTTACATGTTTTAACATCTTATTGCCAAGTGCTAAGGCCTAGTGATTATCGGAATGTTACTTAGTACGATTTAATTAAAATAAAAATATTTTTATTTTGGTTAAACATGGTATTTATGCCAGCTATTATTTGGTTTGCTCTTGTCTACTTGTGTGTTATTATTGTCGGTTTCTTATCTGCTGTTTTAAGCTTTCTCACAATAATAAGGAATAAGGATTAGGTTGCAATAATCCAATAAAGCCACACAAAGAAAGTATTAAAAGACACGGCCCAGAAGCACAATGCTGGTTACTCCTTTAAGGAGGAAGGAGCTTGATCCTTCTTTCCTGAAGCTGCTGTTAATGGTGCTATGTGTTGAAGCCGGATCCTGTATTTTCTGTGAGCTTTGCATTATCTTTGGTTTCCCAGACATGTAAAAATCCATCTAACCAGAAATGTGACATTGGAGAAGCATAAGAAAATTTGAGATTAAGCATTAAATGCCAGGTTTTTGTTCCCTTTTGTACCAGATTGTTTTCCTTGAGTGTATTTGATGGTCTTACAGAAATACAATCATATATCTGACAGGCTGTGTCACGTGTTGTATGGTGTATTTCTCCAGCACTCATAGCTACTGTAGCTTTCTTATATAGCACACCACTTCAGTGTGTGAGTCTCTGGGCATACGCATGAGTAGCTGGATGTCAGAGGAAAAAACGTAATGGAGAAAAGACCTACTGTGTTCACACTTTCCGCCATGAGCAAAATAAAAATAAAAACAACCCCGTTTGGAGGAAGTCCCTAAAGGAACTAATTCAACTATTGAATATGTATTCTAATACTCATGCAAAGTTGACTCAACACTGAGGGCTTAGTTCAAATTCAGTTCACTTCATCGTGGAGGTTTACTTCCTGATTTTGGTCCTGTGGAAAACTTTTTGACATTAATTGTTGCGTGGCTAATATTCCCAGGATCGACACAGTCACAGCTCAGGATTCCATGTCTAAATTTTTTTCATCAGTAAATGGTTTTATAACATGGAGTTCTGGGCATGTCTGCCATATGGGTTATGTATCCTGAGTCTCTGGGGGCACGAGTATTATTCATGTAAGCCTCATTCTGTAAGGAGATTGCAAAGAACATGTTCAGACAGCAACTCTGGCAGCACTTTGCAATAAGAGGGATTTTTTTAGCTACATGTTTACTCTATGCAGACTCCTGTCAAGGTGATTAGTTTTTAATGTATGTAAGTATGTATGTATGTATATGTATGTATATATGTGTGTGTATGTATGTACATGTGTGTATATATATATGTATGTATATGTGTGTATATATGTATGTATGTATGTATATGTGTGTATATATGTATGTATGTACATATGTATGTATGTATGTATGTATGTGTGAGGTGTGAGTTGTCTCTGGGCATACACATGAGTAGGTGGGTGTGAGAACTTCAAGCAAAAAATTTACTGGAGAAAAATCCCACTGTGCATCTTCTCTATGTGTGTATGTATGTTTTACACACATACACATACATAGTTTTTTAAATTAAAAGTTTTCTAAAGCTAAGAAAAAGCAACAGAGTGTGAAGTTCATCACTGAGGAAAGCACACATGCTTAGCTGGTTTCTTTCTCCTTTGACCTGTGAGCATGTCAGTAGCAAAGCACTTGTAACAGTGCAAATGTTTAAAAGGTTCAGAATACACACAACTCAGTGTGATGGAAATTGGATATTAAAAGGATACAAAACATAATTTTCAAGACAGGCCACAAATGCAAGTGCTCACAGGTTCATGATCTCTCAATGTATTTCCGTGAGAAAAAAAATTACAAATCATAATATCAATGGGTCTTCATTTTATATTAACTTTTATATAGTGTTTTATGTTTTCTAGGCCATGAAGAAAATAGAAACATGACAGAATTGACTCCTTAGCTCACTCACTCTGCTCTTAAGAAATATAATTATTAGGGTTTGAGAGATAGCTTATTTGGTAAAGGGTTTTTGTCCCTAATCAGACAGATGAGTTCAAGGGAAAATGAGATCCTGTTTCAGAAAGGTGAACAACACTAGACAGCCACACCCAGGGTTGACCTTTAACCTCCACATGCACCTGCATACAATGTGTTTGCACCTCTGAACATTCACACCCGCTTACTGAAGCCTTAGTTGTTTCATGTTTCCACACGTGCATTCATCACCAGTACTGGATTTGAATGATTTACCTTTTCAGTAGACATCTGGAAGAACAAATGAAGGACACAGAGGAGACCCACACTCTTGCTGCTCCTCCATGTCTATAGACACCCAATTCGTCCAACTTCTGTGAATCCGGCCTTCCATTGTGACTATGCTGACATTCAAAGCAGCAGCATTTTCTGGGACTTTGCAGCCATTGCTCACTCACTTACAACTCCTTTGCAGTGGCTGGGTTTTTCTGTCCCTCCATGATGATTTCTTTTTTCTCTATTGTACACAACTTCACATTCACCATAAGAGGAAAATGTCTCTTGTTTTCTCTGAGTATCAAATCCAGAGACACAAAAAAGAATCTCTCTCTAAAATGTCCTCTATAGCAATCCCTTTTTTGTTAAGTCCTTTTACAGAATGATCATGAAAAATATGACATTTATGTGTCAGGGTTTTTTCCTTGTTTGTTTGGTTTGTTGGTTTTTGTTTGTTTTGGTTTTTCAATTTTTATTTATTTATTTATTTATTTGCTTACTATCAGGACAAACTTGTCACACACCTACCAAATGTATGCAATCTTTTAAATTTTCATGGTGAGAATTTGACATTTCAGGTCTGAGCAAATAGATTGGGTCCCTCTCTTTGTTAATCAGTCTCTCACAAGGGAACTGAACACAAGAGAGCTGGTTGCAAGTAGAAGTCTCTTAAAGTGCTTCTTTATCTGTGTCTCAGTTAATGACTGGTGACATCTAGTGGTCACTAGTGGTGACTGGATTTGAGGCACTCATGGCTTTGCTGGAGAGACACAGCCTAAGTAAACTGTAGTACTGGCCTTTGCAGATGGAGGTAGTCAGTTCCCAGCATCTAGCGATGCTGTTCTCCATCCACTAGTCTCCACTGAAACTATTGAGGGCAGGCCCTTACCTGTACATGCCTTGGTAGACAGTGACATGTTGGGGGAACTCTATTGGCCCCCCTGAGAAACACATCCTCCTCTCCTCATTCATCATTCACAGAAAGCAGTGTCAGATCTGCTTGGTGTATCCGTGGCAGCTTAAAAGTAGGAGGCTTGGTCTCCTCCTGGTGTTCCCTGGAAGAGTTTCCACATGGGAAGCCAACCCGTAATGGCAGCTTCTTTATTAAATATGTGTGGTGGAAATTATGCTAATTACACTGGAGTGTAATTATAGACTAGAAAGATTCTCTCACAGTCTGACTTGAATTGTTGTAGATAAATGTGCATTAAGTTAATAGTGTGCAGCTAATTATGAAAGGTAAAGGGGAGGCAGAGATGTAATCAGCTACTCCATATTTTAAAGATGCTTGGTCCCAGGCAGACAGTGCCAGTATAAAGCCAAGGTACGGAGAAACCCTGCAATGAGGGTTCTTCATCCATTTGGTTACACAGTTTCAATACAGCACAACTGGTGACCAGTTAACCAACTTAATTCTACTAGTCTATGGCATTCACTACAGAAGGTAGTTAAGTGCTGTGGCAATTGGCAACTGTATGTTCTAAGTATGTTTATAAAGTTAATTTTTTTAGGCTGTATGCTTTTGTGTGTATTTCCGATAATTATAGAAATGAGAAAAATACCCATTGGCCCAACAACTTCAAATGTTCAGTAAAAGCTGTTTTCTGCAAAACAAATTCTATTTACATGTGACTATAGAACCCAAGTGGTCGTCAAAGTTACCAGTTCCAAGAATGGCATTAGTGGCCTGCTGTGCTGATGTGTAGGGCACATTGGTTATTTATATTCGCCAGTTAAAGATTTCTGAAACCTACCAGCAAAATGGTACCATCAAAGCCCCACCCCAGAACCAGCTAACTGAAAGGAAGCTTTAAAAGCTATCATACATAGGAAGAATGCTGAATGCTTTTGCAAGCAGTGTCAGAAAATGTAACGTTTGCATGTCTTCTGAGAATGACTGATACCCAGTCAGATACTGTTAAGGAGTTTGGAGAATTCCTCTATGAAGGGAACAGAGCTCCAACAAATCCAGCTGTTTAAAGTATTTGTGCCGACAACAGAAAAGGACACACCTGTAAGTGCTGGCAGAGGTTTACAGTGTCTAATGAAAGAAGAGACTGCACTGTAGGAAAGCGTATCCATTTCTTCTGATGCCACCGAGCTTTAAAGTCATCCTTACGCTAGCTTTTGCAGCTTGAACATCAGTGGAAGCCGGGAGATGTATACTTTTAGACTATACTCAATGTACAAACAAATGAGTTTCAAGATAGTCATCATTGCATCAATCCACCCCATTGCCCTCTGCCATCCCACTCCCCACTCAATATGTGTGTGCAAGAAGAGGGGGAGACAAAGACGGGAGGGGAAGGGGGAGAGAGTAGGAGAGAGAGAGAGAGAGAGAGAGAGAGAGAGAGAGAGAGAGAGAGAGAAGAGAATTCACATAAGAGACAAGGTATGTGATACTTGTTTTTTGAGTTAACGTGGTAGTCTCCAGCTTCACCGATCTCCTGCAAATGCTTCCATTCTGTACTTTTGGATTGATGTTTCTCCACTGTATGCAAACACCTCCCATGTGTTGATGGTACCCAGACTGATTCTGATACCTGGCTATTATAAATAGGGTGGCAGTAAGCATGAGTGTGTGCACCTCTATATGGGCGATGACTTAGATTCCACTGTGTGCATCCCCAGGAGGAGCCCAGCTATATAACATGGGAGACCTTCCTTCTTCATACTGAGAAACCCCCATACTGACTTCCACAGTTGCTGTCCTCACATTCTCCCCCCACAGTGTGTAAAGATTCCCTTTCCCTCACATTCTCACCAGCACCTCCTGTTGTCTGTCTTCCTGGTGATAACTGTTCTCCCTGGGGTAAGACGGAGCCTCACTGCCATTCCACTGTGGCTTTTCCTGATGACTGAGGATGCAGTCCTTCTCGTTTCATCTTTTGGGAGTGATCTGTTCAGTCGCACCTTTCCCATTTCTCTCACGTTATTCTTCTGGTCTCATACATAAAGTGTTTGGAGCCAAACGTCATCAGCTCTCACTTTCTAGCTCCCTAGATCTTCTCTGGCAGCGTTTGTCAGATCTTTTGAACATTTACACTGATTTCTTTTCTGACTTAATAAAATCCAGCCTGGACTGGTTTTTGTTTTGACAAGTCATTACATTTCTCTCTCTCTCTCTCTCTTTTTCCCTGAGGACAATAAAGGCAGCAGAAGTACTCTGGAAAGTTCATTCGTTTATGAATACACGTTTGATCAGAGTGAGGAATTGTTCTTTCCTGGATGATCATATGACTGAGTGGATGTACTGATGAGTTCAGTTAATGGATGCCCAGTACTCTGTGTAAACTGTATGACTTCACAAAAGATTTTTGCCTTTCAATCTCAGTTCCTTCCCCTGTGAACACTGTATAACTTTCCCAGATAGTTTCAGTTTCTGTCAGCAAATTACAGTACACTGGCCAAATCCGCCCCACCTGCTGCCTGTTTCTATAAAGCTTTATTAACACAAGCCACGCCCATTGGTTTGCATCTTCCTGTGGCTGCTTTTCTGCCACAAGGGCAGAGTTAAATAAACAAGAAACTATGTGAAGGTAAAGTCTACAATTATTTGACCACAAGAAAAAGACTTCTTTGTATGTGTAAATTCTATATATGTGCATATGAATCTGTAATATAGTTATCAAGTCTTCATCATGGATTTGACACATTAGGAATAGTCAACATATGTTATCTTTTAAAATATCTATTATTATAATTTCATTAAATCCAGTTTTACTTACCTGTTCAAAAATCAGTTGTGAAGAGGGCTTCAGATGAAATAGTGTTAAAGTTCTCAGAATGGTATGTAAGTTTAAAATGTTTCTCTTTGAAAATATTTTATAAACTAAATTTTTATTGCTTTTGTCTGTCATATAAGCAGATTTGATAGTTAGGATATGTGTCTTGGCACTTGTGCAAGGATGTTAGGCCCTGGGCTGCTTCAGGCTTACTGCCAAGTTGGGTGGTAGAAACAACAGAATTTCTTATCTCACACTCTTAAGGCAAATGTCTGAAACCAGGGTGTCAGCATGGTCCTTCTGTCTCCAGTGGTTCATGGAAGATCACTTCCAATTTAAGGAAGCTGCCTGCTCCAGCTCCCTGGGCCGAGGGGCCTGGTTTTCCTTGGCTTATAGATGCTTGACTGTAATGCCTACGCTGTACTCACATTGCCTTCTTCATCTGCCTGTCTTCAGGGGATCTGGCTCCCAAATCCCCAGTATGATCACTAGATCAGAGCTCAGTCACACCGTTATGATGTATTAACTTAATGTATCTACTAAGTGCTTTTATCCAAATAAGGATACACATTTACAAATTACAGCGATTCAGATTGCAAGATGGCCTTTTGGGTAATGCTTATTCATTGTGAATCCTGAGGAACTGTTGTTCGCGAGAGCGATGAAGAAGAGTTTTAGACTACGTGTTAGATCAAAACAAATGATCAAACTAAGCATTTCAGTTAGGCAGCCTGATAACTGAAAAATAAAGGCTGGTGAAAATCCCATTAGCCACACACATTTCTAAGAGTATCTATGTTTCCTTGACTGGAAGATAGGTAAAGGTAAGACTATGGAGGATGAGAAACAATGAGAGAACATGATTTTTAACGTGTGGATAGAAGGAGGTATTCAGAGCAAAAGACCCTAATATACAGCCCTGAGCCACTCCCCCCACAGCTGGCCACACCCACAGATGGCCACGCCCCACAGATGGTCACACCCCACAGATGGCCACGCCCCCACAGCTGGGTCAGTTTCTGACAGAGGCACATGTACAGACTGGAGTGAGTTGGATGAGGGGAAGACACAGCCAAACACCTGCCAAAGGAGGAACATTGTATGCTGACACAATAAGGTCGAAACACTGGGCAGGGAGAGGCACAGTGAAGCACTGAAGGCCTGTGCTGGAATATAGAGTGACTGGTGGTGGGCTCTGCTACAGCATTCCTGTTCTCCTGTGCTCTGCCAGGCTTTCTACATCCCTTGTCTATTCTTCCTCTTCCTTCTCTCTCATCCTCCATTCCTCCAGCACACTTCTGAGATACTTTCTCTATCAAGTCTTGTTTTCTAATGGGCCATCATTTCCTGACAATTTCCCATTTATAGAATATAATTTCTGAACGTCCTTTTCATCGGCCTTCAGTGTTCTTCCCCATGATAGCTCCTTCAATCACTGTAGCTAAAATACATTTAAATTAACTACTGAAATGTGTCCTAAAAACAGCCCATCACGTAGCTTACATGGTTTGAGTGGCAGAGCCAAGTGGTTTGAAGGATGCTTGCTGGTCAACAGAAAACAATTAATGGTAGAAGCTTCCAGAAAGAGGCATTGGTTGGCTACTAGAAAAGAAATCTCTTGTCCTGTACATGTTCTTGTGGGTTTTTGGTTTTTTTTTTTTTTTTTTTTTTCATTAAGTTTCTATTTGAGGTAAAAGTTGGCTTGTGTAGGCATCAGATTTTTGTTCTTGAATGTTCTGTTCACATGAGCACCATTGGGAGTTCCTTCTGAAGATCCTGCCAAGTGTAAGTAAGTTGAGTGAGCCTATGACAAAAAAAAAAAACAAAAAAAAAAAACAAAAAAAAAAAAAAAAAAAACCTAGACTCACTAGTCTTTTCTCAGGGCCTGTTTTTTAAAAGCCTGTTATTGAAAGGAGTTGTAAGGATCAAGCTAATCCAGACCTCAGTCTGTGAATGTAAAAATGACGTCAAAAAAACAAATCTCACCGAATGCGGTTTCAAAGATCTAATTGGCTTTTAGTATTGATTGATGAGCCAGGCAGCATTCGCTTAACAAAACGGAAAGTTGCTCTGATGGGAGCAGAATCAGTCTTCGTAAGGCAGCAGTGGCTGGTCCAGTGAAACAGCATTACACAAAACTGGTGCCAGTCATTATCAGGTGATTTTCCTTCTGTGGCTGTAAGCCGGAAGGCAGGACAACTGGGCCTCCTTCTTCTATGTACTTCTGAATATCTATGGTTGTCCAGTTTCATTCTAAACTGCCCTGTTTGAGAATTAACTGTCGTCTCTCTGATTGTCAGGCCAGATTGTATACATCAACTTCAGTTAGTTAGTGATGGACCTCGTCAGCATGTGTGACTGCATCACGGGCCAGATTCTTTTCTTAACACTCTTGACATCTTTCATAGGAACTGTGAGTTAAATGAGTGACTTGTGGCTATATTTTAGCACATTCTCTCTCTCTCTCTCTCTCTCTCTCTCTCTCTCTCTCTCTCTCTCTCTCTCTCTGTGTGTGTGTGTGTGTGTGTGTGTGTGTGTGTGTGTGTGTTTGGATAATGTTCAACACTGTTCAGGTAGGTACTCATGAAGTTGTGTAGTGGCCATTATTTCAACCCCAAGTTGATGTGGATGATAGGGAAAT
The DNA here is from genome assembly GCF_011762505.2 of Arvicanthis niloticus. NCBI lineage: Eukaryota > Metazoa > Chordata > Mammalia > Rodentia > Muridae > Arvicanthis > Arvicanthis niloticus. The sequence goes on along the minus strand of NC_047676.1, from coordinate 9,291,102 downwards.
TGTGTATCTACTTTACAACTACAAAAAATCATTATGTTCCTTCCTCTCCCTTTCTTTCCCACGGACCAAATCAAGTTGTGGGTTAGAAAAGCCAAAGTATGCAGTGACATGAAACTGCTTCTCAGCCATCAGAAAGAATGGAAATAAGGCGCTTTGTCTTCAGAATGTCCCACCAGCTAGAGTAGTAAACAGTCCTTGGTGTCTTCAGCAGGACCATGGGAAGCTGGGGAAGGTGCTTTCCAGTCTAATATAGAAGACAAGTAAGAACACCATGGCCCTGCCTACTAGAGAATCAACTGCCTGTTCAGCTAGTGGAGGACATAACTGGGTATTTGTTAGTCTCAGTTGCAAACTACCAGGATGACACTGGGTAGCTTGACAGACCCCAAACAGAGTATCAGCAGCAATAAATAACAGTATTCTGGGAGCAGGTTCTGGGGGGAGGGAAACCTTAGAACATAAGAGCCTGAAAATCTCGCCCCCTGTAATTTTAGGAGCAAGATGAGGAGAGCAGCCTGGGTCCTTATAAAAAAAACTTGGGACAAGTAGTCTGGTGTCAGACGCTTGGAAACATGTCATTTTGTCTCATATTAAGTACCACACTTTTTCCTTTTAGTGAAAAATTTTTTTCTCACATAGTATATTCTGTTCTAGTTTTCCCTCCCTGCATTTTGCCCAGTTCTTTCTTGCCTCCCCTCCCATGCAGATCAACCCCCTTTCTGTTTCTCAAAAAAAAAAAAAAGCTTCTAAAGGATAATAAAATAAAATGATAACAAAACTAACACATCAGAATTGGACAAAAAATAGATGGAAAATACCCCAAGAGAAGGCACAACACACACACACACACACACACACACACACACACACACAGAGACATTCATTCATACACTCAGAAAATCCATAAAAACAATGAAACCATAATATATAGAAATATGACCCATATGGTAAAAAGAAAGAAGAAAAATGTATAAATAAAATAAATACAAATAAAAAATAGCCAGATAATGGAGGGGCAAAAAAGGAAAGCTCCTAACATGACATCATGAGACAAGGAGCCTGTACAATTGCCATTGGATTCATTTTCTATTAGCTATTTCTATTATCTACTGCTGGGCATGCAGCCTACCCTTAAGAGTAGTTTGTTTCCCAGGAAGACTCCCTTGAAGGGAACCAACAAGTGGTTATCAATTGGAGATTGATTTTTGGTTAGAGATGAGGCCCTGTGTCCACTTCTCTCTTAAGCTCTAGGGCCACATGGGGTTCAGACCCTATGCATGCTGCCACGGGGTCTCTCAGTTCACATGTGAATTGATCCTGTTGATTTAGAGGGCCTTGTTCTCTTGGTCTCCTCAATCTTTTATAGTTCTTACAGTCTTTACCCTTCCTCTTCGGGTGTTCTCTGAGCCCTGAGAAGAGAGATTTGACAAAGACATCCCTTTCAAACCTGAGTGTTCCAAGGTTTCTCATTTTCCGTATGATGTCTGTCTCTGTGTTTGTTCCCTTCTGTTTCAGAAGAAAGCTTCTCTGATGATGGCTGAGCAAGGCACTGGTCTGTAATTACATTAGAAGGTGATTAGGAGTCATTATATTACTGATTTATATATTTATTTGGGTTTACCCTAGGTCCCTGGGCTAATTAGTCTTAGGTTCTTGGTTACCCAAGCAGTGTTGGGTATGTGTTCCATCTCATGGAGTAGGCCTTAAGTCAAATCAAATACTGATTGGGTTACTCTACAAACTTTGTAACTGGTAGAATTCTGTGCTAAAACCATCTGGCCCTAGGCATATTTTGGCTGAGAGAGTTAGGATTAGTGTTTCTGTTTTACCAGGTGTTATAGGTCTGTTTGAATTGCATATCTGATCTTTATTTAACTTTTGCAAGTGGTATCTATTTACATAATTAACAATTTCCTTTAAATTTTTCAATTCAGTGGAGTACAGGTTTTTAAAGTATATCTTGTTATGCCCCCTTTTCATTTCTGATTTTAATAATGTTGGATATTCTCTCTCCTCATTTTAGTGAATTTGGATAAGAGTCTGTTAACCTCATTGTTTTCTCAAAGAACCAACATCTTTGTTTCATTGATTCTTTGTATTGTTTTTCCTTTTTCATTTGATTGATTTTAGCCCCAATTTAGATTTGTTTTCTTTGCTGTCTACTCTTTTTGGGTGCGATTTCTTTCTTTATGTTCTAGAGTTCTCAGGTATGCCATTACATCGCCAGCATGAGACCACTCCAGTTTTTTATATGGGCAACTTAGTGCTATGAACTCGCCTCTTAGAACAGCCTTTATTGTATGGAATACATTTGGATATGTTGTATAATTCATTTTCATCCAAATATTGAAAGTCTTTCATTTATTTCTTAATTTCTATCTGACCCATTTTTCATTCATTAGTCAGATATTCCGTTTCGATAAGTTTCTAAACTTTCTGCTGTTGTTGACATACAATTTTAATCCATGGTGGCCAGATATAGGATATTAGGGTGTTATTTTGGTTATCTTCTTTATGTTAAGACTTGCATTATGAAGGACCATATTTTTAATTTTTTTTTTCTTAAAGAAGACACAACATTAAAAATTCTTCCAGGGCATACATGGCTGTAGCTATTTATCATATTGACAATGTTAACCCCATGCCTGACATTGTCATGTGACCTGACAACAGACTCATCACTCCCAGTTGTTTGAGTCAATGACAGTTAAAGTACTCAGAGCCCTTCTCTCAGCCCATTATAATTAGAAATGTGTCAGAACTAATTTAGTAACCTTTGTATGAATTAATTATTTACCCATTAACTCATCGATATCCTGGGAACACTAAAATTTATATTATTTCTCTGATTGTTGAAAAAAAATGATCACCTTTGACAACTCGACTCTTCATAGTATTGTCCAGTGCAAACAAGCCCTTCCAGGGAGATAATTATAACGAATGTCCCTTTGTGCTTTAACCTTTCTGAGAGAATTTTTGTTTCCTATTGAAATACTTTTTATCTCTCTCCTTCTGTTCTTTTCATTCTAAGAGGCTGCCCATTGCGCTCTCCTACCTGCATTATGTCAAAGCCGTGACTAGGAGGCATGCACACACCATTCAAGGAAAAGCCACTGTAGATGTCACAAGACATCCCTACCTGTTATTTTGCCCACCACATGCAGAACTCCATATGGATGATGAGGCAATCAATATTTGCAATATTGATGAGGAAATTAATATTTTTATTTTGTTATAATTTCTAGGTAGGTTAAGAATACCCATCCCCTTTAAAAAAATTTTTTTGTCTTATATGTATAGATGTTTTGCCTGCTCATTTATCTGTATACCACATACCTGCCCTGTCTGGTGTCCATGGAGACCAGAGAGAAAAAGTAAGATCCCTTTGAACTAACATTACAGACAATTTGTAAACTGTGATGTAGGTGCTGGGACTCAAACCAGGGTCTTCTAGAAGAATAGCCAGTGCTCTTACTGACTGAATCATATCTCCATTCCCATATTCATCCCTTTAAAAATACTAGTTACTGGGCATAAAAGATGAACTGCTTCCTTTGATTCACAGTCTTGGTGCAGGTGAGCCTCTTCCATTCAACACTAACACTGAGGAGTCATCAACAACAAAGAGATTGTCTTAAAAAGCTCTTAGAAGGCCTTTTATTCTTGTCTGATGAAAAAGACTGAACCTATTTAAATAACTGTATGAACACCTTGCTTCGCTCTGTTGGATAGCTTTCATCATGTCCTTAGGATAATACATTGGGTTACAACAAATGAAAAGATAGTTTGGGTTTGGGAACAACATAGAAATAGCTATTCCCATGTCCTGCTTGTGTGTTGCAGCGTGATAAACTACCCCAAAACTTAGTGGCGTAAAAGAAAGATGAATAGGCAAGGTTTAGGGAAGTGCTCATTTAGGTAGTTTCGTGAAGATACAGCGAGATGACCATGGCTAGTGCTCAAGTTTCTTCTTTGCTGCTGTGATAAATACTGACCCAAACTGAGAAGGAGAAGGAAGGAGAAGGAGAAGGACAGAAGGAGAAGGAGAGAAGGAGGAGGAGGAAGAGGAGGAAGAAGAGGAGGAGGAGGAGGAGAAGGAGGAGTAAAGGAGAAGGAGAAGGAGAAGGAGAAGAAGGGAGAAGAAGGAGGAGGATGAGGAGGAGGAGGAAAAGGAGAAAGAGAAGGATAAGAAGGAAGGAGAAGAAGGAGGAGGAGGAGGAGGAGGAGGAGGAGGAGGAGGAGGAGGAGGAGGAGGAGGAAGAGGAGGAGAACAACAACAACATTGCTTTTGGTATTCCTTCGTCTGCCTTGCTCAGTTACCTTTAAGGTATAGCCTAGGCTCATCTTCTTAGGGATGACACTACCCAAAGTGGGCTGAGGCCTTTTATAGCAATTAGTAATTTAAGTTTTCTAAGCCAGTGTGTCGTTTCATACCGTTATATCAGATGTCATACTGTTATGTATCATACTGAACTAAGATATGTTTGTGGGTTTGTTCCCCCCACCTCCAGACCCTCTACTGTGCTCCCCACACTGTAACCTCTCCAGACTCTTTTCCTTTAATGTGCCATATGCCTTCCTGCCTAGTCCCAGGTCTTTTTCGTCTACTTTGTGTGCTTTTTGTCTTAATTTGGGTCTCCTTGCCTGACACTCTACTTCCCAGATGCATCCATTGCCAGGATTGAACTTTTCTCCACAGCTGTCCTTAAGAAGCTTCTTTAATTAAGGATGAAGGTCATGACCCCCTAGTTTGTTGTGTTTACAGTACCAGGCATGGACTCCTTCCTATTGAATGAAATCTGGATATCCATTTTTTGTTTCTCAGCTTGAACCAACTATACCAAAGCAAATGCTTGTGGAGGGTAGTTACAGTGTTGATGAGTAAATGTGTCAAAGGGTTGGAGGTTACCAGATAGAAGACACTTCTGGAGAGAGCAAAGAAGTAGGGCTGAGCTTGCCTTGGTACGTGCTCACAGCCTGGCCGTATTTTCACCCCTGATTCTAGCCACATCTCTGTGGAAGACACTGTCACTGTTGAAATACTGCCAGGCTCCCCAATAGGAAGAGATCTGTGCTCCTCCCAAGTCTGGGTTTGTTAGAAGAAATACATCAACCCTAACGTGCCAGCCTAGCTTCAGACAACTGTCTTCGTGAATGCCATCCTGAAAGGGCCTGATTTTCAGCCATATTTAAATTTGACTGAGACACCAGAGCATTTGGGGAACATTATTTACATCTGGATTATGACACTGGGAAACCCTACACCACATCAGCCCCTGACCAAAAAGGGCCTGATTGGTGATAAGAGGGTGGTAACAATGTTAAGGTGCTTGATAACTCTTGGGGCCTTTGTTTACATGTATGTGCGCAAACTGCAGAGTTCCCTGGAAGAAGACAGAGTAGAATGGTGACTTAACCACATTTGTTGAGCACTAAGAAGGCCCATCAGCCATTAGGTTGCTGTTGGGGGTGGGGCTGACGAGCTCTAGAAATTTTCCTATACCTACAGTGTCCTTGTGCCCTGTTTCTGTGCCCATGGCTAGTCAGTCACTTCGACTGCATGAACCATTGGTAACAAGACACCATTATTGTACCTTTTTTCCTGCTCTTTCTTCTGCCCCCCATAGTTGTGGTTCCAAACTCACTGAGCTCTAGTCCACAAAACTTGCTCTGCCATTGGCAATGAGTACTTAACATTGATTGCAAAGTGAGGCCGAGGGTGATAAGTGTGTTGGGCTTTTCTCTAGCTACTTCGGAAACCCACAACAAAAGCTACTTTGGAAAGCTACAACAAAAGCTACTTCATGGTTTTGCTTCTTATCCAGCATGACACCCTCCCCCCTCCACAAATTATTTCTCAATAGCTGTAAACATTTTTTAGCTTTCACAATGTAAGTGAATTATATCCTATTGGGTATCTAATTGATAGAAGCCAAGGATACTGCTTAGCAGGTTACTGCTTAGCAGATTACAAGGCAGGGTGGCCTCTTGTTTCTTTCCATGAAGTATCTGATCCAAATTTATGTAGTGCTAAGTCTAAGAATGTCTGTCTTACATGACGCCATTCCATCATAATTGTCAAGAGCCCCTTGCTTCTGGGGCTGGGAAATGACCTTTTAATATTCACTAATTCTCATTGGCAATCCATGTTTGGTGAATGACTGTGGTGCCAAGGGCAGAATATAGGAGACAGAGAGCATCTGCTCAGTAGCTACAGAAAACACCTCAGATGTCATTCATCCCCCCCATTATGTATATATCCTGGGAATTAGTTCTATTTACCCTTCAGATATGTACATGTTAGACTTTGAAAACATAGAGGTGGAGCTCTGAAAACATGCAGAGGAAACATTACTACATGATTACACCGTAAGTCTGAAGCTTCAATATTGTAAGAACTGATTGGTGTTCTATTGTTGCAGCCCGAGCTGCCCCACGTTGGGCGCCAAAAATGTTGCAGCCCAAGCTACCCCACATTTGGGGGCCAAAATGTCTCAGGCCATGTCAGTGTTTGAACCTGCACTGCCAGAAGCCTTGGGGGCTTAGCTGTTAGAGCCTGCACTGCCCCAAGCTGCTCTGGTCCAAGGGTCAGGGTTCAGCAAGAGAGAGAGTGAGGACGGACACAAGGAGTGGAGACCAGACAAAGTGTGATTCAATCCCGTTTATTCTTCAGTCTCTCTTCTTCTCTCCAAGTCCCTAGTCTTGAGTTTCTAGTCCCTAGTTCCTAGTCCCTAGTGCCTCCAAGTTCCAAGTTACTTCTTCCAACTGCTAAGTGCCTACTACCTAATAATAATAATTATTCTTCCGAGTTCTCTAGTCCAAGTGTCTTGTTCCTCAATGCTTAATTCCTACTCCAAGTTGTACTGTCTAACCTAATTCCTAGTTCCAAGTTGTACTCTAAGTTGTACTGTCTAACCTAATTCCTAGTTCCAAGTTGTACTCTAAGTTGTACTGTCTAACCTAATTCCTAGTTCCAAGTTGTACTCTAAGTTGTACTGTCTAGCCTAATTCCTAGTTCCAAGTTGTACTGCCTAATGTCTAATAACTAACTCTCTGTTCCATGTTGTACTGAACTCTTCTGTCTGCCTCTCGCCTTTTATATGTCTCACTTCTAAGTCACACCCTTAAATCACGCCCTTAGGTATTATCTCTAAATCTGATCTCTAAGTCACGCCCTTAAGTCTCAGCTCTAAATCACACCTTTAAGTCTCACACACCCAAGAGAAGATCCTGGGTATCTAAACCAAGATGTTATCAGAGTGTGCTCAGCTGTTGTAGGCTATTGTAATCAAATCTCTTATCAGGGTATATGGCTCAAGATGGCTGCAAGGATGATAGCCGCCTTCTGTCAGCTCCCCACATTTTATTGCCACAGGAAGGGCCAGGGAAGCTTCCAGGATGTCAAGAACCAGGAAGTTTTTTCCTCAGAATAAGCTCTACTTACAGGCAGCATTTTAATCCTGTCAGCTCACCATATGGATAGGAATAGTATCAATTTGTTTATCATTGGTAAAGAACTTCTAGAATATGAAGATGCCCTGGAGTAAAGCTCTGGGGTGACAGGGCACAGGCCATGGGTGCTGGAAGGTCAGTGGGATTCTGGTGCTCATCTTTAGAAGCCTGCAGTGGCCATGTTATGCAGGATCAATGGAAGGAGACACAGCCGGGAATAAAAGCCCATTAGAAAAGTAATCACATTTCCAAGGCATCGAGGCCTTAGGAATATTACAGAAAGTAAGTTTATAGCATTTTGACAGACATTACAAACTTTTCTTTTATTCCCAGTAATTATCCAACGGTTACTGAAGTAATAGTCCTTTGAATTGTTTGTTGCTTCAGGATGATCTGCCCTCTCACCATCACCATGCCTTTTTGTGGTGATAACAATGTCCCGAGTTTTGCATTTCAAAGAAAAAGAAAAAATGGATGTGCTTGAATTTTGCTTTATGTAGCAGTATCTAGAATTTTAAATCTAAGATAGTCCTTTTTAAAATATTTTTTTCAAAATAAAAATAAAAGTTGAAACTTTTCTACCTGTTAAATGAACATAAACATGCTAGGATCTCAGCATGTATGTCTATGCCATACATTTCCCTGCTCAAAGTTTTGGTTGGCTACTGTGTATTGTCTGTTCTCTGAGAAGGATGCCTAGAAATAGCTGGGGGTACATATGTCACAGCAAGTAGACATAGAGGCAGAAGTGTTCTTCATGCCTACCCCATCAGTACTTTGCCCTCTTAGGTGTGAGGCAGGACTCCTGAAATAGGATCCTACTTTCTCTTATCAAACAAGGTGAGACAGAGAATTTCTATCTGGGAGTTTCTGCACAAAAAGGTGAGACCCTGTAGATGAATGTATGTTTGTTTTATGGCTAGCATTGTAATTATTTTTCTTGATATTAAGAGCACATTAAGTTAGCTCACAGTAGAGGGGAATATAGTCCAGCATGTTGGAGATGCAGTAGAAAGAACATTTGGTGGCTGTTCACACTGCATTCAGTCAGGAAGCAGAGATGAGTACCAGTCGTATATCCTGTCTTTTTATTCTGTCCATGTGTTGGGCCTGCCACACTGAAGGAGGATCTTCCCTCCTCAGGTATGCCTCTCTGGAAACTCTCATAGATGCTCACAGAGATGTATCTGCTAGGTGATTCCACATCCCATCAGGATGGCAGTCAAGAGAAACCATCATCACAGCTGGCTTGGCAGAATAAGAGGTCCTGGGTTGCCATGGGGTAGCAGGTTCCAGTTTCTGTGCTTCCTTTGGGTAAATTGAGGGGCAGTTACAGGAGGGCAGGAAAAGGTGAGAGGGAAACTTAGTTTCCAAGCGCATCTCTGAGATTATAGGATATCTTCTGAGCCCTTGAAGACCAATGTGTGGTGCTGAAATACACATGCACAATTATCTTGAAGTAAGATGACGTCTCCCCCAACCCCTTGTCTTCTTAATACAAAGCTATCTCCCTTTGATTTAACTCCAAAGGAAGTATTAACTTATACAATAAACAGTAAACTTGAAATCTCAAATATTCAAAGGCTTGAACATAAATAGGTCAAGGGATATTTAGGAAAAAAGTTACAGATAACATGAGCATGACAGATGGAGAACAGAGCACATCTTAAAATACTCTGGCATGATTGATAGGACTGTAAAAACATGGCCTCCAAGATGGCTCAGTGGGTAAAGACTTGCTGTCTACTGAAGCTGATGATCTGGGTACAGTCCCTTCAGGTTTACGTCGTAAGCCAACAAAATGTACATTATATTTTAATAAGACACAAGTACTTCCATATGCAAATAACAGCCACAATTGACTCTTCCTACGTAGACTTTTCCCTTGCCCTGGCAGATAAAAACAAACTTTTACCTCCAATGGGGTTGAATGAGTTTGGGGGTTCTCTTAAGTCTAGGAAATACACCTTTCCTCTGACCTAGTGGAACATCTTTTTTTTCCTCTTGGCTCTTAGCCCAGTCAAAACACTTGTCAAAGGACAACAGACGGTTAAAGGATGTTCAGGAGCAAGGTTCTCTGACTTTCTGAGGATTAAATTGATTCACTATATATAGGAAGCAGTGCAGTGTCTTTTACCAAGTTTGAGAGCCTCAGTTGCCATGAAGTTGTCTTTGTGCATGGAGCAGAGGGGTTGAGTCCAGGAAGGCTCAATGGAGACTCGTGAACTCTGGGACTCCTTTTTCAACTCCAGACAAGTCAGTCAAGCTCCCTGATGTTCAAGGTCTTCCCCAGTGGATAGAAACATCCAAAGCAACAAACTCACAGAACTTTCAGGAAAATAGTGAATTGACCACTAATTTATTGAGCAGCTACATTACAGCACTTGAGAGGCAGAGGCAGGCGGATTTCTGAGTATGAGGTCAGCCTGGTCTACAGAGTGACTTCCAGGGCAGCCAAGGCTATACAGAGAAACCCTGTGTCAAAAAAACAAACCAAAAAACAAAAAAAAACAAAAACAAAAACCAATGCTGGAGACTTATATCTCTTTCCATCCATCTAAGACTTTAGCTTGCTAGATAGACTTGGGAACTAGACAGTCATCATGTTCTGAATGTCAACTCTATTTTTCTAGTCATAATAACAGATTTTAATAAGAAATTCTAGGGCAATAACATATTACACCAGGTAAATAAGTAAGCATTGAGACTATACATGTATATTACATCATGATTAAAGAAAAACGTAAACTTTAAACCTCAACCAACAGATTCTGATTTGCCGGAAAAAAAAAAAAAAAGCCCCATTTAGAAGACGTTAAATTGGAAAATACTAAGAGTGAAATACTAAGGTAAAAGTATTTTACTGGGAGGATTTTTTTTTTCCACTGACCAACAAGTAGACCAGTTGTCTAGTCAAACAGATATGTAGACGGTGCATTTTATTTGACCGGCATGGCGATTTATTAAATAAATGAGTGGTGACTAAGAAATGCCAGAGACATAAAGAATGTAAATTAGGAAGGTATCTGGAGAAGTAAGCTCTCTGTGGAATTGAGACCAGATCGTAAACGTGAAGCAAGCAAGCTGTGCAGGCATAGGTAAGGAAGAGCCATCTTTCCGGGTTCTTTCATAGTCCTGGACCTCTGGAAATTATAACAGTCGGTAACAGAAAATGGTATCATGTGAATGACTAATATGTGTACTTTAATTACAAAACTAGATCTAAAATTATAGTGTGCCTTGCGCATGCACTAAATTCAATATTTTTCCTGATTCTAATAGAATTCTTGAGAGATACAAATGTAATCTTGTACTCAACTCGTAAAATAATTTTTTAAAAAGTTTAATGAGATGGTGGACATCTTGGTTGTGATCTCAGGCACAATGATAGCCTGATTATGGGCTTCTGGGAAATTGCTGGATGACTCTAAACCCCAGTGGCTGCATCTGTGTGGGAGAATTAATGTACCATCCTGATGGAGATGGGGTACACATTAATGGGCCAGGCATAAATGCAGTTCCCAGCTTCACAGAGCACACTCAATACATGTTACTTCTTGCTAAGGTGATTTCTGTCTGTGTGGAAGGAAAGTGTATCAGAGCTTACTGGAAATTCATGCAGCATCCAGCAGACAATACATCCAATAATTAGCTAATAATTGTGTCTCAGCTGATAGGAAAGTATCTGTCTCACATTTTCTTATCACTCTAGTGCAGTCAAATCCGAGAGGGATCGCTTGTTACATTGACCACAGAGCAGAATTTGCTCGCCTCAATTTATTTGCTTTCTCTGGCTCTTGGCTCTCTCTGGTGATCTCTCTCTCTCTGCAATCTAAGTTCATCGCAGCCCAACAAAGGCTCTGGAGAAAGGGCAAGGAATGGGCAGGAAGGAAAGCCCTTCAGAGCAAATATAAGGTTGCGGCTGTTAAGTCCAATTTTACACTGTGCAGAGCATGTTGTATGTAATCAAAGAAGTGTTTTCATTGACAGCGGCCGCTGAAGTGGTGCTTTGTCGTGAGCATTGCATCACATGATGCTTGTACTATTCAGTTACCAGGGGTCTCTGGTGTGTCCAGGTTTGAGGCATCTGATTCAAAGAACTAGAACAGGGCACTGCAGAGGAGCATCAGGTCCCTTGAGCTAGAGTACCAAAAGCAGCAAGTTACTGCTAGGCACTTCCTTGTGGGTCTAGCCAGAGAAGGAGCTGATTGCCAAGGAGGTGGTTTTCTGCCTTGATTGACAGGTTTGACTCATGGAAGCTTTTATTCCTGTGGTGCATCTCACTTTAATCATATCCACGACCAGTCACACGAAGCCAAAAATGTGAAATAGGAGTTTTCCCCTAAAAGTTCACTTAGAGGACAAAGTTTGTCTTGCTGCATATACACCTCCAAACCAGTCCTGGTTGTAACAGCCCCCTTCTTCTAGTGCCTAGGTATTTTCCTGACATAGTTGAAGGAGGCAGAGAGTTACTAAAGGCTCCTTCCAAGATTTGGTGTGGTGTACACCTCCATGTAGGTGAGATGGTCGGTGAATTGTTAAGAAGGGGCGTGGCTCACACAGAGCCCTCAGTTGTCAAGCTTTCTCTCCCCCACCCCCTGTTGAAAAGAGGGAGAAGAACGGACCTTGGGGGCAAGTATGCAGAGACCACGTTAAAATGGCTTTAGCTTCTATTTCTGTACTCATTAAGAAATGCCATGATGTATGTCCTTCACCAGCATGAATGGCATATTTCAAACATAATCAGAAGAAAATTCTCGGAATGAATGAAAATCTGTTTTCCCCTAGTGGACAAATATTTACATTCAGCTGGCTTATCTGGTGAGTCATTCAATTAAAATTCTAAAATTAAACTTTACAAGACTGACTTCCGTTCATATGCAAATGATCTGCCCTTCCTCCAACAAACAAGGCCTTCATTATGCTAGTTCTTCGGTATTACTTAATAATTCTTTGGTTTGTCCTTGCTCCTTGACTGCTCCCAGTGCTAAGTTTGCTCAGGGACATGCAGAAATTTCAAAGGGACAGTGCTTTATTTTAAATATTTCGAGAAACTGTAACAACACTAAGACTGCAGTAACACTCATACGAACTTCATCAGTACAGCTCAAATTTTGATTATGACTTGGTTTTCTTTTCTTTGATTTTTAATTAAGTTATCACGTGGCAACCTGGGTTTTCAGAGGTTTCAATGATTAAAAAAAACAAAAACAAAAAAAAAATTGGTATCAGTAGAGGAGGAGGAAAGAAAGGCAATACAACCACTGCAAGGTTTCAGTTGTTTGGTGCCAAAAACCTTTATCTTTGTGGAACACTGGTGATTCTTATGTTGTTGGGACCAACCACTGAATAAATGAAACTCTCAGCCAGACATGTCGGCACACAGCACTGAGCCACCCAGGACCCTGTCACCAGTCATATTTAGGAGCTACTTAGTGCCATCAGCTTCAAAAGCAGCTGGAGTTTCGGCCACTTCACACTAATGAAATGTAGAATTCCACAAGTCTGCCCGTGCAGCGGTTACCTCAAGCAAGGTCCCTAAAGAGCCACCGTGCTTACTCTGAGGAACTTCACACTAGTGCATAGGAGGTGAGCTGAAAACTTTGTCATTCTCAAGGATGAAAAGCTGCCGTCTTAACTATTGAGAAAAAAAAAAAAAAAATGACAGATACACTAAACACATTCATGACTTGAATAAGAAAGCCTGTGTTTATCTGCCATTTTTCCTTTTTCCTGCCATAAAACCTCCTTCATCTGTCTGGTCACCACTGCCTGTTTCATAAGTTGTAACTACTGTGACAACAATACCAAAAGCGGCCTCCAAACTCACTGCAAACTTTTAGTTAATTTTCAAATTAATCAGAGCCATTCTGTGAAGAGTTAGGCACACACACTAAAAGGTCTACCTAAGCCATACCTAGGAACTTATTAACAAGGAGAAGAGTAAGGTACGTGGACACTATACTTTAAAAACATGCCTTATTTATGACTGTTATCGTAGCTTGACAAGAAGTTTGCACACATATTCCATTGCCCAGCCACGGACTGCTCCAGGACGATGCTCTACAGCCCCCACCCCCACACACCACATTGACTCCTCCATTGATGGACATCCATTGTTGCTCATTTGATGCACACTGAAGGGAGATAATATTCTTCTTATAGTATTTTTAGAAGAATCCAGACATTGGGTATGGATATAAGTTAATAGATTATAATAGTTAAAAGCACTAGGATTGGATCAAAGAAAATGCCGTGGAAAATTCCCCTGCATTTGATGCCGGTAGTGAGAAGGAATTGTGCATGCTGACTTGGTGACCACCATATCCTTCTCATATGAAGAATTAATATTAGGAATCCAGTTGAGCTTAGATAGATGCATTCCAGAAGTCTGTTTGTTGCTTGCTTGCTGGCTGGCTGGCTTGCTTGCTTGCTTTGGTCACAAGCGCCAGGCTACAGACTTACTTAGGCAGGGGCCATTCTGTTCTCCTGTCCCAGCAGGTGACCACCACTGACACTTAGTCTTACTGGTCTCAAGCTCCAATAACGTGATCTCTGAGTCAATCACCCTTTAGGAGCTGTCAGACTGACCGCAGCATTTCAAAAAACAGCAATATCAAGGAGAAAGACATTTCATTCGAGCAGTGCGGCTTCTCAGTGACCAAGCAACTCCTTCACTTCAGTTCCTTCCTTTATAAAAGTTGTAGTTTTGCTATGATGTGCCGAGGGCATTTGGGACATAACTTTAGCCCCCAGAATAATACTTGAATGGAGGCACACAGCTCTAGAGTGGGATGTTTCTAGGTGGGATTTTCTTCTTTCTTCCTTTTCTACAAAGGACTCTTCTCTGGGCAGCCCCAGCCTGGACTGTGAGGTGGGAGTACGGTCCTGGCAGCTTCCATTATGGGCTGATCTTGGAGCTGTTATGTTGAGTACTAAAGGTTTTGTAGCTCACCAACCACAGGCAAGGTGACTGTCTAACAAAAGCCAGACACACCATAGTCATGTCTGAGAACAAATAGGCATGTCATCTAAAACCCAAATGTGAACACCAGTCTTTCTGTGCTACCTGAATGACTGATACTTCTGTGTCAGTCACAGGGTGAGTGCTGTTCTCTCTCTTATGGGTAAGGTTCTGTCAGTCACAGGGTGAGCGCTCTTCTCTTCTCTCTTCTTGGTAAGGGTCCTTAAGGCACACAACCACAATTTCGGTGCATGTATGCATGTTGGTAGGAGCCAATGAAGAAGTAAACCTATCCAACCAGGGTACCAGTACAGCCCCATCCTGAAATTGTTTCCCTGCACCAGCAGAAGGACATGGCCCACAGTCTCTGTGGCATGGGTTCTTCATGTGAAGAACATTAAAGCCCAACTGTGTTCAACCACAGGTATGAGCTGGTAGTCTTGGTTAGGTACATTGAAGTGGCACTAATGGGAATAGAAATGTGTTTTTGAAGTTTACTGTTCCAGAGCATGACCATGTAACATCTATATTCACCAGAAAATTAACCCATAGATCATGAAGAAATGTACTACCTTCTTCCTTGGGCTGCAGGCATTTCGTTGTATATAATTCTGCCTCCTCAGTTGCTGACAATAATCCCAAAGCAAGGATTTGAGGCTGACAGTGCATGCCAGGTTTTACAGCAGATCTGGTTAGATTCTCCTGTGATTTTCATTAAAGGAGTTTCTCTCCTGGATGTTCTCTTAAGTAGAGATAGCATACTTTAGAGAACTGAAGTACGATGGTAAAAGTAAACGTATGTGTGCTACAGATGTTTTATAAGAGTCAACACAACAATAGATACAGTTATGTGATCTAATAGCTGAGGCCAAACTCAGGCCAGTAGGTGACCTCAAAGCCCCTATGTTTGTGTTAATGACTTCTATGATAAATACACCGTGACAGGTGTCATAGAACAAACAGCTCTTTATGTCCGGATTCACAAAGCCCAGGGTGGAATTCCAAGGAAGGTCTTGTGATTAAAGTGTGTCTAGCCATATCATTTTGCCTTCTAAGAGAAGCTCCAAGCTTTCCTAAGTAAGATTCATCAAATGCACCGCTTTGTACTGGGAATTGACAGATGACATGGCTACTTAATTTGTTTTTTTTAATTATTTTTGAGTTTAAAATGTATTATTCCCCCTTTTCTTCACTTTCCTCCATCACAAATCTTCCCACAACTCCCCTTGCTCTCTTTCAAATTCATGTCTTCTTTTTCATTAATTGGTGTGTGTGTGTGTGTGTGTGTGTGTGTGTGTGTGTGTGTGTATGTCTAAATACAGAAATGTAATTTGCAAATTCTGAGTAATATTACTTGGATATGTGTTTTCAGGTTTGACTGCTTGGTATTGGATGATCAATTGATTTGCTAGTCCCCAGGGAAAATTATTTCTTTTGCTTCAGTATTTCTTAGTTGCCTGTAGATTTTTGTAAAGGATGAGGCCTCATGGGCTTTTCAAGTCTACTTTAGCGTGCCTATTGTTGTCCTTGTTCAACACATAACTAGGCAGTTAAGACTTATACATAGTGTTTTCAGTCTACTATATAATATCCTTTAAAAATATATGTGTATGCACATTATATGAGATATATATTATATATACATATATAATATATATAGCATATATATATATTATATATATAATGTAGTCAAGTATTGTGGAGATGTATATGTGTATAACACACATATAGAAATATGTATACATGAATATGCACATATACATGAGTATTGCATACAAAAAAAATCCACACATAAACCTTCTAAAGGAGACCAAGGCTTTCTGACGGTTTATTCTCAAATTATTAAGGAAAAACTGTTGCTCCAAATCCTTAAATCCTACATCCATAACACTAGAATACTGAGCCTCAGACACCTTCTTCTCCATTCAGACATAAGGGTCCAGGCAATTTTCTTTGGGCCTAGAGGCAGAATCTAAGCATTCTCCATGAAGTCATTCTAATTCCTATGGTAAATTTCACGGCATAATGATAGTGTCTTCATTGAGCTTCTTCACCAAAGGAAACCTTTGTGACTAGCTAGGACAACAAAGTCCCCCCCTCCTCTCTCTCTCTCTCTCTCTCTCTCTCTCTCATACACACACACACATACAGTAACATATAAATCATATATATATGAAATTAAATTTTCCTCATGGAACATTTAGAACTGAACCCATTTAGTAACATAAATGAACGTATGACTAGCATTTAAGATTCATTAACATATCACAGAGGTATTATGATGATGTGTACATCTTTTACAGCCTCATGATCTTTTAGAATATTTAGGTCTTTAATAGAAGCAAAAAAATTGTTGATTTTAAACTACATGTAATTAAAGATTGTAAATAATAGCACGAATTTTGCTGATACTGCCATTTTATTTTTCCTTCTCACTTCTTAGTAAAATGAACTCAAAGAAAAAAGCCCATAGCTGGCTAAGCTTAAAGTCAAATATTTGGAGTCTAAATATTTCAAAAAATCAAATTTTCTAGTTATTATACTGTTTGTCTCTCTTTACTTCAGCAGCCACTAGGAAACATGCTGTTTCAAACTTGGCCATCCATATCTGAAGTGACAGATCACAGAGGCCAGCAGGTGACCTCCCCTAAGCAACATGGTTGCCTGATGGCTCTGCCTGTACCAAGCACCAGACGCCTCTCAGTATTCCCTCTCAGTACTTGCCTCTCAGTACTCCTTCTCAGTACTTACCTCTCAGTACTTGCCTTTCAGTACTCCCTCTCAGTATTTGCCTCTCAGTACTCCCTCTCAGTACTTGCCTTTCAGTACTCTCTCTTAGTACTTGCTTCTCAGTACTCCCTCTCAGTACTCCCTCTCAATACTTGCCTTTCAGTACTCCCTCTCAGTACTTGCCTCTCAGTCCTCTGGAGCACATTCCTCTGCCACACTCCCCACTTCCATGCAGTCTGTCTCTGTTTTCAAGAGAGCTGACTCTGTTTTCAACAGAGCAGGCATAAGGATTGGATCGGGAGGATCCTTTCATAAATTCAGCCCCGTCCA
This sequence comes from Arvicanthis niloticus, assembly GCF_011762505.2. Lineage (NCBI taxonomy): Eukaryota > Metazoa > Chordata > Mammalia > Rodentia > Muridae > Arvicanthis > Arvicanthis niloticus. The sequence continues at coordinate 9,273,626 of NC_047676.1, read as the reverse complement.
AGGGTAATCAACACTTTTCCCTGCTGATTGTGAACTTTAGCAGATGCATACATCTCCCATTAAAGTGGTCTTTTCAAACTGTGAGCCAGATTAATGCGTTCCAATGGCATCAGCATCTCTCCATGCTGCAGTCAAGGGTTACAATGGTTGACACGCCTACTGTGTGGATCCCTTTGATCTCACCTACTGAGGCTCACATCTTGTTCCCCTTCACCCACTTCCCTTCTTGCCTTTTCTCTGATATATTGTGCACACTCCTGCCCCAGGATCTTTTTATTTAGCATTGTCTCAGACTCTGTGTATGTGATGATTGTACCCCCAAACTTCATCATCTCAGACTCTGTGTGTATGATGATTGTACCCCCAAACTTTGGAGGCCTACATGGTGACCTTTTGTTTCACTGTTTTAATTTCCCAGGCACAGTTATATGAATGCCCTGTGGTCGCTGTAACATAGTAACCACAAATGACAAACAAACAAACAAACAAAACAAAACCCGGGAACCAATTTCTTACCATCTAGAATGTCAGATGGCCGAACCTAAGGCGTTGACAGAGCTGGCTCTTGCCGTAGGTGATACGGAGTCTGGACCTGTCTCCTGTGCTGTCAGGAAACATTCACATTCTTGGCTTGCATCACCCAGCATTTCTGCCTCTATGTTCACGTTTGCCTTCTGTCTGTATTGCTGTGTCCTCTTCTGTCTTTTTATAAGGATGCTTTCCTTAGACATGGGGACTCCTCTACTCCTATATGATCTCTTCTTAATCTTTACCTTTACATCTTTCTAAAGTTTCAGCTGGACACGAATTTGGAGAAACACTACTTAACACACTATACATATACCACAGTCTTTTAAAGAAGCTGTTTTACTCTTTTGGCAGTTTATTATCAGTCACTGTTTGAGAGTAAGTTCCTCAAGACCAAAAAAAAAAAAAAAAAAAAAATAGCTCTGGTCAGCCTCAGTGACTAGACACTCTATGGATATGCAAATAAGTCCTGCCAGAAGGAGGAGGTAGATTTGTGGGTGGATCTTAAGACAAAGCAGGCATGTAGACATGGACATACAAGAAGTTAAAGCTACAAGGTTTTATAGAAATAAAATAGAGATTAAGAAAACTATGATTACAAATATATAGATACCTGAGAGGTGGTAAAGTCACAGGCAATCAATAATCTATCCTCATAATTGGAAATGACAGGGAAGAGACTCAGGATTAGTTTTTGAGGTGTTGTCCTTTGTGGCATATCAAACAATTATCTCTAACCCTTTGCCCGAATAGAGGTGAGTGTCTCAGGCTTCCCCAGGGTTGTGCTTTGGCAATCTATACTTCTGAATTCATTCCTTGCTGCTGCTACAAATCAACACAATGTTCGGGATGCATACATCTCCCATTAAAGTGGTCTTTTCAAACTGTGAGCCAGATTAATGCATTCCAATGGCATCGGCATCTCTCCATGCTGCAGACCGCTCTCCAAATTTAGATACACCATACTGCAGCCAAGAAGTCAGGGTTACTAGTGTCCCTTCTGAAGGAAAATCTCCTCCCTTACCTTTGAAAACTCCAGAGCTGTGCTCTCCAGACACTCCATTGGTCTTGGCCCTTTTGTCCATTCTGAAGATATGATCCCATCTTATTTCAAGGTGCCATTGTCACCCTCTGTGGCAAGTCTTCTTTCCCTCATAGAGCCCTTCACTATATCACATTGACATCGAGTATTTTTCCAGATAAGGAAGCACTCCCTGACTCCAACAGTTAGGGCTTGGGGGATGTCAGAGGCTGTGGTATGACTTTCCATAATATCTTCTTCCTTCCTTCCTTCCTTCCTTCCTTCCTTCCTTCTTTCCTTCCTTCCTTCCTTTTCTATTGTTATTATAAGGCACTATGACCAAGGCAACTTATAAAAGAATGAATTTATTTGGGGCTTATGGTTTCAGAAGACTAAAGTCTGTGACCATCATGGTGGGAATTATGGCAGCAGGCAGGCAGTCATGGTGCTGGAGCAGTAGCTGAGAACTTACATCTTTATCAAAAGCAGAGCACAGAAAGAGGAAGAGCTCACTGGTTGGTATGGGCTTTTGAAAGCTCAAAGCCCAGCCCCCAGTGAAACACCTCCTCCAACCAGTCCACATTTCCTAATTCTTCCCAAATAGTTCCATTAATTGGGGACCATGTACTCCCATATCTGATCTTATAGAGGTCATTCTCATTCAAATCACCTCATCATCTAACCAGAGACAGGTACAGAATGTTACAGACCATTTTCTCTTGATTTCCTAGTGCACTTCAGTCATTTAATTTAAATATAAAAATATGCATCTTTTCATTTTTGTTATTCCCTGTTGTCATAGTTACTTGTAATAGCCCTCATGACCTAGGCACATGTGGGTAGCTTGCCCAGTCATGATACCAAACCCAAGAGTCATGGCAGAGTGAATGCATGCTCATGATATGGCTGGGTGAATCCATATTATGAAAACCGTACAGTGTGAAGAAAGCAACTTCTCTGTACAAAATTATAACAATTCACTTTCTTTCTAAATGGTCCTAATTCTGGTACTACTTATATCAAAGTAAAAATTTTTAAAAATATAATTAGCAGGTTTTTGGCAGGTTTTTGTTTGGGATTGCAAACTACTCAAGAATAAAGTGGACGGCATTAATTCTTTCATGTGAATATCATTAGATAACTTCACTTTGGTTAGTGAAAATGGAAATATCTCCTTTTTTATTATTAATGAAAGCCTTCTGCCTACTCTCTAATTTCATCACCTCTGAACCACTCTCAACTTCTCCCAGATAAAGTGAAATAAAGAACAAAACAGCCTACCTCACAGTTCTGGATCTAAAAGTTAAAATTAGTAGTCTTTAAACTTTTAGAGTTCAAAAGTTTGTGATGATCCTGGGCCTAGAAGAGATGGCTTAGATCACAAAGTGCCTGCCCTACAAGTCTAAGGAACTGAATTTGGATTTCAACTGCTCCCAAGAAAAAAGAAAGTGAGTATAGTAACCTGGTCCAGTGAGGTCAGAGCCTGCAGTAAGAGGGGCAGTGGCTGGAAACTTCCTAGCTGATTGGCCAACCAGACTGAGTCAATGGGTCAGTGAACACCTGTCTCAAAAAAGCAAAGAGGAGAGCAATCGAAAAGATCACCTAATACTTACTTCTGGTTTCCACTCACTTGCACACGTGTGTGCTTACAGACTTATGTATGCATCATACACCAACACATGCATGTGCACGTGAACACACACACACACACACACACACACACAGATGATTGAGATTTTTGACATTTAGTCGATACAGGCACCCCTGAAGTTGTTCATGCTGAAGTCAAAGGGAAAGTGTCTAACAGGAAGCTCTCCTAGAAGGGAAATTTGAATTGCAGGGACCAGGTTGTCCTCAGGTTCTTTGGGGACAGGGGATCTTGATAAAATGTTGTGACAGCTCTCCAACCCAGCATGGCAACATAGTAAGGAATTTCAAAACTCTGTGCTGAGCCTTGTGATCTTAACAAGGCAGACAGTCCATACATGAGTGAGGGGGTAGTCACAATATTGTTGGTCTGACAAACTTTAATGGAGAAAAGGTTACATTTGCATATTCTCCGGTTCCATTAACATTTCCAGGGTAAAGCCCAGTAACAAATGAGAGTTATGAGTTCACATTCTAGGAATTATAGATGGTTCTTATTTATTATTCTTCTCTCCTTCATCTAGTTATATGGAATCCCTGACATTTCTAGAGGGCCCACACTGGGTGCCAGCTGTAACTATTATTGCTAACCATCCCACCTGTACTCTAAGGTAGGAATTATTATCTCACTCCGACAGATGGGCTCAGTGGGCATCCACGTAGCCAGTGCCCCCCTCTATAGCAGTGTAGAGATCCAGCAGAGTACAGAAGGGACTGGGGGATATCCAAGTCTCTCATCCAAGACATTGAAATCTTTGCAGGGTTTGAACCAGGGAAGTGCAGTCAAATCCACAATGGAATGTCTAGAAGAGCATTGAGGTGGGAAGTGATCCCAGAGGCCTGAGGGTGTAGGATGAGGAAGCGGCTCAGCTTTTCTTTGACCTGTCAGAGAACAGTTTGGAGGTCTTATGGAATCACAAGGCTTTGGGATAGTCACCTGCAACATCTGAGTCTGGTGTGCGTGTATATGTGTGTGTTGTGTGTGTGTGTGTGTGTGTGTGTGTGTGTGTGTGTGTGTGCGCACACACGCTCGTGCACATACATAGATGCATGTACACACAGATGTTCAAAAAAACCTAAGACTTCCTTCCTGGAGCTCTTGTTCAAAAGGTGTCCTTGATGTATGCTTATGTCCCATAAGCCATTGCCTAATAGAGCAATTACCATCTGGCTAATAAAATACACTGGAATGAGATTTTTACTAATTGCTTTCTGAAAGTGTAAGTTTACGTAAATTTATCTTAGCCATGCAGTATCTTTTCATGGAAGTTTCATTTATGGGTTCTCTATAGATTTAGGCTTCATTTACATAAGGCATATAATTCTACTGGGCTAGTATTATGAGTACAGTAATTTTTTTTAACTTTACAGAGGTGATTTGGAAATATGCAACAAATGGAAATTAAGTTGATAGGAAAACTGACTTCTCAATTTTTGACCTACAGTTATTTTCTTCGGTAATCCCCTGGGCATATTTTCTCTCCTTCATTTGATGAAGGCATATTTTCAACAAATGTGTGTTATATTTCTTTTGAGAAATGTGTCAGCAGAAGACAGAACGCAAGTTTATTGAAATCTTCCTACACTGTGAAATCAAATGCTTTATCGCCACCAATAAAAACTAGCCATCTTTAGAAACCTTCCTGCTGCATTTGTCTTCGGCACCAACATGCTTTAGGGTTTGCTCGACAGCTCTACCAGCTATGATGAAGGAAAGATAAAAAAGAACAGGTTAGGATTTGCCAAGAAACTTTTAACCTCTGTCTCTCCCTTCTCTGCCTCATTTTTTTCATGACTCCTCTGCTCAGGCAAGAGCTTTGACCTGCAGCAGTCAGCTGTAGGCTTTTGAGTCACTGCACCACGAGCAGGAGTGGCTGCAAAGTCACCCCTTCTCTCCCTAAGCCCATCTTTCAGATAAATAGTCCTCACTGTGACTTATGAGGTCAGGTTTTTATCTGGGGTCTAAGAGGCTTTTTTTTTTTTTTAGTTCTCTGTTAAAAATCAGCTCTCTGCTGTAAAAATAGAACCCACAGAGGTTTTTTTTTTTTTTCCTACTGGCCACGTGGTCTACCAGAGGGAGATGATTGATTTTATAGAAGAGCATTCTTATGAACAATTAAAAAAATGAGTTTTAGAATAGATGTAAATATTTTGGAGCATATTACCTTGAAAGTAAATAAACAGCCACTTTCTTGGACTGATTTTTACTTCTTACAAGGAAAAGAACACAGAAAGAAAGACAGGACACATAGAATTTGCTAATATGCATCGAATAGCCCTTTGAATGATTTCCCTTCAAAGAGTCATGAGACTACTACACTTGCAACCTCAGATCGAGAAGTCTATTCTCTCTTTGTTTCATTTTGTCTCTTAAAAAAAAAGCTTTAAATACCTGAATTACTTTCCAGTGTTGGTGATGGTCTCTTTTTGAAGAAGATATTATGAAAAATAACAGTAATAGAATAGTATCAGCGTGCTCACCTGCTGCTGTGACATTTTGCATTATACCCATTGTTTTTCTCTTCTGATAATTTAGGCAAAAGCTATATGCCTGCCTTTTGAAGTCACATATTAGAGAGATATATCTTCTGCCCATCTGAGCCCAAGTTAAAAAAAAACATGGAGGACATTTTAATTCATATTTTCCCCATCTTTCATAAATTTTCAGGAAGTTCAAATCACATGTCTGTAATCTTCAAGTAGTATAAACATATGCTCATATGGATTCTTAAAAGTGGGTACCTAAGATCTTTTCATAAATGCTGCCTGCACTGGACCCATCTGTGCATGAGGAAGCACAAACAGTTGTAAGATGTTGTCTTCACTGTTAAGCACGTTTAGTGGATGCTAGTAGAACAGTGTTCTGGGCTATCCCTCATGGTCTCCTGCTTCCTTTCATCCAGGGAGTTTGGATGGAGAGACCCGGAGCTGCCTGAAGTGATACAGATGTTACAGCACCAGTTTCCTTCCGTCCAGTCCAATGCTGCAGCTTACCTGCAACACCTCTGTTTCGGAGACAATAAAATTAAGGCAGAGGTAAGTGCTCATAGCATCGCCGAGTGAGTGAGTGGTGAGTGGTGTTCATAAGCACTCAGGCATGTTCAGAGTCATGCCGGACAGAAAAATACAGAAAAATGAAAACTACAAACTCCCATTGTCAACATGTAGATACATCTTTGAGACTGAGGCACAGCACTTTTATGGAATTAATTGCACGTGTCTGTGTGCATGCCCCCTTCCTGTTTGAATACTGACGACAAAGGACCAGGCATGTATGTCCTTATTGAAGCTGAGAAGCAGTTTTCGGTGCCTCCTGCTGCTATGAGTTGTCTTCCTCTTCCTAATTCTGTCTTTAGAAATAATCTGTCTCCTAAGACCAAAAAATGCAAGACATCAATTGTTATCTCCTCAAATTATAGTCAGGATTCACGATGGCCCATTTATCTTTGAGAACATGTTAGGAGGATGATCACATAACCAACTGTTCTGAGCTGTTTCCAAAAGCAGCAGTGGATATAATATGGATATATGTGATCCATTAAAGAGACTGTTATCTGTGTCCATCACATAAATAGTTGTTTAAAAATGCCCCCATGTTTTTGGAATGCCCTAAGGTGCAGAGTACATTGTAGTGTATTTTATTTCTAGAAAATTACCAGGATCATTGCAGCTAGCTCAAATCCTTTTTCTTTTTTTTTTTTTTTTTTTTTTTTTTTTTTTTTTTTTTTTTTTTTTTTTCCGGATAAAGGATACATGTTTGCAGGCAAGCAGCTGAGTAATCAAAATTTCAAAATATTTTATAAACTGTAATGAGTCATCTCTGTAACATGTTAGCAACTTTAAGTATGAGTCCAAATTGGCTTAACAGTGGAAGGAAAAGATTTGAGGATGCCATTGCAATTTATTTTGGATTTTTGTCTTGCTTGCTTTTGGAAGTATGTCAGCCCGCAGATTTTCATTTAAGAAGTTGGTTTGTGCCTTTCATTGGTAAAAACGCATGTGTTTTTAGTTCTCGGCAATCCGATTTGGTCCTTCAGTAATGTTGGTGGCTGGAGACATTTTGAACTGTCACAACTGAAGAGAGACGTAGTAATGGAACTAGTTCCCAGAGGGAAGAGACTAGGAATACCACAGACCATCCTGTAATGTACGGGGCAGATACACATAGCGCATAATTACCTGACCTCAGATGCTAAGATAAAGAAAGTTTAGACAAGGAAATATGTTGACCATCAAGGATAAATTTAACATGTAAAACTGTGGCTATACTATTAAGATGACCTAAATCCCATTAAAGTTATATGACAGATATTACATATAGACACCATCTTAGGATCCCTGCTTTGATAGCTCCTCCATTCTGCAAAAGGGAAGGGCGGGCTCCTGATTCTGGATCATGTACTTCATGTATTGACAATGTTCTGAGCAGTAGAGCTTTTGAGTTTCAAGGCCAGGAATGTCTCTCATTCTGTTGTTGGCAACAGGCTGATTCAGGAGCACTTGGCATGTCAGTCTCAAGCTAGCTGGGTTTCCGCCCCGAGTCTAGTGCTGCTGTTGAGATTGCTGATGTCATTCACACACAGGAATGTGTAGCACGGCATGTTGCTCACATGCTGAGGCGCTTAGGAGTGAACAGAATGGCTCTCACCTAGTCCACAAGTGGCTTGCAAGAGCTTTGGAAAAGACACTGGCTTGGTACTTTGGAAGCTATCCAGTAAGGAGATACAGGCAGCATGGCCCAGGGAAATCTGCACTTGCTTGTCTCACTAGCTTGCACACATGCTCTGTGTACTGGCCTCAAGGCCTGCTGGCTACCAGGCAGCCTTACAGCAGATCTCAGACTTACTTGTAGCTATATCAGAATTACCCACTGTGCCCCGTGGTGGACAAAGGCAGTGCAGCGAAGGGTAACCAACACGTCTATCATATCAGATAGAAGAAGCTTCCCGTGCCAGCGGCCAAACCTGCCATCTGGAACGGAAGCTATTGTCTCCTGGAACCTCTCAGCTTATCTTTAAAATAGTGAAGGAACGGGAAGCCGGGAAATGATGTAATTAACTTTCAATATAAAGAAAATTTAAAAGACAAAGATACAAAAGCAGAAATGAGTCCATGGAAAAACCAATGGTGCTGAAACTGCATGGGGGGAGGGCTTTGTGTGATTGATCGACTTGATTTGTGCAGACAGCTTCGTGAGTAAACATGCTTCATCCTCTGTTCTGTGGCTAGGAACACAAGATATTAAGTTACAGCTTTAGCTTATGAATGTATGTCCCTATCAGAATGTGTGTGAGAACATCTATATGTGTGTCAGTGTGTACACGTGTGTGTTATATGCCAGTGTGCTTGTAAGTATATATGTAGGCTTGAGTTTGTCTGTGTTCATGTGTGTGTGCCTGTCTACATTAAGTGTGAATGATGTGTTTGTGTATGTCTGAATATGTCAGTGTGTGCATGAGTCTATGGAAGTCTGAGCAAGTCTGTGTGTGTGTGTGCGTGTGTGTGTGTGTGTGTGTGTGTGTGTGTGCGCGCACATGTACACATATATTCTTTGTTTGGCTATGTCATTCAGCTACCTCTACTACCTCTTGGCATTTGCTGTGTCACTGAGCTGCCTGTATCACCTCTCAGATTTTGGAGCTTTACAACAGCTCGTTCTTGAAGGAGAGGTCAAATCCATATCATCAATGGATCTCCTTCCCACTGGTCCTCCCATCTTTGACTCCCAGTTGCCATCACAATTGTCCTCTGGTTCCCATGAGCTGGATGAGAAGGAATACTAGGGTGGTGTAGGACTGAGGGCCAGACTTCAACTGAGCTGAGAACATAACATACGGTAGAACAGGCCCCCTTTCTGCTGTCACACGGGTAGGTATGCCCATGTGGATGAACGTATGCACACACGAATGTGCAAACTCGGATAAGAATTCTACGCAGGCTTCTTTTGTCCTCTCTTCCTTATTTAGAGTCCAGACTGTTAGTAATTATTCCTCCCTTTGTGATGGATGGCTGCCCGTCATGTTTTCATATCCAGGTATTGATTTTTGTAATTACCTGTTGTCCAAACACTAATCTGGCAGGCACTAGCCTTTCCAAATTTACTCAGTCCCCTAGTCTTTCTATTGCATTTTATGGAATTGATTTAGCCCTTCAGTCCACATTTCATTATTGTTATTGACTTTGCTCACACAATGGATAGGCCATTGAGCAGAAGGGAGAATTAAATCTCCTCTACATGGAGAGCCATAAATCATAGCTCACCCCCTCTCCATTCCTTAGCATGGTGTTTTGTACGGTTCTTTTTTTGGTTTAAATAATGAAGTCAAGAAATTCAGTTTTGTTCAAAATGATGCTGGAACTTACAGTCCAAAGTCTTGGGCTCACTTTCCTACATCAACAGATGAAAGCCAGCCATCTACCTTTTCCTATGGAGCTGATGAAGTTGACAGTGAGCCTCTGTGAAGCTTGCTGCAGTGCCACAAAGCTGAGGAGTCGGTGCTCAGTAGTGTCTGCTGGCCAGTGTCCAGTGACTAAAGTGAGCCTTGCATCTCTCCAGGTGTCCCAACCCACGGTAGGACATTTAAGTGTATATACTTTGAAGAACAGCAAGCACCTGAAGACTGGGAGAGATGGGAGGGCTACACGGAATTCCTTCAGAGCCTAAGGCAAGATCACAAAAGAAGCAGCTGGAGAAACATTAAGGTAGAGCAGAGGAAGCAGAGGGGATGAAGAGAGGATCTGCACTCTCACGATGTAGTGAGTGAGAGCTGCCAAGCACTGCTGGCAATGCTTCCTGTCCACGCAGCTAATAGGCATCTGACATCTAAGCGGGTAGCATTTTAAATGGGCAGGAGCCTCAACAGCACAGGTAGATGACAGTAACGTGTGAACAAGGCTTGCCACATGTGCTAAATTGAATGTGCCATGGTAAATTAGCTTTTAGTCAAAAGGGTATGGGACAGGGAAACTTGCTCGGGAGTATGGCCAGCAAGCATGTCCAAGGAGGTGCATCAGTAGTGATAACTTTTGAGCATTTTCATGGAGCCTTGCTTCATTCTTTCTGGGAAGCCTCCTTCAGTTAAGCATGCTAAGAGCATCCCATTGATTTGGAGATAGTCCCCAAGTCTTTGTGAGTTGTAACATATGGCTTATCTCTGCTCTTCCTTCCTGTGTTTTCACTCTACCTTCTTTTGTATACACCTTTGAGTAGACAAGACAATGAGCTTCCTTGTTTGCACGTGGAGAGCGTTCCATCCGTGTACTTCAGTGGCCTTTAAGTAGCACACGTCCTGAGATTAAAAAGGACTCCTTCCCTTCTAAGTCACAGCAAAGGATTGTTTTCTTAATAATAAAAACATTAATATTTTATTCTACTATCCGTTTAGATTAAATGCAATGAAATTAATTAATTAAATGAAAATTCACTTAATAAAAATGTTAAGTGTTTAAATTAAAGATGTGTTTTCTCTTGAGTATATGATCATTCATAAGCATACTGTTTTTCTAGAAACTCAAATGTGGTAATGTGTCCCCACATGTGGGAGAAACTGACAAATGGCCTGAATCTGTCAGTAATGAAAATTTAATGTAGTAATTTGACCTAATCCCCCTTATAAGAAAAATTGGCTTGACTATCAAATGCACAACTGAAATATTTGAATTCTACCACTAAACTTATGCCATTCCAAGATAAGGAAAATCATGGCAGAGAAACAATCCCAGAGGTATTTGCCTACCCTCAACCGACCTCTTCCCACTAATGCCATTCTAGCTCCTAAAACAAGATTTTATTGTTGCAGAAAGCTGTGTCTAATGGAGATAGAGAAAGCTGAGCTTATATTTAAAGGGAGATTCAAATATTACCACTGTGTAGGTTAAGGAACCCACACCTACCAGACAAACATGTATGCAGGACATTGTAATACCAGGCCTTACATACAACGCTAGGCAAACTACAGCTCCAGAGTACTTGCAGTAAGTACTTAAAGTCCAGTTAAGGAAGTTCCCTGCTTTCTGCAGTGATGATTAACCCGAGTTAAAACAAAATCAGAAAATCAGAGGTTGCCAGTAGAGTAATATCAATATATACTCACTTAGAGCTAGTGAAAGAGGTCTAGAGGCTAGCCTTTCTGCTTTGATGGTTTGTTCATGTATATCTGATACTTCTTTTTTCTTTCTCATGGGACAAGGGCTCACCAAGGAGCCCAGGCTAGCCTTGACTATCATCCTCAACCTTCTGAGTGCTCAGATTATATGAGATCCATAGATGTGTGTCACCACTCCCAATTGTGAGAATGTGAGTTTGTGTGTCTCTGTGTGTGTGTGTGTGTACACGCGCGTGTGCGCGTGCACACAAAATGTCCAATTTATATCAAATATACAGTTTTTTCCAACTTGAATGTGTCTTTATTTAACTGAAACAAAGAAATTGATCTGTATGTATAAATGTCCCATTCTCCATAATGTAGGTTTTATTCAGACTGATTTAACACATTCCAGATGTTAGAGAAATTGGGATTCATTCCTGTCTACTACATGTGAAGTGTTTGACGATTTTATTTCCCTTCTGATTCTTTCTACTTCGTGTAATTCAAGGGAACATTCCATCCGTCTCTTCACTCAATTGCCTTTGGATGATTCCTTCTTTACCCTCATTGTAAATTGTTCCTCATTTCTTTTATAAGGGGCCTGTATTTGGTTGCTAGGCATCAGGAAATAGAATGGCATTGCTCTTATGGAAAGGGTGCTGGAGCTGGCACTTGAACTCTCGCTGTTATACTACAATGTGACCTTGAGAACATGCTTTGCCTCTCTGAGTCCTAGACTACCAGACTAAACAGTGGTCTGGGGGCTCTGTGTCCTTGTAGCAGGGACTTGGCTGCCGACAGCACAGAGCAGATGTCAAGTGGTAAACCTTATAATAATTCAATGTGGGAACAGTGTTCTGGTTTTACAGAAAAAGAAACATGTTTTAGCCACCTTCTTGGTTTGTCCATCTCCTGTGATCTGCTCCTATCGGCTATGAGATGCTGAAAAGGAGGTATTGATATTAACAGATAATGCTATGGGACCTGTTTCCAAGGAGATCCATAATTCCATCAGCTACAGTCAAGGCAGGAGTAGGAAGAGACTGCAAATGTGCTTACAGATAACAGCTGGGTCTATGGTTACTGCCTCGTAAAGCTGAACGCTTGCAAAGGTCCCAGCCCTAACAGACAGAGGATGAGAATGATGTGTAGTCCCCTGTGGTACCATGCTGCCAGAGCTAATATGGGATGAGTGAAGATGGCGACCAATACATTTTTAAAAATTTTTCTCTGAAAGCCTGGTCCTTCACACAGAAAGGATGATGGAGGAGGTGGAGCAGCAGTTATGGATCCTCAAAGGGGAAGGACCATGATTCATCCCAGTGGAGGAGATAATGGGCTGGCAAGATTGTTAACAGGCTGTAGCAGAATCAGAAAGAAAGAGACAAATATGGTTCCACTAAGTTATGATAGGTGAGAGAGGAAGTCAGAATTATGACTCTTTGGAATATGGGGAAATGAAGCAGAGACCGACATCCAGAGACACCAGGAACTAGTTATTAAAAGGCTCTTCTTAAAGGAAGAGGGCCTGGGGTCTAGAGGTACTTAGCACTCCTTGTCATATGTGTCACTTCCAGCCCTGCTCTGAAACAACTCCATGGCCATCTCCTGACAGTGTAGTTTCTCTTGCCTTTCTTTTCCTGGGCCTTTCAGAGCATCCCTCAGCCAGTCAGGCCTGTCAGGCCTTAGAAGGTTTTCTCAAGGACTAAAGAGACTAAGGGTTGATAGAGGCCCTCCTTCTAGGTGACATTAAGACCTACAATACCAGCAAGACTCTTTTTTTGTGACTTGTCAAATGAGTACTTCTCACGGTCCGTGAACAATTATCATACCCACTACAAACTGAGTTCATAAGGACAAGGACTAATTCAAAAAGGACCCAGTTCTTTATAGCACTATATCTTGATAGTCTCTGAAGCGGTTTCATGACCATATCATGGGAACAAAGTAAAGGACAGAAACCCCACTGGGAACAGAAAAGAGGAGAAATGGAAGGACACAAGGACCATAGCATTTATAGGAGGCCCAGCTTCCTTAGCTTCACATCTGAGCTGGTGTCTTCCCTTGTATTTCAGACCACAAGGAGAGTTGACTTGAGAATACAGTTAAGTCCTGGGGATCTAGGTCTGCCCTAAGATTTCAGGATTCTTCAAGGTGCACCATCACAAGGTTAGGAGCAAATGAGATGTCAGATGCATTCCTTCTGCATCATAGCTCTTGGGATGATAAGAGCAAAAAGCATCAGAAGACACAGATTGCAGGTGCCTACTATAGGGCACCAGAGAGCTCCAACAACTCAGGCAGGACCTTCTGTGGCCCACAAGCCACCTCAGCAAAGGTGACCCACAGAAAAGATGCCGTCTTCATGGCCTGCTTTTACATAAGTGAATATGCTATCCTCTGTTCCACTCTGGCAGAGGAGAAGGACAAGGGGAAAGAAGGAAGACTAGAGCATATGACTTGAGGTGCCTCCAGCCTACTCTGGGAATGAGGTTGGAGATGTGGGAGCGGGTCTGAGGAGAAACATGGTCAGGCTTGACCTGTGTAACTGCACTGAGACCTTTTCAAGAAGCAGTGGACATCAGCTTTCAGATCAGTATTGTTGAGCTTAGCAACCCAGTGTCAGGGCAAGAAACTTGATTGAAATCACCAGGTGCATGATGTTCTCTCTGTAAGACAGGGATGAGTTGAAAGCCACCCACCTCAAAAGCTGGGTGGGATAGGTGCAACTGTGCAGGTGTGGTCTTAAGCCCTGTGATAGTTCCAGTCTTAGTTTGTTCAATTTCACTTTGAGTGGTTTGGTCTGGTCTGGTCTGGTCTGGTCTGGTCTGGTCTGGTCTGGTCTGGTCTGGTCTGGTTTGGGGTGTTTTGTTTTGTTTTCTTTTGTTTTTGTGGCTCACACTCTCCTGTTTTAATACATCCTCCTCTTTACCTGCCCAGTCCTGGAAAAGTTTTTAGTCTTTACAGTTACGAGAAAGGGAAACAAGGGGCCTGCCTAGATGTTGGTTGGTTCACATATGTGTGCTGCAAAAAGATTTCTCACTAGAGCAAAAAGATTTCTCACTAGAGTTTGTATCATTGTTACAGTTTACTTTTTCTGACCAGGTCTCATGTCTTATAGCTGACCTTGAACTCCTTATTCTCCTTACTCTACCTCCCAAGGGCAGGCATGCACCGCCATGCTTAGCTTTACACTCTGTCGATGAGCTATTCCTTATGTTTTTAAATAGAAATATATCTGATGCATGAGTCCATATCTCAGAATGTGGTCAACTCTATGTTCAACCTAAACTGCTTCCCCCAGCATGTTAGACTTTGTTGTTTTTGTCTTTGAGACCAGTAGCAGGAAATCCTCGTCCTTTTACCCTCTCATAGCCATTTGCTTCTTCTTGCTGCTGACTCATGACCTTGAGGCCTTTGCTTCCACGATAAACCAAAAATCTCCAATTATCAAACCAAGGAGGATGAATATTGTTTATCTGTCATCTGTTTGGTTTTCTGGGTTTTCATGGCACAGAGCTGAGGAACACATTTTAGCAAGCAGTCATGGTAACACCACCGAAAGACTCAGTGGACTTCATCCATGCACAGTGTGCGGCTGCCCTATAGGATCCCATTGCACATCTGTGCTAACCAGTTATGACTTGCAACCAGTTCTCAGAAATGTGTCCTCTGTCAACTTGACCTCATTCTTGAGGTCCAAATACTCTCCCAAATCTGCTGGTGCTATCGCTGCATTTCATTCTAAATCAGAGCGAGGACTCAGATCCCCTCATCCTGATGACGCTGACCATGTGAAGTGCCTCGTTAACCTCTTGCGTTTGGTTGTTTACTATGAATGCATACCAAATGTGCTTTCTGTAATCGCCAAGGACCTCTACAAGGCTGATTTTAATTTTGATAACTGTTTGAAAAAAATTAGAATTTTATGACAATGTATATACTTGGTTAACGATAATATGAAGAGACAAGCTTCACAACAAAATTCACTGGCGTCTTCTGAAGTCAAAATATCCCTTGAAATCTAGTGAAGAGGAATAATACTATAATATCCAATATCTGTGTAGTTACAAGGATGGATAGTGATGGTTCTAGTAGGAAATCTGCGAATACCTTCAGCACTTAACCTCAAGGTATGTCATGGTCTCCACATGATGTCTTCATGAGTTTTGGAGTGGGCGTAGGGACAACCACGCATGATATAATCTGTAATCTAGAACACGGGCTTGAGAACAACGGAGACAGACAAGGAGAATCAAGAACATGTTGGCAAAGTCATTATTTGTAGGAATCGGTGAGTTCATGAGGACTAATGGGAGAAAGGGAGCAGTGAATGCCAGATCCTTCCATTACAAGGACACTTCATTTCATTCTGTTTAGAGGAACTGAAGTCCCGTCTATCACCACCACCCAATTCATATCCCAGGTCTCACGTTCCTATCATGTACTGTAGATACTGCCAGGTATTCCTTCTTTCATATGCAACACAAACACACCTTCAATTCTGGGTCTGAACACACAGGGAATGGTATAGTACACATGTCACCATGCCACATAGTACCAGCAACTGCCACCCTAGCATTACAGCTCAATTTTGAGATGATAATATCTCATACATTATATTTTTCATATATACACAGTATCCTACTCATATAGAAACACCATGGTTCATCTATGGAAAACAAAGATTTATTTATTTATTTATTTATTTATATCAAAAATGAATTCTTTAATTCATTTTTAAAGGCTCTTTGTCACCTTGGTAGGGGAAGAGGAAACATAACCAAGAAGAAAATGTTCCCTTCATAAATATAACCGTGGTCTTGTTTTCTTATATCATGGAGCTATGATAACTCACAAGAATGATTAATCGTTGTCTTGGACACTAGAAATAAGGATCCTATAGATGGTTGCTTCCTAGATTCTCCCACTTCTGGCTCCTTTTCACTTGAGAATTTCTCACAAGTCCCACAGTATGTGTTATATAAAATAGTTCTATTTAAAATATTCAGTGATAAATCATTTATTTAAACACAATTCTTTTATGGGCATATAATATTAACAAATTTCCATACAAATGAACCAGATGAGTTTCTTTGTTTTTGCATCAACAAATCGTAGCTGAATCTTTAATAGTGTGGGACACAGATGTGGTTTATGTTTTTCCGAGTTGATCAGTCTTTTGATTTTATAATTTTCATTGTTGAGATCACCTCTCTGTATAAATATGTATGCTTAAGTGGCACAAGTATGTTCAGAACTATTTCAGAAATTACTGAAAATTCTTTCCTAATCCCAACTCAGACATCAATTTAAAAATCAAACTTTCTAACACAATACAATCCAAAGATATAAATAAATAAATAAATAAATAAATAAATAAATCTTTGTTTTCCATAGATGAACCATGGTGTTTCTATAAGAGCAGGATACTGTGTATATATGAAAAACATAATGTATGAGATTTTATCATCTCAAAATTGAGCTGTAATGCTAGGGTGGCAGTTGCTGGTACTATGTGTCATGGTGACATGTGTACTATACCATTCCCTGTGTGTTCAGACCCAAGGCTACTGTACAGCTGTGCAGTACAGCCCAGGAACACACCGCCAGGGACTCCTTTGGATTCATTACACATTGGAATTTCAGTTATTCTTTGGCTGTTGCACAGTTGAGAACTTTTTAATGCCTTTAGATGGTGTATAAGTACCACATTGAAATACACAGCCTATGGGTTGTTTTGGAAGAAGTTAGCGTTTTTGTGGTTAAGAAATTGTGACTATTCCCCAGATCATCCCACAGAGTTCTTCTTTGTCCTGGAGGCATGTGGAGACTATTGACGAGAGGTAGGGCAAAGTGAGACATAGGCCTGATGTTCACATCTAGGCTTCATCTTGTAATTGTATTGGACATTGTTTGAAAGAACTGGAGGGATCTCAGAGGATGGATAGGTGGTCTTTAACAGTGAAAAAAATCTTAGCTCTGAGGATGCTTTTATTAGCTATGAGCTGCAAGATAAAGAAAGACTCTCAGATTTACCAGAAAGCTTATCTTCGTAGTGGGGCCCAAGAATTGGCTCAACAGTTAAGAGCACTTGTTGCTCTTGCAAAACACCAAGTTTGAGTTTCTATCCTCCCTACAAGCTGTTTTTAACTCCAGTTCCAGAGGATTCAATGCCCTCTTCTAGTCTCCATGGTTAGTACACAAGCTTGGTACACAGACATACATGCAAGCAAAATACCCATGCATACAAAAGAAAAACAAATAAATTTTTGGTAAAAGAAATTTAATATTCATAATCCTGATTTACAGGTAAATATCAAAATATTCCAGAAAGTCAACAGCTGGGTCCTTGGTCTTTAAAATTACTTAACTATGTTTTTCTTGAGGCTATCGGAGATGCTGAATTGTCAATTATTTGTCAGTAATAAATTCTTCTAGGCTTATGTTTACATTAAATGATAGAAGGAAGACAGAATCATTTAACATTTTTGTGATCAACCCGCAATTCAATAAATATCTGCTAAAAATATCAAAAAGCAAGAAAGACAAAAAAAAAAGTCATTGGTATATTTTATTTTTGTATTGTTTTCTTATACAATTGACCTCATCACACAACAGGAGACAAAGATTGTGGTAAAAAAGGGAGGGAGGGAAGTAGGGAGGGAGGGAGAATAGTCATATAAACCATTATTCACACTGACCATGAACCACTTGACAGGCGAGACCCAACAATCCTGAGACAAAAATTAACACACAGTTCCTGGAAGATTCTGGCAACATCTCTGCTTACAGAGGAAGCAGCAGCTGGTCCCATGGCTCCCAACACTTCTCAACACAAATGATCTGTCAGGCTAGAGCAGCCTGCTGTCCGAGTCAGCTGTATAGATTATTAACGTCTGAATAGAGTAGAGCTCCTGAGACTCTGACAGTATCTGAGCCAATGATGTTCAAGCCAATGCAGAGGCTCAATAGGTATCAATAGGTATACACGGTGTTCATCAATCTGGAAACCTGCTTTTTTTTCCTTTGTCTTTAAAAAAAAATCCATGTCTGAGAAAAAGCCAATCTCAATTTTCTTTTTATCTCAGATGCATGCAATCTATTTTAATGGTTTTCACAGAAGATATGTTAAGTATTCTACTCCTAGTCAAAAAGTCCTGTGACTAAACCTGAGCTTACTATATGCTCCAAGATGTGGCTTTGGTGCCATCATGGTTACAAGAGAGGAGGGTGACTGAACATAAAGAGTATGATTTGGGTCATGCACTGAGCTGGGTAGATAAGTGTCCAGGGCCACAGAAGCTGACAGGGAAAACTTCCAGAACCCCTGTTGCTTTACAACTAGTCAGAAGTATCTCCTGGATGCTATCCTGAAGTAAGTAGGAAACATATGTGACATATATTGGGGATTTTAAGATCTATTAGAAATGTGAAGTAAAAGATACAGGAAAAAGGACTTATAGAGTCACAAGGGAGGAAGAGGACAAAACACAGAAGAGTGGGGGAGGGAAGGATAAAAGTCATTTTTTTTTAAGATGGTTCCAAACCACAAGAGGGTCTTAAGATCTTCAAAGCTAAACATTACCAGACACACTCCTGGATGCTTAAGATCTATTCTCCCTTAACAGATATCCAAGGAGCTTAAAGGACATGGAAGAGTCAATAGGGTTAACAGAATGACAGCCTTAAGGTTTGGACGTAGGACCCCTATGAGCCATTAAGCCTATGAAAGGCGATTAGAGGCTTGTTATGTACTGGGGGAGATTTCAGCATCCTAAGGAGACATTTTGGGTCTGAAATTCCTACCAGATTATAGAAAATATCAAGAAACATCAACATATGAAAGGACCTGTTGCCCACCCAACTCACTGATTAAATGCAAAGATTCGTTCAAGAGCTCCCTAAATTTCATTGCACCACTAAATACATGGATGTGTAGCCTCAACCCCCAGCAACTCTTTCTAACCCCTGCACTCTTTCTAACAACCTGTCCTCTTTACTGCCCAAAGCATAGCACCAACCTATGATCATTTACCAAAACAACGATAAGACAAAAGTGAGAGCACAGAGAAAATGTAACTATTTTAAGAACCACCTTCTTCTCGCCATCTGACAATCAAAACACCAACATCTTCTATGACCAGGCTTTATTCTTCTGCATGAACTGTCTGCAAAGATATAGTGACACAAAGTGACCCATCTTCTGTGCAACTTCTGGGGAAGACTTTCTGTCTTTCCTCATTGAGATTACTTGAAAACAGAGTCAACAGCTCTGGGCATTGCTCAATGACATAACCATAAATCAAGCAACAAATTCCCTGACCTTCGTACTTCTTCATGCAGAACATGAGCAGATGATTATTTGTCTAGATTCTCCCAGACCTAAGTTCAGCCATGCCATTTGAAAACTAGTTCCTCTAGCTTCCCAAAGCATCGCAGTGGCGGGAGCACTGGAAGATGATATATAGGTCACTACTATGGAGACAGGAGTTTGGATGTCAGAACAAGAGGGCACAGCAGTCTCCTGCTATCCACAGGTGTGAGATGAAGAACTGCTTTGTTATCTACGGAGACACAAGTGCTGCTCATGAGAGCATAACCGGGGACGCAGCCACAGCCCGGAGTATTAGCTTCCTGCTGTTGCTATAACAAATTACCACAAATCCAGCTGCTTCGTATTAAATAAAGTTGTCATTGTAAAGGTCTGGAGGACTTGAGTCCAAAATTGGCCACTTTAAGCCAAAACCTACTGCTTGATAAGCAGGTTTTATGTTCTGTTTCATAGAAATTGCTGTGTAGAGGCTATTTGCTGCTGCTGCTCCCTCCCTCCCTTCCTCCTCCTCCTCTTCTCTTTCTTCTTCTCTGACTTCTACTGGTTTCCATTGGTTCATAGAACTGTCACTCTTCCAATTCCACAATCTCTAGTTGAATCTTCCTTACATTGTCATCTCCCTGATTCAAATATTTTAGCTTACTCTATCACTATTATGTTCAGCCCAGGAAGTGGCACTATTAGAAGTTGTGGCCTTGTCGGAGTAGGTGTGTCACTGTGGGCGTGGGCTTTAAGACCCTCAGCCTAGCTGCCTGGAAGCCAGTCTTTCACCAGCAGCCTTCAGATAAAGATGTAGAACTCTCAGTGCCTCCTGCACTATGCCTGCCTGGATGCTGCCATGTTCCTGCCTTGATGATAATGGACTGAACCTATGAACTTGTAAGCCAGCCCCAATTAAATGCTGTCCTTAGAAGAGTGCCTTGGTCATGGTATCTGTTCACAGCAATAAAACCCTAACTAACACAATCACATTAAAAATAACTTTGAGAATTTGTTGGATCCATCAAAGCAGTGCAGTATAAGTCTTTATTTTGAGGCCATCTGATCAGTACCTTACTCTCTCAGTAATGTGAACTCTGCATTGTCAAGTAGCATAGTCACAGTCACCAGAATTATACCGTGAATATCTTATGGCACCAGGAATCGGAGCCATTGTTCTTAATACTGCAGCTTCTTAGAGCAAAGAAATGTTTCTCTTAGGATGAGCCCTGGGAAGTTGTAGCTCAGAGAGAAGATTCTCCTGTGGCCTTGTTTTCTGGAGAGTTGCCTTTCCTCAGATAAGCTTCAGGGCTTCCTGCCTAGGATATGGGCATAAATATTTTCCTTCATGACGACTATGTGGTCTTCAACATTAATCGCACTGATCACATACCCCAACACTCATCATGAAGAATCCCCTTTCAAAGGCTTGACTGAATGATCAGTTTCCTTGATCTTCACATTCTAGCTTGTCATGTTCCACCCCTGTAAGTCTATATTAGCAAACCCCATGCAGTTTTTTAATATCTCCAAGTTAAAAAAAAAAACAGAACTGATGTTTTCTTAGCCCTGTCAGATTCTTTGACTCTAGATAGAATTTTTCTGCAGTGAACATCCTAAGAAATGAATCAATAGATGATAATTTGTTTTGCAATTCAAATTTCTCTGTTTTAATATTTTAATTCTGCCTTCAACCCAGAAGAGTGACAGCAGAATGTGAAAAGTTTTCGTTATGAATAATCCCCCTTATTGTTCTGACTTTTATCTGTGTCTTTACCCTGTAGCCCAGGCACACCTCATAGAAATCAGAATTCATGGATAGATCTGAGTGATACCGATTTAGCATGATTTTATATATTTTTACATTATGGCAAACAAGACATCTGCATATCTATAATTAGATAACGTATTCAGGATCATCCTCTATAAACAAGATGCAGGTGCACATAGTACACAAGCACAGTGGTGGCATTTACTTGTGGGAAAATTACTGTTGCTTCATAAATGAAAAAGTTCTGAGAAAAAGACTTTCACATATGTAAAACGTTTACCTGAGCTTTGGCTACATTTTCGGGATTGTATAGTATTCTGAAACTATGAACTAGCTTCTTAGGCACTGAAGTCTTTGTAAGATACTGTTTTGCTTGATATGTGTCCCAAAACGGGAGACTTGACAAATAGATGATTATTATAAAGTTTCAAAGTTGAAGGCTAAAGCTTCATTCTTCGAACAAGCATGAAATGTTTACTCAGTGCCAGATATTCCTCTGGACCCTGAAGAATTGAGTTTATTATTTCAGGTAATGTCTCTGTTCTCACGAGGCTTATGGCTCCTAGACTTGGGATGGAAGCAGAAGTTCAGGGATGCACATAGAAAAATCTAGTCAGGAAATAAGTGAGAAGCATAATGAGGCCTAAAGAAGGGGACCTGAGGCCGAGGAAGGAGTTCCAGGTCTCAGTAGCTTCGCAGTCTTTCTGATGGAAAGGGAGGCAATCTGCAGCCCTCGTGGACCGTGTCTGCGTGCACAACAGTGTCCAGAACCCAGAGCAACAAACGCCAAATGTACTCAAAAGAGATGATGGCAGAGAGAAGGCTGGGGAGAGTGGGCAGATCCAGGTCAGGGGTTGATGATCTTCTGAACTGGGATGCACAGGATTTTTAGCAGTGATTGACATGTCTGATTATGTGTGTTTAAGTAAAACAGCTGTAATTACCATGTATCCATAATTTATAATCCAAACATTCTGCACTACCGTTCTGCTTTGTTACATATCCTCGGGGTCCGTCAAGCAGTTAAAAACTCAGCGTGAACCACTCCCTGCCTTTCAGCTTAGAGAGAAACTTCATTCAGCAGCATAAAGATCTCACTGGACAACTCTTGATGAATTAAAAAGAGAAATCAGGTCACTTGTATAGACTATGCTCCTTTGAACGCATAGCTAGAAAATCACTTAAGAAAGAAACTTGATAGCTTAAGCACAGGATTTTTAACATTAAAGAATTTGATTTCTTGATAAACTATGTGATTCAAGAGGTGAGGTTGGAAAGCAGAGTAGATTCAGAGCATTTAGTTATTAATAATGTAGGTTGCAGACATTTAATTTCATCGTCTCCAGTGAATGTCTTGAAACTGAAGTTATCAATGGAAAGAAAGAATTGTTTCTCAGCCTTAGTGGCTACTCTATCTATTGGAAAGCTACACACTTCAGGCACCTTGCAAGTGATGAGTTAAAAGAACAAAGAATATCAGTGTTACATATTTTTAATTGAAGCAAAAATAAATGAGTCACTCTCATTATAGTGAGGAAACAGAGGCCTTTCTTATTTTGTCTTTTAAAATTATATATATGTGTGTGTGTGCATATATATGTATACGTATGATTTATATTATATAAAACATATATTGTGCATATGATTTATAGTATATAAAACATATATGTATATATAATATATAATCGTATATAATTATAAATATGTATGATAGTTACTTTTCTATCTGTAATAAAATTCTATGACAAAGGCAACTTATAAAGGAAGGAATTTATTTGGGCATATGGTTCCTGAGAGATCAGTCTATCATGGTGGTAATCATGGCAGCAGGTGGCAGTCATGGCAGCAGAAAAAAATGAGAGCTCACATCTTGAACCTCAAGCAGGAAGCCAAGAGTGAACTGGAATAGCACCTGATTTTTAAAACATCAAAGCCCACCCAACCCCAGTGACACACTTCCTCCAGCAATGGCACACCTCCTAAAAACAGTAGAGAAAACGCTCTACTGTTACCTTCTGTGCTCTGGAAACAGAACTATCAAATTAAAAATAACAATAATTTACATGGTTGAGATGTGTGGAAACCCCTACATTTGTGTTAATATTTATAAAATCACAGATGTGAGAGGTGAGAAAATAGACTCTAAGACATATCTACACATTCTAAAATAAAGTCACGGAGTCACTGGCATGCCTTCCCAGGTGGACTGTTTCCCATCTCCTCCACTCAGGATCCTAACGCTGCTCCTCACACGCTGCAGCTTCCAGCACTTCCGTGCTTGTGTGGATGTCAGCATCTTCCTAGTGTTTCCGGGGCCCTCAGTATCTACCTCTAGGAAATGTTCTGTTCGGCCTGATGCCATTCATCACCCCACCTGTCTCTTCTCCAGCCCTGAACTCACTCATTGGGCACACAGACTGAAAGGCACTGGGGCTGCTAGCCAAAGGTGCTTGCTGTAATCATGTGACTCGATTTGGTTCTCTGCTTTTCTTTTGCCCAAACATCTTGAATTCAGTTCCACTAGGAATCCCCCAGTCCCACACAAACATTTAATAAATACTCTTTCTCACCATAATTTAATTCCCTGGATATTGCTTATTAGTATGACAAAAAAAGAATAGGTTTTTGGAACATATAAGATGCTTCATAACTGCATACAGGAAGGAAAAATAAATAAGTGTATAACATGAAGACCTTTTCCATCATGTAATTCATATAATAAAGCCTATTTTAGGTGCAATACAATTTTCGGAGTTTTAGTGAAAATCTTACTTGAAGCAGCACTTTTTAAAAAGATATGTAATTTTAAAATAAAATAACCGTGAAGGGAATTCTCTAAGCATCCACCATCGTTCTTTCAGTGGAATGTGTTTCCTTTTTTTAAATATTTATCATCAGTTAAAACTGTGGACTATCTGAGACACAAAACGATTTCTCTATCATCTTTTTTGAGAGATGCCATTTTTCCATTTTGCACGGACAAGGGAATAGTAATTTTTTAAATGCATGCTTTTGTGTCAACACAATGAAATTTAAATGAGGGGCTGTGCCTCTCATAAGTGCCTTGCCATCTGTCAATCAACCAGAAAGTATGGCTGCGATGATTATCAACGGCATGCCTGTTTATGAAAAATGAAAAGAGCCACAGATCACAGTCAGCCACGATTCCCTCCTTTAAATTAGACATCATACTCAAAACCCTATCTACCAAGCTGGGCTGGAATCCGACAATGTACAGTCATCTTCCTGTCCATCATATGGAAGCTGCTGGGTTTCTCTCACTGAGGTGGTCCTAGTGCCTTTGCCTGGTACCTATTCTGTCCTCATTCACATTCTCTAGTTGGTAAGGGAGTATTTTAGAGCCATTCTAATTCTTACTTGCTCAGAGTAAAGCCAGCACCCTGTAATCACCAAAGCCCCCAGATCCAGCCCTGCAGCTTGATACCACTTCATAGTACAGACATCTCTCTCTCTCTCTCTCTCCCTCCCTCCCTCAGTCACAGGCCTCTGGCCTCCTTGCTTATCCCAGTGACCTCATCCCCTGTTTGTACACACCCCTGAAGCAGTCTGCTGCCCACACCTTGGTTCTGGTTCACCTATCTTTTGGGTTATTACCTCCTGCGTATTTGAACTGTTCATGCAATTTGCCTGACCTTCTGTAAGGGGAGACTGCAAAATGACAGCTAGCTGACTGCCAGCTTCCAGGTAAAGCTGCCCCCAGTTCCACTGTTCATTTGTCATAATTGCTGCTTTTCTGGCCTTTCAGTCTCTGAGTCCTGGCTAGCTAGGCATGTTGCCCTCTTAAAAGGAAAGTCTTGGCCATCTAACCCTCCCCTTAAGGCCAGAGAAAAAGATGAATCAAATAAACAGTGGCTTGACCCTTACAAAACCCAAAAGGCTTCGGGAGAATATCTGTGGGCTTCCTATATTCCAACCTGGTTTAGTAGTTTTCAGATAGGTTGTATCTCTCCCTTCCTATATTCTGACATGGTTTATCAATTTTCAGATAGTTAGTTTGTATCTCTACCTTTTGGAGTTTGAATCTATGAAAATCATACTAGTGCATGCTCAGAACTCTGTCCCATGCTAAACCACAAGTGAATTCCAGTGTTCTATACACAAACCTGTGAAAGTGTATGTGTTTCCCAATGAAGAAATGCACAACAGTTTTTTTCACTGTTAATTGGAAGGGATAAATGTTTAGACTCAAAGGAGATATCTAATGTTTTTCCTTAAGGTCAGAATTTGAAGAGTATTTTGAGTCAACACTTATCTTTGAATCTTTGAGTCAGTTGTAAACGTGAACCTGCTCAACCTTGCCCACGTTGGTGCCGAGAGATGGGGAAGGAAGGGAAGGAGAGAAAAGGGAGTGACTATCTGGGCCGTGAGTCAGATGAGGATATCTCCCCACCTCAGCATGTACGCTCGAATAGTTTATGTCCCAGTCTTCCTCAAACTTCTAAGATCAGTGCTTCTAGGATCCCAAACCCTGAGGCAGTTCCTTGTATCTGCAAACAAGCATGGTTGGCAGGGGGATGGATAAGTTATTTATATTATTATCTGTAGCATTTGTAGGATTCCCTGTTTATCTTTGAAATCATTTTCATGTTCATCCCAATTAGCTTTATCTTATTTGGTATGTTTAGCTCTTGGAACACATGGCACGTGACCACCTCCTGCCTGAGCCCTCCGTCATGTAACTCAATCCTCCCATATTGGGTTTTAATGTTGCCTTTTATTGCACAGTAGATTCTAAGCACAACCAGTGCTTTTCTTCAACCATCCCTCAGCCATTTTGACTCTGTCATCAATACCCCAATGTTTTATTTATTGAAACACTATGCAATATTTATCCAAGAGATAAAATAATCCCTCTCCTTCCTCTTTATTGAAACAGCCTTTATTTTTATGATGTGTGGAGACTACAGATCAAAGTTATTCTATGTTCCAAAAAAAAATCCAATTCAATCTAAATTTTGTTAAAACTATAAATAAATTTTGGCAAACGTTGACTTTTCAATGTCTAGCCTTTCCATGTATTATCTGAGCATTTTGCTCTATTTATTAATGTATTTTCCTGTGTTGCTTAGTGAAGCTCTCTAATTCCATGCACATGGTTAAAAGATTTTATTCAGAGCCTCGGCCTCACCACTAAGAGGATAATTAACAGTTAAGACCGATGTTGTTTAGTATAAAGTAGACTGGGGAAGTGAAAAGAACTTTTAAGTAGTGAACGGCATAGAGTGTCTCTTGCTCACCGCAGTACAGAGTAAATTATTGTGACCTCTCAGACCACATCAAATAAACATGCAAAGTCACTAACCCACCAACCCTAAGCACTACCCGAGGCCCCTTTGTGGATAAGCCCACAAAGTATGTGGGCATTAGAAGCATAAACTAAATTTAAATCTTGATGTCCTGCCTACCTCAGCATCCTCATGTAAAATAACATCATAATCCTTTTGTCCATCATTTTCACAGCCAATAATGTCCCTGGTCTGTCCCTCACTAATGCTTGCTGATATTGCAAGTGTACATTGGTCTTGCAGTCTGCCATTTTTATGCCTTTTATGTCAGTCTTAAGCATTATCCACTCACTCAAGCCTTTTTCTGATGCTATCATGCTTTATGCTTGTCTATCTTTCATCTATCTTATCTATTATCTATCACCTGTCTATCTATTATCTATCTCTCTATCTATTATTTGTCTATTTTATAGGTAGGGTCTCATGCATCACCCTATGGCTTCTCACTATGTAGTCAATCCAATTTCTAAATCGAATTTCTTCTATGCTAATTCGATGAATGGAACCTGATTTTCCCCTGCTGTGTGAACCTGTCTTCATTAATTCTGGGTTAAACACCTGCTATTTTTGGACCACATCTTAACTTTTTAAAATACATGGATCTTTGAGGGTTTCTTCTCATCTTTTCTTTCCTTGCTCTCCATTCCTGGTCTGTCGCCACGCTGGTCTGCTCCTTGGTGATTTAGACGGTATTTATCCACCCATAGTCCTGTAGTTCCCCTATGGTGTTTCAGCTGTATTAATTCTTCTAGATTTCGTTTACTGTCATTGTGTCCAAAACAACTTTGACACATGAATTGACTTTGGATTAGAAGAGCTTTAGTTTTTATCCCCATATGGGCAAAAGAAAGTCTAACTGTCGTGAAAGGTTTCAGGAACGTGGTCCTTCATGTTCCGAGCCCCTCCGTGTCCCCTTCGCCCATGAAAGAGACACGTGAGGTGGTGTTCGGATAGTTACCACAGTGAGGCTTTATTCTTGTATCAGCAGAAGCAAAAAAGACCCAAAGCCCGGGAAAGGCACTACTATATGTACCCTAGAGTGGCGTGTTCACTTCTGATTGGCTGTTCACTCATCACCCCATATTACGCCCCGGGGATGGGAAGTGACTTTGTCACACTTTTGCCTTTTGCACCTGTGCAGTTAGTTGTTTACTTGTGGGAGCACAGGATGCCTGCGCCATCTTGTTATGGTGAATGTTGTCACGATCACTGCGGCTCCTAACACCTTCAGACATGTTTATTCACAGATACTCCTTTGTCCCTTGGTGATCTATTTAAATTTCCTCACACAAAGCACTTGCTTGATCTTGGTTGACTTCTACAGAAGTCTATATATTGCAGTCTGTTTTTTTTTTATTAAAGTTGTGATTCTTCTTTATACACATAAATATATGAAAACTATCGAGACAGATACAGTTAGGTAAGGAAAATGTTCTGTTTTCAACCTTATTAAGCTTGTCTTGCTGGATTCTCTAAGCAATTCCTAAGGCATTTACAGTAAATTGTGATCATTGGGAATCTGTTTTCCAGTAGACTTGTTTCCCTACTTCACTTTTTTCAGTCTAAGAGACCATTGCATCCATACCACAGTTGAACGATAAGGTTAGTCACCAGCATTTTCACAGCTTCTCCTTTGAAGTGAGGATGATTCTTGTGCTGTGTAAATACTCAGTAGTGATGTTTGCCTTGTCAGATTCAATGTTTAAAGGGTCTTCTCACTGAGCCTTAAAGAAAGTGTTCTCAAAGGCAAACTTAAGCCACAGACAGAAGCTCAGGAAAAGCAGCTCTAAGAACAACCCAGTCCCAAGGCTATGCCCCATGGAGAAAAGTATGTGCTCTTCCTGGATGATTTGGAGGCAGAAGTCTTCTGGAAGAGAGGGGGAGATAAGCAAGGAAGACATAAAGCCATGTTAAGCACAAGTGCAATAAGATCATGTCTCACCTTGAAGTGAGCTGTCAAGGACAAAGCCCTCTTATCATGTTCTGCAGATACAGAAGAGAACAGAGAGTATATATGCTTCTAAGTATTGGATGACAGATCGTCCCAGGTTACATAATAGCCCATCTATCGGTCTCCAGACTGATCCTTCTTTCTTACTACTGTGTCCTGAAAAGAACACACACACACACACACACACACACACAGACACTACACTTCTACTATTCATTCTTTCTAGTTTACTGTTTGACCCTCAAAGAACCTAGATATCCTATCATGGGACACCCTGAGACCTCCTCAAATAACATATAGGAAAAGAACTTGGGGAACCACCTAATTTTTTTCTTCTCTTGTTTTTTTTTTTCTTTTTTTCTTTCTTTCTTCTTTTTTTTTTTTTTTAAAAGTCCTTCCTTGACTGCTTTAAAGAATAAATAAAACTGAGCCCGTCTTTGGGGTTCAGTAATAATGGTCACTGAGGACTGCAATGAGGACGTGAGAACAGAGCCCTCGGGAAGATTCCTTGAGTTGCATTTGACCCCTGTGCTTGGTTCATTGGCAGACAGCAGACTGCTCCTACAATCACTCCTGACCTTAGTGCCTTCCCACACAGTGCAGCTGAGCAGGAACTTTCATTGTGGTCATTGTTAGCAAAATGGAAGGCAGCACCCTGCAGCGGATGGAGGAGGGATTTCTTTGTGGTGTTGTAGGTATTTTTGTGCCTTTTAAGTATCTGATATAAATGTTTCACCATGTGGGAGTCAGTGATTCATGTTTGGTCCAAAATACAGGGTTTCCCCCTCTCCTTTATCTCCATAAATGATGGGACCCTGAGATGATGTGAACTTGAAATTAACACGGCGATAAAATAGATCATTTCAGAGGTTCCCATGACAAATGGTTTTCTTTAACCAGTTACAGACAGAAATCTTTACTGATATTTACTGGAACAGCTGCCACTTCCCTTAAAGTAATTTTAAAAGATTAAAAATGTCAGAGCCTCTTTTTCAAGGTATTCTTTTTGTCACATGTCCCCAAAGCAGCCTCTCTGATAGTCTTTTCTGATGCCCATGCCTGCTGAGGAAGGACAGGTTGATGGCTTTAGAGTGTGCGCTGAAACCTGTACAGGGTGACAAGGTCTCTATGAATTGTGGAGACTTTCTAGTGGATGCTTTTGTGAAAAGAAGAAAAGAAGCAACAAATACTAACACATATGTAGAGTTGGTCCCTACTCTAGCATACTTTTGGGCTGTCTCTGAGTAGGTAGGGAAGAAGGACACACTGCAAAAATCAACTGGTTCTGTGTCAAATGCAGGTAGAGATTAAACTTGAAGCACTGTGCTCCCACCACCAAGGCGCATGAGCAGTGCCTGGGGAGGCCTCTAAGGCCCTTCTGCCCTGCTAAGTTCTCAGTGGGGCATCAGTTGGTACATCTACTTATTAGAAGTTACTTTGTTAATGAAATGAAAAGTGTTCATCTCTTTAGTCTATTTTCTTATTTAACAGAAAACACTCCGAGAATGAAAGTCTGAGTACTTTTTGAGTAATCACAGCTCTTGAGAGGAAATGCTTTTCTTAACTATATAGAGAGGTCAGGCATACTCAAAATTACTTAGATGTCTTTAAGAAAATTTATTATTATCATGACAAGAAAAACAACTACTACACTACCCCTTAAAGCATAAATTAATTGTTTTTAATGTTAGGAATATAGCTAGCAAAACAATCTAACTGGACAGTATTTGTATATGTACAATTATTTCTTAAATGACCAGTACGATCAATACCATTGATTAGAACAATAAAGCCCATATTGATTTCATTAGCTACATACCAGATGGGATTTTGAATGTACTAGATGACATTTTTAATTTGCACTAAAACCACTTTATAAAGATATAGCTAGGAATTGCATTTCTTTCATTGACTACTAAATGTTATGCTATTCTATTAATAAATTAATTTACATATTGGGCAGGTAATAAGTTGCACAAGAAGAACCTTTAACAAGATAGTTTGCAGTTATAGTTCCTTGAAAGATAATCTTTTTGTAAATATTTTATTTCCTTGAGAGTTTTGTGTTTTATGTATCCTAATCGTATTGCCTGTTTCCCTTGTTTCCCAGTGACTCCTGATCCACACCCACCTCTACCAATCTCACTTTGAGTCTTTGAATTTTAAAAGTAGTAATTTTAAAAGATCATTATGTGTAACTAGTGTTGTTCGAATACTCTTAGGAATGGGGGCATCCCATAGACCATGGCAGTCTGACCTGGCAGGGTCACGTCTTTAAAGAAACCTGACTCTCTCTTACTACTTATCAACTGACAATAGATCCTTATCTAGGGGGTGAAACTTCATGGCCACTCCCCGTGCTCCATGCCAGAATTGTGTCTTAGCTTGAGCTTGCTCAGGCCTTGTGCATGCTGTCATAGGGACATATCACTGTATGCATAGATTAGTGCCATCCCTCAACCCATGCCACAAAAGATTCTGCTTGCAGTAGATAGTTATTAACACCAAGACTTAGAACTGGTCAATGTGAGGAAAATAAGGAGCCAGGTTATGGAAATGCATACCTTTAATCCCAACACTCAGGAGGCAGAGGGTGGTAGACCTCAGAGTCATAGGTCTACAGAGAGAGTTCTAGGACAGCCAGAGTAACACAGAGAAACCCTGTCTCGAGACGCAAAAACAAAGGAGATGGAGGTGGTGGAAGGAATGAGAGAATATAGAGTGCTTAGTCTAAATTATCCATCTGTATCACAACACAGGGGCATCATAGAAGAGCTTGTGGAAAAACTATAGGGGCCAGAGATGGTGGATGACTTCAAGAAAATAATGATTCCTGGACAGAGAATGCTTACTGAGTTCTTTGTTGAATAATTCACATTTTATATCTGATTTGATCGTGAAACCAACTCCGTGAAGCATTGCAGTGATATCATGTTTATAGACAAGCAAATTTCTAGAAAGGTACAGAGGAACCACAATTTAGACCCTAGGGTACCATAATTCTCACACTGTGCTCCATCTCTGATACATGATATAAAAACAAATATAATTCATTTTGATTTACCTATTAGGCAAAGGAAACAAATGGTTTCACATAGTTGCAAAGAGAGAAAGATGCGAATAGAATCTCTTTCAAAATAGCTTCAACCATATAACTAAAGCAGAGTCTGGCCTATGCTTTCTTATGGGCCTATGTTAATTTGCATTCTTTGGAAACATCTATTGCTTCACTGATTTAATTTCATAAGCTCAGCATTCAGGAGCATAAAGTTCTTCAGTTCAAAACCAGCCTGGGATACTTAAAAGTTAAAGAGAAAAAAAAAAGGAACAAAGAAAAGTATATCCTGTTTGTCAACAACCCAACCGGACATTTCAGGACAATACGACAGTTTTGCATTCATTAGCTAATTCACACCCCATCACTGGAGGTGGAGGCCATCTGCCTCTATCCTTTTCATTCTTGATGGACCACATCCCAGCTCTATCCTAAGGAGGCAGAGAAATAGATATGAGATATTGACATAGAAACCATTAACCAAACATATCATAGATCAAAGAGCTATGTGATAACCAAATTAAGGCCGGCTATCTGGCTTAGGAATAAAAACCCTTTGTGATCATTTTCTGATTCAGAGATGTAGTCTATTCAAATGAAGCTGTGATTATCCCATCTGTATGTCAATATTGATTTTATTCAGCCATTTGCATTGGTGCAAATAAGTGTGACTTATCCAGGAAATCTTAAAAGAAGGGAAATACAATGTCATTTCACCGCACACTTATGGAGTGGTGGTGAGAATCTAAGCCCTGAGAACTTCAAATGCTCTGTGGTCATGGAGCAACAGGAAGCTACGCACACCGGCACAGCTGCTTGGCAGGGCTATTTGGCTGCATTTACAAAGCTGTTTATTTTCATAAGAGTCAACAGTCACTCTCTTAGATTTACCCAGAGGAATTCGAAAGTTGAGCACATACAAAATTGAACATATGTTTGTTGGCTTTGTACATAATTTCCAAAAAGTTGGAAGTAACCAACACAATAACAGCCTGTCTAATAGAAAAGCAGACAAATTCACTATACTATATCCAGAAATGAGAGTGTGATTCAGTAGTAAAAAAATGTATGGAGTCAGCAGAAGACAGAGAGGAACCTGAAATGCATACAAACTGTTACAAAAAGAAGCCAGCTTGGATATGCCATAGACCACCCTTTAATCCATACTAAATATCAATTCGCTTATGATTAATGTGATAGATATTTTCAACTGAATTTTATTCTATTGTTGTAATATATAAAACATTACATATTAGCTAACATAAAGTTGTATTGTAATCATTTGAAACCCCGTCTTTTTAAGATTTGGCTTTTAAAGATTCATGCAGAGAGAGTTGGGGAGATACCTCAGTCAGTAAAGTGTTTGCTAGGCATGCGTGAGAAGATCCCTAGTACCCACATAAGAAGCTGGATGCGGGGATGTTCGTATGTAATCCCAACCCTGGGAGGATATGACAGACCCTGGGGCTTGCTGGCCAGTCAGCCCAGCTGAAACCATAAAATTCATATTCAGCTAGCGAGCATGTCTGAAAACATATTGTAGAGATTCGGAAATGTGACTGAATAAGACACCCAACCTCACCCTCTGGCCTGAGCACCACACATCACATGTGTGTAACACATGTGCACATCCAGAGTTTTAAACAGAATTAATTATAGAAGTAAAAGGAGAGGTAAACCCTCCAGTAGTGATAGTGTGTAGATGAAAACCTCACCCCAGTCTGACGGAGGCTGAGTGGAAACCTCACTCCAGTCTGATGGAGGCTGAGTGACCAATGAGGAATGATCGGTGGAATCTGTACTGCCGATTACTCTGTAGGATAGAAAAGAAAAAAAAATAAATAAAAGAGGTTTCCCAAGAGTTTTTCAGAATCAAACTTTTATTAGTTTAACATGGGTGTGTTTAAAGTTTTAAATACTTTCCGATTAGGTACAAGAAGAAGGGAGAAGGTTTGTGAGTAAGCGGAGCTAGAGGGAGACAAAAGCTAGGACCTTAGCAAAGCAAGGAGGACGTAAATGCAAGGGATGTAGGGAGGAAGGGGTGGTCCTTCCAGGGTCCAATCAGGGCTTAGGTCCTCTTAGAAGACAGGAGGCAAGAGAACAAAGTACACAGGCAAGGGCCTGCCTTTCAGCTTCCAGTATTATAAATAGAAACTCTATAGTTAGGCCAGAAAGACGTATCAGTTACTTTCTGTTGCAATGATAAAAATGACTTATGGAATAGAGACTTTATTTTGTCCTACAGTTGAGAGAGAGAGAGAGAGAGAGAGAGAGAGAGAGAGAGAGAGAGAGAGAGAACACAACAGTGTCAGAGTCTGTAGTTGCAGGGAGTCATGATAGCAGGAAGTTAGAGCAGGTTACCCCTTCAGCCATATGAAGAAAGAGCACACTGAAATGTGGGACAAGGCTGTAAAGTCTCAAGGCCCACCCCCAGTGGCATACTTCCTCTAGCAAGACTCCGCCTCCTAAAGATTCCAGAACCTGCCTGCATACAATGCCACCAACTGGGACCTAGTGTTCAAATACACGAGTCTGTGGGGTCATTCTCATTCAAACAGCAAGAGTCTCATATTCTTAGAGAACACTCAGCTGCTAGAAAGCAAATGCTTTTAATTTAGATGTTGCGAGTAAAAATAACAAAAGCAAAAGATTACCTCCCAACTTGGGTTTCTCTAGATGAATTATATTAGAACGTAAAATCTAATAGTAAGTTTGAGTGTACGGCATTAATTGGGACTAAACAGAAAAGACTGTCCCTCATTTTATTACTAGGGGTTCACAGTACATTCATTTGAGTTTGTTTTCCCTTATAATGAGTTGAAATAATATTTTTGTTTATTACTTTATTAAGTCACATAAAATGCAAAGAACATTATCACAAATTAAAGATGGTTACAAAATTAAAAATTAATTAGCTGATTGATTTACTTGCACTTTTAGTATCTATGCCTGACAGGTTCACTCTATGATTAGATTCATTTCTTCTTTCTCAATCATCATCTCTATCATTGTTTGAGAGAATTGTAAAGCACAGTATGCACATGTGAATACACACAGAGGGGGAAAAAGGACATGTTGTTGACCCTTTCTGTACCCATGGAGTACCCTCTGAGGTGAGGTACTAAGTGACTGGGGCTATAATACAGATGTGCTCAGTTCATGTCACACACACAGCTGTCTTCATGCTGTCAGACCAGCCCAGGGTAATATTGTTAAGGTGGAACATCATTTCTGGTCCCATTGTTTCTTTTTAAAATCAATTCAGCAATCCTTTGAGCTGTCGCTTTCCCAGAGCATCCTAACCACCTGTAGGCAGTACAGACAGTTCGAGGGATAGAACCCTGCATTCATTCAGCAGTGCTGTGCCCTGAGTGGCCTCCCCCTCCCTCTTCTCAGTGCTTTTCTCATGGGAGGCACAATACACAAGGCACTACATCATGCCTTCCAGATTGGAGAAATTGGGTTCTGAGAGCAATGTAAGACTTTCTTTCTTCTCTTTATGTTTGCATTTTGTGGATGAGTGAAAATGCTTGCTGTGGGCTCTTAATGAATCATGAGCGTTCCGCCCTGCACGCATGAAGCCTGCCCTCCTTGTGTACGTAAGCTGCTGTAGGAAATGCCACAGGAGATCCATGCATACTTCCTTGACTGCTCACAAAAGGACACTTTTTCTCCTTAACAGGGCATAATACTCCATTATGAACAGCAGCATTTTAGCAAATTTGTAGAACCCAAATGCATCAAGTCACATATTAATTAACCCTCCTCATTCATTCTGCATGTATGAGGTGAGCATTTGCTGTGAGCGTGGCATTGCCCTTTGGATAAAACCATGCTGGGGAAACAAATAAAGAATACAGTTCTCCGGGACCTTGGAATGATGGTTTGGGGAGTAGGTGGGCTCAGATTGCAACTTGGAGTGATGTGGTTGAGCACCATGGAGAGTGGCAGGATGCAGCCATGTGTCCTAGCACATCTGTGGGATGAATACATTTTCTTGAATATGAAAATTAAATTGTGGAGGTGTCAATCCTTCAATCCCTAGTAACACTGAAGTCTAAAGAAAGGAAAAAGAAGTCTTCAAGAGTGAATCAGGTGACTTCCCACAAATACAGCAGTGTTCAGATGATGACTTAATATAAGAGTCTGTGTATTGATTAGTTGCTTTGTTCCCTTTTCAATTTAAATATGTAAGTTTCCCAACACCCCTCCCCCAACCCCAATGTCAATGGGTAGCAAAAAGAACATATATCTGGAAACATATCACCAAAACATTTCTTGTATTCATCTATCCATCTCTAGAATATTACAATTATTTCAACAATTAGAACACTAAAATGTAATTATTTTTCACTGTTGTTAATCAAAAACTTAAGTAAGACATGCCACCCTTGGTCACCCATGCTGTGCCTCTCATTTGGTGTGACCTTCTTACATCCCCAGAGCTCCTGAGACAAAATCCCTCCGTCACTTCAGAGTCTCATCTAGTTCCAGGGTCTTTTGTGTGTTCTTAGTATTTTCCTGTTAAGTAGAATACTTTTCAGTGTTTCCTATATCAATTCTACTGGCCTTTAACTCAGCAGTAAAATTTAGTTAAATCTCAGGAATGGTAATCGTTCTAAGTCCATGAACATGCAACAACTTTTATTTTTTTGTAAAAAAAGAAAGGTTTGAGGCACTGATTATGAAGTTAAAATCCTCTTTCAAGATTCTATAATTCTGCACTAGAATTTCTTATCGGTCCTGTGTTCAATTTCTTATTAGCAGCATGCTAGAGTGATTGCTGGTAATGAAATCTAAGAAGAGCACTTAGTAATTTTCTGTTCTTTGATAAGCCTTAATTTGTTTCATTCAGTTGTCTGCAGCGGGTTTTTGGAGGAAAACAGTGTTTGGGCTCAGGCAGTGGAACCTGAGTCTCCAAGGCCAAAGCTATGTCCCTTGTTCTTTCAGATAAGGAGACAAGGAGGGATACAGCTCCTGGTGGACCTGCTGGATCACCGGATGACAGAAGTCCACCGTAGTGCCTGTGGGGCTTTGAGGAACCTGGTATATGGGAAAGCCAATGATGATAACAAAATCGCCCTGAAGAACTGTGGTGGTATCCCAGCGCTGGTGAGACTCCTACGCAAAACCACAGACCTGGAGATCCGGGAGCTGGTCACAGGTTAGACATCTTACTCAATGATTTATCTGTTTTATCTCAAGAGACTTGTTTCAGTTTCTAACCCATTAGCAAATGCATAAGCCAAGTATTACAAGTCAGAGGCTCTCGGTGCTGATGACATAATCATTGTCCACTGGTATTTTCAAATGACTGAGTAAAATACCATCAAACACACATAGGTTGATCTTATTCAGTTATTAGAATCCAGTAAGTATAGCTATTACTACAATTCTATGATCTTATCTCAGTCTTTGTCATTTGCTTTAGAAGTAGTTGAGTATCTTACAGTAGCCACAGGCCGTCATTAGAGTAACATTAAAATAGCTGGTAAAAAGGACAAGCCATTCAAGCTATTGGCAATAAGCCGTATGTTCTGGTTTATAAGTGCACTGAGCATATTGTACTTTTAGTGTTAATTATTGAGTAAAACATCTCATGCATGCTCAAAGTCCCAGGGCTATATTGCTGAATATCAAAGAATTGTTTGAAAGTTCATCTGAATGCCTTTCCACTTTCATAGAATTTGGGGTTTTACTTAATAATAGTAACTTGTAGAGCAATGGTGACATAAGAACTGAGAATGTTGAAAGCATTCAGCCCGTACCTTTCTTGGAATAATTGGGCACAGCAACCGTTAACCATTAGCTCTTATCCCTCATTTGGTGAGTGTGCCCTCTTAACTTGTTGCAGTTTGAGTGACATACGTGGTCCCAGTGTGGGATTCCAAATCGTTCTGAAGTTTCCCCTTCTTTATTATGCTCACTGCTGCTGTAGGTGATGTTTGGATTCTGGTTCCTTAAAGTACCCCTGTAAGCAAGTATTTGACAAATGAATTGCAAACGCGACCCTCCAAAAGCTCTCTTAATTATCCACTGTACAATTGCATTGACTTTCTGTCTGAAAGTCTCCTGTATCTATCTATGCTGATGAAGTATGTGAAAGACGCATAGCTCAAGCTACAGAACCATCACTGGACACACAAGGCTTCTACTCTAAATCCGTTTCCTTGTTTTCTTCCTTCAAGGGAGTTGTTCCATCTCTTCCTTGTTCTTTGCTAAGTTTAAACTAGACCCAAATTGGTTCGTTCTTTTTTCTTCTTCTTCTTTTTTCATTGTCTTCTCCTGTAACCCTTACTTGCTTGACCCTTACTTGATTGTTGGCTTTATTTCATCTTCATTTTCCTATAAGTAGAGAGTTTTCCTTGTGGAAATAAGTATTTGCTGGGGTTGGAGTATTATTAAAGTAATGTTTCACACTAAACTCAGATGGGTCAAGCAAGGTAAAGTGGTCATTATGAGTGTTTTGTGATTTTGAGGACTGCTTTGAGGTGAGTTACGTAAGTTAATGCATTCCCTGCCATTATGGTTTCCCTGCCATTATCGTTATGCAAGCCTATCTATCTTTATTTCATGGTTTGTGTGTTAGCTGGTCATGCCCAGAAGATTCAATATGTGTGTTGAAAACAAGATGATTGGTGCATAGAGATTTTGTAACTGGATGTGCAAAGTCAGAAGGATGAAAGCCTTGCAGAATGCCTTCTGCAAATTCTGTATCTGTCATTTCATGCTGAGAAAATATTTGGAACTTAGCCAACTTTGTATTATCTCCAACACAAAACCATTATCTGGAAGCCCCCTCAGTGGTATTCATCTCATTACCAAAGAAACTGGGTGAAAGGTTGAGGCATCTGATGACTTAAGGAGGTAAAAAAATTCAAGGGCCCCCATTGCATGGCACATGAGCTGCTGCTGGCATTTGAGGTGGTTATAAAGGAGTTGAGAGAAGCTGTAGCTTGCCCTGGCTGCTTTTGAAACATTTTGGAGACCATCATTTTAAGCCCAAACAATGATTTTAAAAAAATGTCTCTCTAAGCTCCGTTTGGAAAGATGAAAAGCATACATCCTTAGAAGGTCAAGAAGATTTCGCTTATGGTGAAGCTTGAGCTGCGGGAAGGATGTAGCACTTGGCATCCAGATGGAAACCTCTTCTTACTCCACTTCTCCAGGGGAGAGCCAAGCAAGCCTGTCCCCATTGTGGCCAAAACTTTCTTCACTTCCCTCCCAGAAAAGAACACTGCCTTTGCAAAGTCAGTAAATCAGTTATGAGCACTCAAAGTTCATTGTAGATGTTCTCTGCCTTCTCAGCAGTAAGGGGTTATATTTTACAGTAGCTGGAGTTAGCGCTGGAGGGTACTGCTAATGAAATGGCAGTGCTTTGGCCACATTACCATCCTGCAGAAGATTATGGTAAGGAGACACATATGATGACAGGCTTGTGTAGACATGGGTGCTGGGAGCATAGAGCCTTCTGAGTTTCTCCAGACAAGGGCATCAGGAAGGCTGCAGGACTCAGCTGACTTCTGTTTAGACATCACCACCTCCCTCCCTCCCTGAGAAAAAGAAAGGAAAGTGAGTTAAATGTATGTCAGAGAGCCTTAAAGACAAATTTTTATCTTCAGCACTGGCCCATGGTCATCTGTGGAGAGCCTTTGGTGCCAATTAAAGACATTTGCTGCTTATAGAAATTTGGCAAATACGAGTCACTGGGCTCTGTAGGAGGAAGTAGGCTCAGATAAGAGTATTCACATCTGGGCTAATGCAAGGATCAAGGTAAACACAGCCAAGGAATGTGTGACTTCCCTTTTGTCTTGGTAATCCTGATAAGCCCCCAGACCCAATGACTTGGGGGACTTGGTTTATTTGTTTGTTTGATGCTACCTGGTGTGATATTCTTTGTTCTTTGTCTTATTTGCTCACTTTGTCTTTGACCTAAGAACTGACCCTATTCTCTGCAAGTACCTAGGATGCTATCAAAGCTGGCTGGGAATAGTTAAAGCCTCTTCAGCCTCAGCACTGGCTGGAGTCAGTTATAATGTTTGTCTAATTGTCTTTGTCTTTTCAATCCTCACCCCTGCCCTTGAGACCCTGTTGACTGACTGAGCTGGCTTGGTCAGTCTGCCAAAGTGGGCTTCAAAGCTTTAATTCTCTCAGAGTTCAGTGTTTTAGTCCAGTAACCCAGTTTAACCTGAAGGTCACTGAACCCTCCATTTCTTTCTTCCTCTATTCCTGTTCACTCTCCTCTGAGACACTTATCTCTATGCAAATCCAATAGTCTCTTTAGTAGAGTAAGCCTGCTCGTGTGCGCTCAAGAACTTCATCCCTCCCGTTCATCTCTCCAGCTCTTTAGAGTGTACAGGTGCTAGGTGGTCTGCTAAACCATGTTAGCTAGCTAAGTCTCCATCTAGAGCTTACTGATAGGGCGAAGCCCTGCTCTGAATGACCAGTGCCTGGGCATTATTGAATCCTAAATAAGTAAAGACATATCCTGACAAGTGTGTTCACATTTTATAAACTTACTAGAGGAGCAGTGAAGAGGCCATTGTCTATGGAGGACAGAGAGGAATTGAAGAGATGCTTGCTTCGCTTCCTTTGCTCCAAGGTGCCTCCACATCTTCTTTGAGGAATGAGGTCAAATGGCCATGTGTGAGTTAAATAAACTTGTGCCTTTCAGTTCTCCAGGAAGAATGATACAGAAGCCATCAAGGACTCATGACATGCTGCATTACAGGAGTTCCTTTACGTTAAGGGAATTATTTCTGTCTCATTCTTCCGTCTGCCTCTGAGCTCATACATGGGAATAAAATGCATTGGAAAAGTTTGAGGAAGAGGAGAAGGGGGGTTCTTTAGCATTGTTCCATATATATTTATATACTAGAATATGCAAAACTGGAAGATGATTAATCTAGTGATTTTTAACATGTTTTATAAAATCCGCCTATTATGTCTTAGAATTAGCCTATGTGTCAAACAGTAGAGAAATTAGTAAACAAAAAAGTGAGATACACACACACACACACACAATGGAATTTTATTATTCAGTAAAGAACATTATGTTATTGACAGGAGAGCAGGTGCAAGTGAAGATTATCATATGAAGGAAATTTCATCAGGTCCAGAAAGAAAATTATTACTTTTTCTCTTACCTGTACATCACAGAGTTTATAAAGATAATATAAACTTATAAAAATATAAGATAAAATTGTATATGTATATATGTCAGAAAAATAGCAGTGAACTCTCTAAGGAAACAAAAGGGACTCACAGAAGAGGGCAGGGTGAGTCGGGGCATGACATGCCAAGTGCCTTACATACTTGCATGAAAATGTAATTTCATGAATATGAAATGCATTACCATGTGCATGGTGGATACAACAACTAAA
Source organism: Arvicanthis niloticus (assembly GCF_011762505.2). Lineage (NCBI taxonomy): Eukaryota > Metazoa > Chordata > Mammalia > Rodentia > Muridae > Arvicanthis > Arvicanthis niloticus. The sequence continues at coordinate 9,232,563 of NC_047676.1, read as the reverse complement.
AACAGATACCGGGGGACTGGGGGAGCCAAAACACAAACAGTGAAAGGCTAAAATAAAGCAATCATCTTTCAGTCACTAAAATTACTTATTGAATAAATCTTGAAAACCTGTTGGAACAGTGATAAAATGTTAAAAACAAAGGTTTCTGCCCGCAGCACACAATCATATATGTTGGAAAACAACTGCCCCCTCATGCTGCTGCCTCATCTCACAGGCAGCATAGGCTCTGTCGATGCCTAGTCGGCCTGGGAATACATAATTTTCCTCCTCTGCAATCATTATGATGAGGTAATGATCAGCATGGTCTTTAACCCTCGTTGAAGTTACTCTCTGTTCTCCAGCACTCACAGTGCTTGGGACCAAACGAACCAGTTAGAAGCATTGCGTGTCCTCTGGGCTTGACTAATGTAAGGTTGTTTTTTTTTTTCTCTCTCTCTAAATGTGGAAATAATCAACACGAATTTTGAAATGCATAACTGGAGTTTTGAGAATGCTTCACAAATCACCACAAAACAGTGTTTACTGGAGCATAAAACTTGGTTAGTAAGTTGTACATTGGTTTAAAGCAAGCATCCTTGGGAGCATCATTCCTCCAGCCGTAGGGGTTATTCTGCTTGTGAAGTGTGTACCCAAATGGTCCTTTTTTTAAATTAAGAAAACCAGCCACTGACTCAGCCTTGCCAGTAATTTATTTGCCTTTATTGGTTTTTAAGTTGCCATACAAAGCAATGAGTGTCAATACAGCATTTTCATATATAATATGTGATGTCATAGACTACATTCTTGTTCATCCTACCCACACTGCTGCCCCCTTCTTCACCTTATTCTCTTTTTACTTATTTTATAGTCATTCTTTTGCCTTCATGTATGTCTGTGTGAGGATGTCAGGCCAAACTGAGGTTACAAACAGTTGTGAGCTGCCATTGAATGCTGGGAGTTGAACCTGGGTCCTTGGGAGGACTAACCAGTGCTCTCAACTGATAAGCCATCTCTCCAGCCCCACCTTCCTTTTTAAATTTTATTTATTTCATTACCTGCTCTGTTTCTCCTGCTTCCTTAAGATCTCTGCCTCTCTTTTCATAGTACCCTATTTGAATTTATGACCTAAATGCTCTCTCTCTCTCTCTCTCTCTCTCTCTCTCTCTCTCTCTCTCTCTCTTTCTTTCTTTCTTTCTTTCTCTCTCTTTCTCCCTCCCTCTCTCCTTCCCTCCCTCCATCACCACACACACAAATTCAAGTCTCAGGTATGAGAAAAAATCATCTAAAATATTTGGTTTGTAACTTTTGGCCCTGATTTCTGTGATTATTGATTCCATCCTATCTACTCCATCTAATGTATTCCAAAGCCCCACACATCTGGTGGCATTGGGGTCTTGTTCCCAGATCTAATACACAGCAGCCTAACTTATAGCATCTGTTCCTGGATCTCAGCACTCTCCTCTTCAGTGTTTTACTGTCTTACATATTCCTAACGATAGGCATTCAGGAGATGTAATTAAGAAACTATCCATTTTAAAGTCTGTGATGTATTTGAACTATACTGGATGTGGAAATTAAGGTAGAAAGTTATTATTTTTCTTAGGAATATTTCATAAATTTAATTTTATCTTTGATATTATAAGATTCTATGAAGGTCTATGCTGATATATTTAGGTGTCTGCTTCTTTTAAAATTCTTCCTTGGTGTTGAACACTTCCAGTTCAAAGAGTGACCTTCTCCAGTGCTGAAATATTACCTTTTTTAAAAGCCCTAATTCCCACAGCCTCCTTTCCCTGTCTTCTATGTAATTAGTCAGATTTTGACCCTCAAGTTACTCTCTTTCTTATGTAATTTGGAGACCTTTGCCATTTCTATTACATAATCTCTGAACAACTTGCCCTGCCTGACACGTACTTGTGGCGTGGGTTTTCTTCACTTTGTGTGAGCCTCAGGGAGGAGGGTCACAGAGTAAGTAGGCTATGATCTCAGTGCCATTAGTCGAAGAATGTGCTTTCTCATCTCAGAGCCTCTGTTTATGTTTTCCTCATAATGTTATTCAAGAACTTCCCTAAGGATGTAATGATGTACCACAGCATCAACTATCTTGCTCTTCCCTAGTGGTCTGCCTTCTGCATGGGCATGATTTTCCCATCAGTTTTGCAGGCATGCTGTGGCTGTGACAATGACCCTAGACTTGCTAACCTTTAAGACAGAAGGAATCTGACATTTGCTGAGCTCCATGCACACTAATGAAGCATACTAGCTGTGTGGTGAACTTTTACTCAAGGTGGACTAGTAGGCTACACTCTGTGGTGAATAGTCTTCAAGTGTCTCTGTTAGTTATGCTTTTCTTTAAGCTAGGGAAGCTTTTTAGCCCACCATTATAGTCTTCTTTTGTTTGTTTGTTTGTTTGTTTGTTTGTTTGTTTTTCTAAAGTTCTCACTTCTGTGTAAACTGTTCTGGCCTACATATTCCTGCCTGTGAGTATTCCTTACACTTATGTAGCTGTGGTGGAGCAGAGATTAGGCCACCATTTTTATCCAAACCCTTCATAGCTTCTCATTGCCTGTCTCCTTTCCATATGCCACATGCCTGCCTTCCGTGAAAACCTTCCTAAAGGTATACCAGGACTGACAGACAAGGAAATAGAGAACCCTGTGTAGACCCTAGCCCTCACTGGCTCCCCCTGCATCCCAGATCGTCCACTGAACTCCCTTTGAGCCCTCACTGGCTCCCCACATAGCCTGACTTCTCCCCTGAACTCCCTCCGTATGCTTGTTGCTCACGTGGAGTGAGATTTCTCATCATCTGGAGTTCATCTCTCCATTCTCTTTTCTCTTTCTGATTCCATGACATTCCTAGTGAATAACATCTTCCCTCCATGAGTTCCAAAGAGTTTGACAGATAAAATGAAATAGAAATATTAGTGAATATTATCCCTCTTCCCGGTAGAAACCAGGTTGGAGGTGTTACTCCAGGTATAACATCTCATTGAGCTTACTAATTCACGATATGTTTGGGCCAAAAATTAATTATCCAGGATGTATATAAAGGGTCATTTGAAAGAAAAAAACCCACATTTTCACCAGCACCTTCTGTGCTGTTGACATTTTTGTTTGTTTTTAGCATTGCTGTGGATTGAAGCCAGACTCTGTTATACTCTACCACTGACCTACACCCCCTGACCTAAACCCACTGACCTACATCCCTAGCCTGAGACCCTTCATTTTACCCAGTTTTCTTCATCCACTAAGATGGATAAGAACTAAATAGTTTATCATGATAGCGTTTCTTCCATCTTAGGCTTTTGAAGGAGAGGCTCACTTATAATTCTGACCAGACAGTTCATACATCACAGCGAGAGTTGCTATGAAATGGCTAAGAACAAGACTTTAAATCAAATTCAGAACCATCATGTTCTTGGGATTCAAAATTAAACCCAATTTTCTTTCTTATTCCAAACCACTTGGACCTGTGTTGTTCAGCACCATGAATTAGTGCCTCTGTCAGAAGAGAAAGTGAACACTCAGAGATGAAAACAAATAATGTGTCCCAGAAGGACTGGGTAACAGTGCAGAGATACAAGATTCCCAGGAAGAAGTTAAAATACAACGGGAAAATCTACTCATGTTGAAATCCAATGACATCAAAGTTTAGTCAGTTAAACTTAACTATGGTTAAACTCCCTTTTGATTTGATCTAGCACACACAATGGCAAGAGACTGGCTTTTTACACTTCAATTTTTTAAAACTTTGAGTGTTAGCTGTGCCCTGCTGGAAAGCCTCCGAACTCCAGGCTGCTGCCTCACTTATGCCTGCCAGCCTGCAGAATTCCCTGTAGACAGCATCACCTGTCAGGCAGGGAAGGGACTTCTGGGAAGTATAGTGCCCACTCAGACAACTCAGTATAGCCTACCATGTCAGGACTTAATGAGGCAACACCTTTTCCTTGATGCATAGGTGTCTACCACAAGCATGCCTGGAGGCCAGAGGAGGATGGATATCTGATGTCCTACTCTTTCACTCTCCACCATATTCCCTTGGAACAGGATTTCCCACTGAATCTGGAGTTATGGATTCTAGCAAGCTCCAGTGTTCCCCTTCCCAAAGGCTGGGGTTACAGACCTGTAACCCCACACACAGCTTTTTATGTAGGTATTGGAGATTTGAACTCAAGTCCTATACTTGCACAAATGGCCACTTATTTGCTGAGCCATCCCTCCAGTCTCTGAGTTTCTTCTCTAAGAGTTTTCATAGCTGTCTGACACAATAGGTAAAAAAAAAAAAAACTTACTGTCTGCTGGCAGCCTTCAATGCCCCATGGCTCGTTGACAACATGGATTTCTCCATCCTGAGCCACAGCAGGTGCTTTTCTTCTGTTTGCTGTGGAACCCGTTGGATCTGCTATCCCCACACAGTCTGCAAGAGCATGTGCACCTGCCATGGCAGAGCTGCCCCATGCCTTCAGCTCCCAGTTTCTGCTCACTCAAGACTTCATAATACCTCCATAGTGGGACCTGCTTCTACCTTTCCTTTCCCCTTTTAAGTCTCTGGCAGATTTCTGGAAGGCTCAGCTAAGCATGCGACTCTAACACATTCCTTTAGATTCCAGAACGGGAGTCGGCCAACTCTGTAGACACGTAGTTAGAAAGCTCTTCAGCTTATAGAGGGGCTGCATTAGAATCGCTCAGGGAAAATAGTCACAGATTATACACAACTGCATGGGTGTGACTGTGTGTATCAGAACATAGGTGGCTGTCCTTCATGTTATAGTTCATAGATGCCTCGTTCACAGCCGTTCTTCCGTTACCCTGTGGGTGTTACTATCCCCTAAGTATGTTTCTGCAACTGTAGGCCAACCTCAACCCTTTCTCCCATAAGTTGCTTCTGTCAAACTGTTTCATCACCGGAAAAGTAGCTAATGTAGCGGACATGTGCCCCAATGGGCAGCTCCTGTGGGGCTTGCCAGCTTCCCCGTCCTACTCTGACACCTCTTACAGAGACCAAGAGAACTCAAATTCCCCGTGGTTATCTTTATAAGAGAAAAAAGGCTAGAGCTTGGCCTTACCAGGCAAGCCACCAGGTGGCTTGCCTAAGTCCCACTAGCACTCTGGGGAAGAGTGCGGAGTGTTAGGGAGAAGCCTATATTACATTAAGTGTGGTCCATTCACAGGAAGGAAGACTTCTTGGAGGAGAATATCCCCTCACTAAGGCACGGCTGTTAATTCTAGTCGATTGCTGGAGGACTCGGAAGACTGAGTTTGCTTGTTTGGATCTCTTGTGGACCACAAGCCATCCACCTTGCTTCTAACTAGTACATTCACTATAGAGACACTGCCTGTCCTTATCTGTTATCATTTTGGTGATTATAGTGGTATCTCTCTACAGTGGTCAGCCCAATGAAATCCACAGGCAAAGAAGCAAAACTGAGCGTCTTTGTAATTATTCTGACTCTCAGTTTCCTCCCCCTACTAGCTGAATCTAATCAAGTTAGGAAATGTGCAGTCAAATTCCCGCCCACCTTGAACTCTGTCCTAGAGATGGATGCAGGTTTTTAGATCATTTCACTCATCCATTCATTAAACACACCAGTGACTGACTACTCCATAGATGCAAGGCCAAGATTGCAAGAAGGGAAATCCCTGTTTCCTTCTACTCATAAACCCGCTTTGTCACAGGTACAGATTCCTTCTCTGTAGCCAAGATGGTGGGGAGGTGTTTTTGAGAACCAGCTGGAAGATGAGTTGAGGAAGAAGCCAAATAAAGAGAGATCTGATACTTCAAGAATTATATATAAAAGTATGAATACCCTAAGTAGAATCTCATAATCAGTTCATAAAACCATTGCAAGAGGTTTCAAGCTTAAACCCAGAAACCCGTCTTCATGGATCCTGTGCAACAGTAGACAAACCAGACAATAAACCAAAGCAATAGATCTAGGACCACGAAGAGCTGCCATGAAAAATCAAGTGAACTGTTTTCCTGAGATCAGAAAGGGTTATTATATACAACAAAGCACTAACTGATAAAATGTGGCCTGCATGTAGTGATGTATTAAAGAAGAAGGGAGTTTCGTTCTCTCACACTTAAACTCTAAGGGAGTATTTTAGAAGGATGGTGAAGCTAAATCTCTTGGAGTCTTCAGACTCATGTTCTTTCATAGCTGTGGCTCTCCTATTTCAATAGTACTTCTCCCTTACTAATGACCAAGATTTATTCCTCAGGGAGTAAGAGATTCTGATGTAAATTTTACAAGCGTTATAGTTTATATTATGGCAAGATTAGGCAGTTGATATTTGCATCTAGACAAATCAATCTTATCAATCTTTTTGTTAACTGTAAAATAAGATATCACATGTAAACAATTATCATTGATGGTACACTTACTGTTACTTATCCTTTACTTACCTAAAAAACACAATAGAGGTCCATCAAAATCCTTTGTATGGGCTGGATGTATGGCTCAGATTTTGCCCTGCAAAGATGAGGACATGAGTTTGCATCCCCAGAACACAGATCAGTACAAGCCTACAATTCTGCCACTGGAGAGATAGAGATGCAGGATTGTCCAGTTCAATCAGTTGGTGAGATCTGGGCTCAGTGAGAGACCCTGTCTCAAAACAAAATATCAAGGTGAAGAAACAATTGAGAAAGACAACCAGCATCAACATCTGATACACAAAGATACACAGACACACAGACACACAGTCACACAGAGAGAGAGGGAAAGGGAGAGGGAGAGAGTTTTTATGTTCTTAAGCTAACTTTAGATGATCATCGTCATCCATTCTAGATATTCGTGAAACATTTGCGGTTACATTCACTATTCATACACTATTCATCTCCAGGATCAGTAGTGCTGGAGACCTAACTTGGACCTTCTCCTACATGCATGTGCCAGACATGCTGGAATCTTAAACAGCTTCACAGGAAACCATTGTTGACCACTGTTGGTTCTCATTGGCTCACCAACCTTCAACTGTACCATCGATTTGTGCTCCCAGAGTAATCTGTGCTCCCACAGTGCATCCGTACTCCCACAATGCATTTGTGTGCCCCCCCCCCCCGCAAAGCGTATTTGTGCTCTCACGGTGCATCTATACTCCCACAGTGCATTTGTGCTCCTTTGCCTGACAATGCCTAACTGATTTCTATCCCTACTTTGCAACTCAGGAGTTATAAGTTAATTAGATACACTTTTCTCTAATTATATTTGAGAGTTTGCTCTATTTGCTCTACAATTATCACCAAAATTACCATTAACTAGTGTTAACAAACACAGCATAGAAATTCCCACCGGATGTTGGAGATGAGGAGCAAAGCATACAGTGTCAACATCCAGCACCCAACACCTGGTTTCATCCCTAACAGATGTTTTCATTCTATTCTTAGAATAAGGCGTCCAGAACAAACTTCCTTCATGCTGTGTCTTAGATGAAACTAGTCAGGCAGAATATAGTGACTGTGATAGTAGGTTTTCTCCTAGGTCTAAACAATGTTCCCTACTAAATCATAAGTTGGGGAACTAAGAGTCCAATAGAGCCACCCTGGAGGTATGGGTGGTGATGTCTCCTTCCACACTGGGGACTTCACAAGTCAAGTTTGCTGTTCCAGTTTGAAGGCAATTGGGAAGCATCTTCATTTTTCCTGCAAAGAAAAAAATACGCTTCTCAGGGGGTTTCTCCTCCCTGGATTTGTTATTGTTGTCTATTTGTTTAATCAGTCTCTCTGGCAGCTAGTGTGCAGCATCTGCAGTTTGGGAATATATGCAGACAGAACCTCTTCCCCAGATAAGCACTGGTGCTGGCCCATTCCAGGTTCCAGTTAATGGGTCTTTCCAGACGACTGTTGCAAAGCTTTTTGGTTTTTTGTTTTTATTGTTTGTTTGTTTGTTTTGTATCAGGATGCCAGAATCTATCTGCAGTGGATTTTCCTTCAGAATCCAAAGTTTAAAATTTTAAAATAAAGAGTGTGTGATGAAGGATATTTCTGGGGGATCCCTTGGTAGGGTACCATTCCCCCTTTTTAATTTTTTCAAATTGACATTTAATGGTTTGATGTGCCCTTTCTACCATACCTTGGCCCTGTGGATTATATGGAATACCCATTTTATGTAGTATTCCCAATTTTTCACAGAATTGATGGAAACTGGAGCTTATATAACCTGGGCCATTGTCAGTCTTTATCTGTTTAGGCACACCCAATACAGCAATTGCAGCACGCATATGAGTGATCACATCCTTGCTTGTTTCTCCAGATTGTAATATCACATAAATGAAACCACTGTATGTATCTTCACATACATGTATATATTTTTGATTGCCAAATTCATTATAATGAGTAACATCCATTTGCCAGATACTGTTTGTTATCAATCCCTTTGGATTTACGCCCAAATGAGGAACTGGTAAAAGTGTAACACATGATTGACATTGTTTAACAATTTGTCTAGCTTGTTCTCTGGTAATTTTAAACATAATTTTAAAGGTTTTAGAATTAAGGTAATGTAACTCATGAGCCTTTATGGCCTGATCCAAGTTAGATAATCCCTTCTTCACTTTTTCCTAATCCTTTCCCTGGGAAAATATCCAGAGTTTACCATTTGAGCCATGATTACTTCATTAGGGTTGCACATAATCAATCCCAACTGGGATAACAGATCTCTGCCCCAGAGATTAATAGGAAGGCTTGGGATGACATAAGGTTGTATATTCCCTCTATTACCTTCTTTATCTTTCCACGTCAGCACCTTAGAGCTTTGTTGTGGATTTTGACTTTGGCCAATACCCTTTAGATTGGTTAAGGTTGGGGTCAGAGGCCAGGTGGCAAGCCAATCGCTTTGTTTTAGGATAGTCACATCCGTTCCTGTGCCAACCAAGCCTTGGAATGCCTTTCCATCCAGCCATAGTGTCATCATAGGTTTTTGTTTAACTATAGGCTGTACCCAGTATGCATCAGAGGAACCAAAGCCTTGATCCCCTCTTTTAGGACTCTTATATTTGTGATTATTAGGGTACAATGGAAGTAACAATAGTTGAGCTATCCTCCTTCTTGTAGGAATGGTGACTATATTCTGAATTGCCTGTACCATTACCTTAATCTCACCTTGATAATCATTATCTATTACTCCAGGAAAAATTTGTAGTCCCTGCATAGTAGTATTGCTTCTTCCCACTATCAGGCCAAACACATTTAGATAGAGTGGTCCAAATACTCCAGTGGGTAAGGCCTGAGGTCCCATTTCTGGGGTTAATGCTATGTGGGTGGCAGAACTGAGGTTTAGTCCTGCTCTTCCTGGTGTTGCTCCACTAAGTTCAGACAAGGATTGTTGTTTGTTGGTAAGAAACTGACTGCTCCATAAGCCTGTTTTGGCTTGCGTTGGTTCAGGGCCTGCAGCTGGCCCCTGTTCCCGTTTCCCTGATTATGGGAAAGGGTGTTTCCTTGTGTGTCTCTTTTGGACCTACATTCACTAGCCCAATGCCTTCCACGTTTGCAAAGTGGGCAGAGCCCAGGCTGTTTTCTGGGCTGTCTCTGGGTTAACTCATTTTCTGCCTTGCAATCTCTTGCAAAGTGTCTAGGCTTGCCACATTTAAAACAAGCCTTTTGGTTTCTACTAGCCAAAAAATCTCTTACTGATTGTCCTTGAATGGCAGCTACCATAGCTAAGTCCTATTGGTAGGAGGGAGCTATATCAGAACAGAGTCTGATATATCCTGTAAGGTCTGTCTTTTTCCTGTAGGGTCTAATGGCTGCTTGGCAGGCAGGATTGGCATTTTCATATGCAAGTTGTTTCACATAATCTATTACTGCCTCTGCATTACCAAAAATCCTCCCTGCTGTTGTCATTAATCGATGAACAAAATCAGAAAATTGTTCATCAGGTCCTTGTCTGATTGCTGTTAAGGACGCACCAGGGTCCCCTTTTGCTTGGAGTTTACGCCAAACTTTCATGGCTGCATTTTGAATTTGAGCGAATAAGCCTGGGTCATATTGCATCTGGTTATCACTAGAAGCAAATTTCCCTTCTCCTACTAAGGCATCAAAGGACCAACCATTGCCTGCCTAAATGTTTCTCCTAGCTGTTTCTTTACAATTCTCATGATACTCTGATTTCCAAATAAGATAGTCACCACCACTAAGAACTGCTCTCACTAACGTATTCTAATCACTGGGAGTCAGCCATTCCTCTGCAGCAAACTCTAAAATTGCAAGAGTAAAGGGAGCAGTGGCACCATATTGTGATACTGCATTTTTTACTTCTTTAATAATTTGAAAATTAAACCCTGTGTGATGTCTCCAAGAAACCCCTTGATTGTCTCTGGTCTCTGATACAGGGAAAGCCTGAGCATTTCCCTTCTCTGGCTGATCTGTGGCTAATCTTAAGCTAGGTGATAGGGGCTGCCTTTGTACTCCTGGTTGAGGAACACAAGGAGCCGAGGGATTTTCACAGTTTACCTCTCGAGACATCTTCCCTGTCCTTAATTTTTGTAGCTGATTAATTAAGTCCTGATACTCTTTTTCTAACACTATTTGTTGTTTAAGAACAGATTTTATTTCCTGTAACTCTCTTATGGGATCTATAACCACCATCTCCATTGGGGGAGCATTTGGAGGCAGAGGTGCACTGGGAGAGGAGTTTTGGGAAGAGGGCCATTCAGGGTCATAATGTTCGGCTGCCTCTTCCTCTAGGTCATCACAATCTGGCTCTGACAAATCGTCATCAACCCTTGGTTGTATTCTAGATCCTAATTTTGGATAAATACGTTTTTTTTTATTTTGAACATGAAAGATAGCATTCAAACAACGAAACAGAAGCAGATAATTAACACACGTGAGCAGCAAATAACAAAACAAAAACAGAGAGTTGAGTTCAGGCTGACTTATTTCTTGAAATTTCTTGTTAATTTTCATTAACATGACTTACCTTTCTCCACGCGGCAGATTCTTGTGGTGATCACCTTCGTTTCACTTCTGAATTTTTGGCAGATCTTTCTTCCAGTAACATGCCTCACTGGGTCTCTTATTCTTGCTGCCCCACCTTGGGCGTCAAAAATGTTGAGGACCACTCTGCCCCATGCTTGGGGGCCAGAAATGTTGAGAACTGCACTACCCCACGTTTGGGGGCCAAAATGTCTCGGACCATTCTGTCAATGTTGGGACCTGCACTGCCAAAAGCCTTGGGGGCTAAACTGTTAGAGCCAGCACTGCCCCAAGCTGCTCCAGTCAGCAGGTCGGGGTTCAGCAAGAGAGAGATTGAGAACAGATTCAAAGAATGGAGACCAGACAGTGTGATTCAATCCTGTTTATTCTTCAGTCTCTTTTCCTAGTCCAAGTCCCAAGTCTTGAGTTCCTAGTTCCTAGTTCCTAGTCCCTAGTGCCTCCAAATTCCAAGTTACTTCTTCCAAATGCCTAATTCCTACTGCCTAATAACTAACTCCAAGTTGTACTCTATCCTAATTCCTAGTTCCAAGTTGTACTCTGTCCAAGTTCTTCCTCCAAGTTGTACTCAACTCTTCTGTCTACCTCTCGCCTTTTATGTCTCACTTCTAAGCCACGCCCTTAAGTCACACCCTTAGGTCTTATCTCTAAATCTGATCTCTAAGTCACACCCTTAAGTCTTGGCTCTAAGCTTTAAGTCTCACATACCCAAGGGAAGATCCTGGGTATCTAAAGCAAGATGTTATCAGAGTGTGCTCAGCTGTTGTAGGCTGATGTAATCAAGTCTCTTCTCAGGGTATATGGCTCAAGATGGCTGCAAGGATGATAGCCGCCTTCTGTTGGCTCCCCACAGGTCTAAAGCTTAGTCTTCCTGTCATCTTTCTTTCTTTGTTGTCTTCCCACAGTTCAGTCAAGGTATAGCAGACAATAAAGAAAAATGGGAGATGTGAGCCCTATCCTCAAGGAGTGGTCAGGTGAGAGGAATGGATCCATTTCCATAAAATGAACAGTGAGAAAAGGCTAGAGAAGCTTAGAGCAGGAAACATCACCAATCAGTGGGCCGAAGACTCTGTGCCTCCCTCTGATATATATTGTGGATAGGCAAAAAACTCTCCAAGAGTTATGTTCTACATATTAGTAACTCGTGTTTTCCCCAGTGTCTCACAGTAGCAAGTAACAGAATCAGGCTAGAAGTGGCAGCAGGAGCTGTCCTCTAACCTTGCAGTCATTGTGCTGGCTGTGGGTATCCAAATCCTTGGTCCCTGATGATGACCAGTGTTAACATCTCTCAGTCCAGAAATCTTCAAGACTTGTCATCTCTCTGGAGCATCTCTAGTGATATTAGCTTACAACTTCTTTTTTCTGGCTCCTAGCTACGTCTTGCCAGCTCTCTAGAGTCCCCCCTTTTCACTCGGCTTTTACTCAGCTTCCAAGCACAGCTCCAGTTGTTGATAACTGCTGCTACCAGGATGACTTGAGCCCTTGACCCTGTCAGGAAAGCATTTAGGAGCTGAGGTATTTCAAAGGCTTGTCAGGAACTAGACATTGGCTTGGGCAAAAATCAATCAAGTTTGAGCAGTCTCCTCCTACTACATGGGAGGAGCCTTCTGTGACATCATCAAGTTGTCTGAGTCAGCAGATCCAGAGACCACCAGGTGAATTTGAACTGAGGGTGCTTCTGGCAGGTAGATCTTCAATCTACATGGGCGATTTTCTGCTCTTGGCAATATTTCCCCATGTTTTACACTGGAAATCCAGAACCTGGAGCAAACAGTTGTTCCAGAGGCCAGTACTAAGTACCAGAAATGGGGCCCTAACTATTGGACATCTTTGAAGTCCTTGGACCTTTTTAGGTGTCAAGACTAATTCTGGGGAGCCCAGGTAAGTATTCTTGGCTGTTTAGAAATCATTGATGATGTAGGAAGTAGTATTAGAAGGTCATCACATCAAGTTCAGGTAGCACCCCCAGTATCTTCAGCTGTCAAACTGAATGGAGGCATGCATATCTCCTGTGAGATCAAACTGGTACCTGTATTGAACTAAGTCAGGCACTCATTCAGCTCAAGACCACTTGAGATAAACCTTTATTGGACCAGATATGGCAACACATGGAAGGTAGCAAGAGAGAGTCTCTCAACCTATTCATGGAGTAAATTAAGCAGCTTGCTTATATACCTGGATAAGGAGTATTTCTACCAGTCACAGCTACTGTTTGGACAACCTTTGATTCTGGACCAATCATAGTTATGAAGGCTGACAAAGCAGTCATAATTTTACTAACAGTGATAATTGTCTCTCCTCCAAAGGATGTACTCCCCCTGTGGCCAAAGTAAAAATGACTCACCAAAATGTGTGATTGAGCAAGTCTAGTTCCAATTGTTCAGACTATCCTCCTGGCTGTACCTGTGCTATCAGGAGCTAGAGAAATCAGGACTATCTTTGTATGGCTGTCTCAGGGAATCTGCAGAATGTTCCAGATGGCTGGTGCTAAGGGCAGTCTGCCTGATGAGTCTGCCTGATGAGACTGCCTGAGTCCTTTTTATTTTGCATAGATAGCAAGAGAGTCAAACAGCTGTTAATTAAGAAGTCAAATTGCCTCACTCTCAATATTTTTGTTTATTTTCAGGAAAATGAATAGCAGAAAGAAAACCCATATACTTAATAGAATTCATCACTAACAATGATAATTTAACATATTTTAATTTTAATAAATCTTAACAACATTTTTAACAATACTTATACCTTCCCAGTGCCCACAGAAAGAAGTGCATCCCTGACCTAAGCTCCAGTAGAAAAATCAAAAGATTTTTCACAAAGAGAGCAATCTGTGGAAAGAGATTTAATAGAAGGAAACTTGACCTCAAGGTCGTCATAGTGAAAAAGGAAACCAAGAGTCAAGAAGATTCTCGCTAACAATATCCATGAGCTACCTTGGCAAGAATGTTTGCTTGTCTTGGAACATGTGTGCAAACTTGTACACACTCACAGATATACACACATTCCCACTGAACAGGAACCTTCCTCATGCCTAACACCATCAGTTCCTTTGATCGAGGCCTAATGCTACAGGTTTCAGCCTCATGTTTTCTCCTCTTCAATATGTTTCCACTACCAGTCTCATCTCTGTGTACTTCTGCATGGAAGGAGAGACAAGAAGACAGTGTGCATCCTGACCCACGTTGCACAAATACACACTTGGCCTAGATGTTGCTTGTCTCTAGTCTATGATTTTTTTTTTTTAGCAAAATGGATTTTAATTGAAAAGTTCAGTTCTATTTTCAAGTGGTGTACCTGCTCTGTTCACACCCACACGATGTCCAAGGATTAACTGTGCAGCTGCTCAGGTGAAAGCAGAAGTGAGCCTGGATTCCAGTCAGGTGTCCAGTATTGAATAGTCTCTGAACCCTGACATGTAAGGCTTCAAAATACAAATCACCACACATCCAAACATTAATAAAATAGGATCCTAGACATGACAACTAGCAGTTTGCTAGTGCTGATGATGGGTTCTTTTGTTGTTGTTCTTGTTGTTGTTGTTGTCGTTTTGTTGTTTTTATTTTTTAGGTTTTTTTTTTCTCTTTCAATAATTCTATAGCCTTCATGCAGCAGATGTTTTGGTACTAAGCATTCTCAAGGCACTCAGAAGAAAGAATGAGTAAGCGAGAAGAAAAGAACAGAAAATTGGGAGGGGTTGAAGTTAAAGTGACGGCATTCTTGAATCTCCTGGACACTCATCTCTTCCAAAACAGGAGTCCAGTGGCTTGTGCACATAGGCATAAACACAGGTGTCTACACACAGGCGTGCATACATGAGGAGTCCTCATCTCCAGTGTTGCTTTCCCAAATAACTGTTGAGTGTGAATGCTTTTCTCTCTTTCTCTTAGCTATTGACCTTGATCCTAGAGGTGTTTACTGCATTGTGTAATTACCACATACAGCTGATCCCGTCCACCCTCTTTTAAGAACGTTTGTGGCAGAATGATTTTAAGCACATCTTATCCTCCGTGCAGTCTTCAGGAGACTCCTGATTCCTTTTTATACTCACAGGAAGTAGGTACATGGATTTAACACATATTTGTGCTTCTGAGATGAGTGTGGATCATTTAGGCTCTGTGAGCAGTTAATCAATTTAATAACTTTCTGCAAAACTGTCTTTGCTATTAACTTACTTATTGGAGTGTGTAAACACAGATGTGAAGTTTTACTGTCATGAGGAAAAGCTTCGCATTAAGAATGCCATGTTATTTATAAGTTGAATCTGACAAAAAAAAATGTGATTGAAAAGGGAAAACTGTGGTTTCTGAAGAGGAACCAGCCCACAGCAAACACAGAGCTACACTAAGCCCAACAGTAAACAGGAAGGAACAGTCTCCTGTTTGCCAGCCAAGCTCACTGGTGGTTTGAATGAGAAATGTTGCCCATGACATTAGGGATTTGAACAGTTGGTTTCTGGCTGTTGGTACTCTTCGGCAGATTTAGAAGGGGTGGCCTTCCTGGAGGAGGTGTATGCTTGGCTGCTTGGTACTGTGCCTTCCACCACCACAGACTCCTCTCTGTGGGACCAAATACAATGCTTTAGTTATGGTATTTTATCACAGCAAAGAAAAGTAAGTTGTTGCAGTTTCCAAATATTAAAGGTCTCTTTGACTCCAGGGAGTTTCCCTCATCATCTCCAAGTAGCTGGGCATCCATCAGGGCTGCATGTTATTTATATTTGAGGAGACAGTGTTTGCTATGGTAACAGCCAACTCTATGCAAAGACTTTTCAAATAAAAAAGTAACGGGCCACCGTACGTGTGCATGACATGGAATTTATAGGTACCCCCACCTCACAGCTTCCCTTGGAAGTCCCCTTCCCCACTTGTCTATTAGTTGCTTTTTCTATGTGTTTTCTTTAGAGGTAATAGTACTGAAGCCTGGGGGAGAACACTGACCCCAGGAGTTGAGAACAGGAAGTGAGAGCTTAGCCACCTACAGGAAGGAGCTGTGAGACATCTACAGGAAGGAGTTGTGGTGAAATGAAGCCCCCAGACATGGATGAGGAGAGAAGTTGAAGTTAGCGCGTATTCACTGAGCAAAATAAAGGGAAATCAAGTCTTGTACAAGGACAAGTTGTCTCATCCTTTATCTAGTCCAGTGTGGTCAGCTCCAAACACATATGCATAGGAACAGTAATGAAGGGATTCAGCAGATTGTATTTAACGATGTGTGTGTGTGTGTGTGTGTGTGTGTGTGTGTGTGTGTGTGTGTGTAACAATAACGGAAGAATTATAGGCCATGAAATTGAGAGGGTGTGGAACAGAGGACAACATGACACATGAAAGTAGTTGGAGAGACAATGAGAGGCAGAAAATGATGCGAAATGTAGTATTCATATATGAAATTTTAAATATATATTTATTAAATATGTATTTAATAAATATATATTTAATAAATAAATATAAATATATTTAATAAATATATATTTATTAAGTATATATATTTAATAAATATATATACGTATATATATGTGTATATATAGTATATATATTTATGTAAGCCAACAAGTATCTCCCACACATCTATCGACTTCGAGATAGTGATTCACTGGCTTTCAAACACATGTGCACACACAGGTATGCACATACATGGGCATTTAAGCATGCCTGTACAATATAGGCATGTTTGAACATGCATGCGTAGGCATGCAAACACATATCCAGTTGTATATGCACAGCTGTGCACACCAACACACACACACACACACAAACACACATACACACACACAAACACACACACACACACACACACACACACACTCCAGTCAGGGTGACCTTGAGTTTATCATGCATTTGAAAGCCTCTTCAGATGAAGTTCTGCATTTGCAGGACTTCTCTCCCAGGTCTTCTGACTTTATTTCTGCATGGTTTTGTGCACCACCCTAGCAGATCCTCTGCAATGCTTCTGGAGATCTGCAGGCTGTTCCTCTCATTGTCACTGCTCCCCCGGGCACTGTGCATTCCTGCTCTGCCAATTGCTACAGTCCTATTGGATGTTCTGCAGGCAGAGTGTCCCCTGGGTATCAGACTCAAGTCCCCAGATAGCTGTACCTGCAAGCTGTTATGTGACCCAGAAAGAATGGCTTGCTGCCCCCTTACAATATGGTTTATATAGAAATCCCTGAAGAGTGTTCCCAAGGCCCCAAGCATGAAAGAAACAAAGATTTCTATCTCTGCCTTTTCCCCTGAGATGGGATAATGTTCTCCTCGCTGGGCTGGGGAAGATTCTGTTCTAGTCTTTTAAACCCTCGCCCCCCCACACAGGACAGAATTCTGTTCTTAAAACCTAGTAGCTGGTTTCTGCTTGGATCAATTTCCCTCCTAGATTTTCTGCCCCATCAGTCCACTTGACCTGTCTAGTCAGGTCTCAATTCTCCAAGTTGTTTTCATGCCGAGAACCTCCTGTGTGAACACACACCACAGGTTGATGATAATTATTTGAAATTTGTGGAATCAATAGTGCCTTTAGTTATTTTTTCCTCGTATTGAAGAATGCATTATGCAATAAACATTGTGAATTATCTTCAAAATAAGACATGGTCTAAGCATGGAATTGTTGTTTCATACCTGCCTCAATCAGATTGTCTGAAGATAATCTTATATACCTTTAAATAATTTTGTACCTGGGGGTGGGCCTTATTTTCTTTTGGTGACACTCCATAAACCATGTGATGCTCCTGCATTTTTATTACACCTTGTCACATAAACTCAGGTGTTTAATTTTTCACCTGAGCCTTGTGATAGCCCTCGAAATCTTCATATTTAGAAACATTTTGTGTTGAGGTTGTCAGATTAAGAATATGGTTAAGCTGGAGTGGATTCTGTCAGCCCTGTGTCTCCAGGCTGCCTAGAGAGACAGGTACTGTCTAATCTCATCAGTGGACAGAGGCATTCTGGCTCACAGACATTGCCAGGCCGAGTCATTACAAGTGCATGCATTTGTTGGGCTGTCTACAGATTTGGACCAGGTTTTCAGTGTTTTTTAAGGAGTGACAGGACAAGAGAGTTTTGCTCCACTAAGCCTCTGGTCAAAGATATAAAGGGGCTGGTTGTTCCTTACCCCATCCTTCCAGTCACATAAGGTTCTTCTCTGCCCTACATCATTCACTGATGGGACATGAACAGAACATACTGGTGCATAAGCATCATCGTGATGCTGAAACTCTATATGTGAGGCACAAAGTCCTCATACTTCTACTAAGTAACACTTAAAATTGAGTGACACTGAGAGTAAGGGTGGCTGAGGTTGGAGATATGGCTTCCAGCCTAGGGAGCAAGCTCCATTCAGATCTTGAGATGCTGGGCAGTGAGTACCATATAGGTCCTGAAGCATTTGGTTTAGGGTGCCAGACGGAAGCAGATACAGACTCGAACCTGGGAAGCACAACTATCCTTAGATCAATCTGATGGAGACTCCACCCCAGTGTTCTTCTTAAGCTGCCACACTGTATCTCAAAGTGGTCAGCTAATAACTACTACTATGTTCTTCTAGTTTTCTGAGAAAAGGCTTAGTTCTATTGTAGACTTCTCTGTATTTGATGGCTCCCCACGGAGGAATAGCGTCTCAGCCAATCAACAATAAAATATTTTCCTATATTGCTTTAAATATTATCTTAAAAAATCTACTTCCAAAAAATTCTTACATGTTAAGAACATATGCCCAATTTGCTTTGCTAATAGCAAAGACTTGGTAAATAATGCAAGAAATTTCTCACAAAACAGAACCGCTAGATTGATAGTCAAAGAAAATAAGAAGTGATTACCACTACTATTTTCATGTTGAGTAGAAGAGACATTTAAACAATTAATGTCATTATTTCCAAACTAATACCATCTGTTCCTTCATATATATATATATATATATATATATATATATATATATATATATGAGTATAAATCTATTCTCCAAGAAAAATATGTACATTTTTAACATGCTAGAGACTCTTTAAAATGGTTTGAATTAGACATGTTCTCAGATCTGAGACCTTCTGATAGGAATAGAGTCTAGTATATAGTGTTAAAGAACATATTTACTATAAGAATCTATCCCTTTGGGAAATAATTTAAATTACATATATTGCAGATGCCAGCATTATATACAGTTAAATTTGTATATGTAAAAGATAGTCTGGGGCTGGAGAGATGGCTCAGCGGTTAAAAGCACTGACTGTTCTTCTTAGGGTCCTAAGTTCAATTCCCAGCAACCACATGGTGGCTCACAGCCATTTGTAATGAAATGTACTGCCCTCTCCTGGTGTGTCTGAAGCGAGCAATAATGTACTCACATTAAATAAATAAAATCTTTTTAAAAATAAAATAAAAGATGGTCTGTTTTGTAAACAGGAGCCTTGTATTGGAAAACATAATAAATTATTCTTTTAACTTTAAGAATAAATGTTCACATCTCTTATCTTAAAAATATCTCAAGACTGAAAAAAATGTAACATCTAAAAACTAATGTAAGCACTAAGGGATGATCTAGTTGTTTCTATGCATGCCATTTTTATAATTAATAACTATAAAGTATGAATTGTTATCTCAGTTAATTTTAAATAAGTATTATTCAATTATGAGCTATCATACTCTATAGAACATGACCAAGACCTGGAGTTACATCACAATTTCAAGAGCTTGTCACGTTTGTCTTTCTTAAGCACCATGACGTTATCTCCAGCCTCAAGTGATTAGATGTGGTGGTCCTTCTTGGCCCAGTTAAATTTAACACCACCATTTTGTGTGCTATAAGCCATAACATGAATATATGTTTTTGGAAGGGTGGGGTTCTTGTATGGATTTCTGTCTTCACATGTCATGCTCTTGGTCACCTATGCTTACCTCGGCTTTGCTAAGACTCCCTCCCCTATGAGGCATTCTTAATGACATTCCTCTGATCAGGATTAATAGATCAAATCCCATGTCAGGTAAACTGTAGATATTTGGTTTTATCTCTCCCATGAACATATATACATAACTTCTTTGAAGGTATTAGAAATGATGTATCACCAATGGACCATCCTTGGATCAATCTGGAGGAACCTCTACTCCAGTTTTCCCTCTTGCTTCCTAACTACATCTCAACAGGGTCTTCAGCTAATAACCACTGCTATGTCCACGCTCTAGCTTCCTGAGAAAGGCTTTGCCCATTGTAGGTGTGCCTGTGTTTGCTGGATGCTCTCTGTCTACCTGTGACTACATGGCAAGACCTTGCCTGCTGTGTCAGTTGTTGTGGGTAGTTATAGCCAATCACTTCTATAGATGCCTTAACACCACTGTAGGAATGGAAACAGGCACCCAGAGATCCCATTTCTTTTCTCCAACACTATCAATCCAACTTGAATACAGGGCCAACTCTTAGTATTCTTCTTTCTACATTTCTGCTTCTTTGTCCCCATCCTCACTAGCTCCACCATACCACTGGATGCCAGAAATCAGCAAGTGCCACCTGTGTTCATTTGTCTTACATAACTACTCAGTGTGGTTTTTAAAGTCATACTTTTATAATTCCATGTAAGAGAATTCATATTATTTTTCATCTGATTAGTTTATTTTAGCCACAATTGTCGATGACATATCTGGAAAAATGATTCATTCCACTCTAATTATTTCAGTAAAGAACTCTGCCTCATGGATCATAGATGTTATGTTGACAAGCTATTTTCCAGAATTTAAATTAATTATATAAATGATTCCATCTAATGTTAATTCTGCATGATATAATGAGAAATATTATAGATCTAATGAGATTTTCATAGACTGAAAACATGGAATCTTTCAAAAGACTCACTCTCCTCAAGTATTTTTAATCTTCATAAGATGACATGTATCTTAATAATTCGTTATGCCTGTGTTTTGAAGTATATATTTATTTTTGTTGAATGAATTTAATAGCTTCAAATAATACATTTTCAGGACTCCAAGTATTAATTTTTTATTTTCTAAGATGTTTTGGTTTTGTTATTGCTGTTGTTGATCCTTTTCTTCTTGTTGGATACTGGGAGACCCAACTTTGGTCAATGTGTGTTATAAGTAATGGAGTTCATCAGAAACTGAATAATACCCTGAGATTTATGGTTAAGTTCATTTCCCTAGCTGGAGACCTGGGGAAAATGCATCAGTGTGTGTGTGTGTGTGTGTGGTGTGGTGTGTGTGTGTGTGTGTGTGTGCATGTGTGTGTGAGAGTGTGTGTGTGTGTGTGCATGTGTGTGTGAGAGTGTGTGTGTGTGTGCATGTGTGTGTGAGAGAGTGTGTGTGTGTGTGTGTGTGTGTGTGTGTGTGTGTGTCCAGTATACACATCTAACTTCCTTATTGGAAATTTAACTGAACTTTCATAATCCCTGCTGAACGTTGAAAACCAGAGCTCACTGGGATCTGTTGTGGTTAACTGAGAGACCTAACCTTCATTCATCTTTGCAGGTGTTTATGTACTTTGGTTATAACATTCACAATCACAGGGTTGTGTGCCTGTACCTTATTCTTTCATTCCTGAGAAAGGTTGATTTTAATGTTTTTTTCATTTATTCTTATTAGGATTCTTATTAGGATTCTAAGGAGTTAAATGAGAACTCGCTCTTCTAGGTTCTCTCTAATCTTCATCTGTCATTTGTCCCCAAATCTGCAGATGATGGAGACAAGCAGATGGCTGTTGAGTAGGGCAGTGACATGAATTCCTCCTGCATGGTAGCAGCATTAATCTAACAGCAGAGGTGTGATGGATTGGAATCGTCTGCCTTGAGATAGGCAGAGTTACTGGGGACAGTTGGTTATTGTGATTTTTAAAGCTAGATGTCATGACTGAAGACTCCATTTAAGTTCATTCCAGATCTTGGGATTCTAGTTACAGATTAGGAAAAGAAAACTGGTCTTCACAGGATAGGATGGCTTGCATAGAGGAATAGAGGCAGTAATCTTGATGGGCAACAGCTCAGTGCATGAAAAATAGCATCCTGCTTCCGACCATGTCAACAGTACCCTTCTCAATCTGCAAATGCAAGTGAAGCCATATGCCTACAATAACAAACAGCTCCAAGCTTCACACCCTTAACCTCTAGTGACAGAGGAAAGTCCATTATTGAAGCTGTAAATGGTCGGTGCCCACTGATGATAGTATATGTATGTATTCGGTGGCATTTGTTTTCAGGGCCTGTGTATTCATAGTCTTTATATAGTTGTAGAACCTTGTTCTTAGCAGGACACCCAATGGAAGAATCATGTCTAGAGGAAACAGCAAAGACTATTCATAGATTTTTAAAATTTGGATCAATTATAAAAAGCAAAAGAATTCAATAACACCATGAAAAATATAGCAGCAATACCAATAGTCAATTGTTCCCCAAAAGATTAAGAAAAGAAAAACTAATAATTTTGTACATCATTTTGATACTTTCTGAACTGTTTGGTGGCTCCACTGTTTTTCAGTTTAATATGTTTAGTCCCAATTGCAGTCAACTACAAAGGGATGTTCCAGCAACCAAGGTGAAGGTAGCTGAAACAGACTCTTTATAGTAAGGAGTCAACACCTATGCTCTGAGAATCCCCAGTGTAAAAATAGTTGCATAGTCCAGTTAGAGAAGACCTCACACTAAATATTGTTGGGTGGAATTGTCATGTTTTTGGAGCCTGTTGGCAATTTATTGCTATTTAAAGTATCTGGGATCTTTACCCAGTTAATTTAAGTTTTTTGAACTTGTACTCAGTAGATATTAAGAACAGTTTTCAACAAAGTTGAATTAAATATAAAATGCATTTAAAACTCTTTGATGGTATGGTATGAACTGATGTAAGAAAGAAGAAAAAATAATCACAGCTCAAAGTCCATCAGTATGTGATTGGCTTAAAATGGACCTGTTCACAGGCAGCCTGCTCTCTGAAGCCAATTCCTGGCCCTCCAGGGCTACATAGTAAAACTCACCCCCTCACTCAGTCAACCAATCAATAATATTGTCCATGCAAAAGACCGTTACTAAGCATTAAAATTAACACATGTCTACATATTTGTTGATATCAAAATACATCAATGCTATGTGCCAAATGTAAAAACACAAGCAGGCATCGTGTGTGTTGATTTCTGTAAAATTGCTTGTGTCTGCTAAGCAAAGAGAGATCATGGGAGACTGTCCTAGTAACTCTAAATATCTGGGGGTGGATTTCTTTTTTATGTTATCTCTTTTTTCCTACACTGGAGGTTTTAACCTTGCCATGCATTTAATTTAAAGTTAGAGGGGGAAAATAACAACTTATTCTCTTAGAAAGCTTTCAACTATATACCAAGGCATACTTTTTGTGAACTTGAAATTTGATAATGATTAACTGCAATTTTAATTGAAATTACTATACAGTCTACATAGCCATATAGGAGAAATAAGGGAAGCCCAAAGTAGCAGCCTTGTAAAAGCTTGCTTGAAGGAGACAAAGCATGGAACCTCTACACTTCAGCGTAATGGCTCAGTAAAAGCTGCCTTTGATTCCCGGGGAACAATACCGTTTCCACGCACCTGAGGGTTAGTCAACAGATAAATGCATTACATGTGTTCCGCATATTCAACAATATCTCTGGAAGTCATTTTTATCAATTCTGTGATTTACCTGGAGGAGTAATGCTGAATGTCACACGGCATTTAAATAAGCAAGATTGTCACTTTCCCTAAATTGTTTTCTGAAAATCCTATTACACTTTACATTCCAGTCATAATAGCGGGGGCCCGTCATTATACATCCTGGGCCACACTCTGCTCCTGTCGCTGCTGCTGCTTTGATTCAGAAAACGCCTAAAATAAGCGATTTTCCCCCTCCTGTCATTTGTTCTGCTTATAGTCGCCGAGAGCCTGACGTAATGATCAACCTTCTAACTCGTGTCTCTTTGTCCTCAATCAGCCCACTGATGGGCCTCAGCCAGATGCTGTGCAGTGACAATTGTGACTCAGGTTTTGGTGGGATTAGGTTTTTCTAGGGGAGATGCATAATAAAAGGGAGCTGTGGGCTCCAGTCAGGAAAGTGCCTGCCTCACAAGCATGGTGGCCTGAGTTTGGATCCCTTGAAGCCCTGGGAAAAGCCCGGGATTAAGGATTAAGGCTGTAATTATAGCGTGTGGAGAGCAGAGTCAGGAGGATATGAGGAGTTGTCAGCGAGCCTGCCTTTGCAGATCCATGAGCTACAGCTTCAGTCACAGGTCGTACCTCAAAAAATAAAGTTAGCAAGCCTATGGCCTTCCATGCTGGTGCACCTACATGCACACAGGCACAAACACACCAACAAGTGCACACATCACATTCAAACAAAACCGCACACCAAGACCACACATACACACAAAGATTCACACCACAAACATTGACACTCACCTACACACAACACACACACACTATACACACATACACTAATACACATGCATACCAATACCACACACATACATGACATACTCTCACACGTACCAACACCATACACACACATAGATGCATACACTCACATACATTTTACAAATACATACACTCACCACATATACCAACTATACACATGTATACACACTAAAAGGAGACTTACACTTTCCTATTACATTTCTATTAAAAAAAAAAACCTGAGCACTTGTAAGTTACCACAAGTGTTAGCTGAGATCTCAGACCCATACCACTGTAAGACTAACAGTTTGTAGAGCTACAGCTTCACCGATGCTTTTCTTCTGATGCCAAATGGCCTTTACCATTACCCTCTTAAATGCTGGCACACTAAGGATCAGCCCTGAGCTGTTGGCTCTTTATCTGAACTCTATTTCTGTGATTTCATTCTGTCCTGAGGCTCCAGATATCACCTAAGTACTGAAGCCTCTGCGTTTCTGTCTGTAGGATATGCTTCAGCTTGCCCAGCAGCTGCCCCCTGCTACCTCTCCTGGATAGTTAACTGGCATCTCAAACTTAAAACATTGCATCCTAGAACCCACAGTTTCCTGCCATGTCTCTTTCTTCCTATCTTTCAAGACCCAAATGTCTGATTTCTCCCACTTCATCCCTTAACCCAGTCAGACATGCAGTCCCCAAAGCTAACTGAAGCATTTATCCCATGGACTCACAACCTAATCTACAACTTGGTTTGCTTACTTCTGACCTCTGAGAAGCAAATTCTGAGTTGAGCACTTCCAGAACAGTGCCTCCTCCCTAAATGTCACATCTTGCTAGGGTAACGAAAGCATGCTTTTCTAGGTAGGGGTGATGATACCCATCCCTGTGAATGATGCTACTGAACTGAACTTCAAAATGGTAAACTGTTTAAAACATAAGAGTCTTTAGAAGTTTGTACATGTATAAAAACCCGAAAGCATAAAGTTAATTAATAAAATCTAAAAAAAAGAAGTCCCAGACATAGTAGTTACTCAAAAATATTTGTTGAATAAAGCCAAACAAATAAACAAAACCAGCCCTTAGCAGTAAGAAGCCAGTACTTCATTTTGTAGAACTGATGTACCAGAGAGAAGTAAACTTTGAAAACAAACTTAAGAGCTAGTGAGATGGTTTAGTGGATAAATGTGCTTCCTGCAAAGCCCAATAGATGACTTGAGTTTAATCTCTGGAACCCACATGATAGGACAGAACCAACTTCTGCAAGAAAAAGCTAACCTCCAAACCCAAACATGCAATGTGAGACCACACACTCACATGCACATCACTATAAATAAATGTGATTGAAAGCATGTTTAATAAACAAAACCAGACACTAATCATGATGGCCCGCCTACTGCACTTATAGGAAACCTTCAGAGGATGTGTCTCTTCTGTTCAGCTTTCACCACAAGCCCAAGAGAGACAAAAATGGGGGCAAAATGCAAATGAGATTGAATTTCCCAGAAAATCTGATGAAGGGCTCCTTCTCCTGAGGTATGATCTGGGCTGACTTTGGGCTGGTCAGACAGCTTGTGTCTCCTGAATAAGAGTGTTTGCCAAGCCTAGGAAGACAAGAAACCTTAGGTAGAGCCATCACCAGAAAGGCTCTCAGCTTCAAGTGCCTAACTGAGAAGAAAGCACAGGATTCTCTGCTTTCTTCCTCCATACCCTCAACTGATGGTGTAGGGAAGGACAGAGGTCCCATGGAGTTTCACATCATGACACAATGGCATCTTCTTTCAACTTCTCTAACAATCGTATCCACGTACAGAGTGTACTGTGATTGTCACTCGGTATCCTCTCCTCTCCCTCTAACTCTTGCTAACTCCCCTCTCAGCAGCTACTTCCCATCCTACTCCTGTACCCATGTTTGTGTGCAGATCTTGCCTTTAGAAGATAAGATCATAGACAGCAAGACACCAGGGTGCCATACAGTGAGAACAGCACAGTGCCTTGGATGGTATTTGCCTGTCAATCTAGACAGGAAACCACCAAGGCAAAAGAATTTGCCTGGGGTCTATCCCATAATATCTGTGCATGTTCTCAACTTGGAGTCGCATCCTTGTTGAAAATCCGACAGCATGTGCAGGCATCCAATGGAGTGATTGCCATACCTCCTCCCCTGCAGTCCATCACTTAATTCCTGAGTAAGATGGTCTTTCTGTCTGGGGAACGTTTATAACCTGTTTAGACATTCTGATCTGGGGAGATCCTGAGACTCTAGAGTAGCATCACTGACCCAAGTCTTCTGCTTACCACACCACCACTGTTGCTCTCCCTAGCACTGCTCCTGCCTTTAATAAAGCACAACACACATTTGTCCTCTTGGCTCAGCCTCTCTTGACAGAACTCAAGGCTTGAGCCACCTCTTTTTCTCTTCTCTTCCTTGTCTCCTACAGCTCCACAAAGCACCATCACAGACTGCAGAATGCCTGTGCAACTGGCCCCATACAGATTTCTCTCTCTAGAGCACTGGTTCTCAACCTTCCTAATACAAGTTGCTCATGTTGGGGTGACCCCCCCAACAATAAAATTATTTTGTTGCTACGTCATAACTGTAATTTTGCTGCTATTAAGAATCATAATGTAAATATCTGTGTTTTCTGATGGTCTTCGGTGACTTCTGCTAAAGGATCATTCGATACACACAGACACACACGCCCAACACCAAGGGTTTGCAGTCCACAGGTTGAGAACCACTTCTCTAGGGCTTCAGAGAGTTTACTTGAAAACTATCCTCTGTACTGACAAATGGATAATAAAGTGGATCTAGAAGTAAGTTAAGAACGTAAGTGACAATGGAGGATACTGAAGCCCAAACATCACCCCTATCGCATCCTTCCATCGTAACATTTTTTTCTCTACTCCTCAGGAGGAGGTTGCATGGGAGCTGGCATTGATGAACATTCAGTTGGTCAGAACAAAGATACAATAGTGGGCACCCTCAATGATTCTGTTTAAACAATTCTTTAAATCATGGTGGCATTCTGGGCTGAAGATACGGCTCAACACTTAAAATCACTTGCTGCTCTTACAGAGAAGCCCGGTTCAGTTCCCAGCATCCACATAACAGCTCATAACCATCTGTAACTCCAGTTCCAGAGGATTCAATGCCCTGACTGCCCTCTGTGAACACTAGGCACATAAGTGGTGCACGTAGGTTCATGAAAATAAAACACTTGTACACATACAATAAAATAATTGTAAAATAATGGTGGTACCCACTCAGTCCCTAGGCCACTTCCATTAGAGAGAAGGAAACTAGGCTCATATGTCTGAATTTCCCTGTGTTGGAGATTTTAACTACTCTTCGAGTATATGGTTGCAATTGCCCAAGTGGTAGGTATCTTTTAGGTATTGAGAATGTACTCTTTGACATCCACCACGCAAGGAAACCTCTAGACACCAAGATTTTACCCATTGGTGGCTTCAGATTTTGCTGTGGCTTTCTTTCCCCCTGAATGACTCTGTCTTTCCCTGTATACTTGTGTGAGTCACTCAAGGGTCATCTTATGGGTGACCCCTGGCACTGAACCATCTTTTATTTCCTTCCAGGGGGGATTTTCTTCCCTGTATATTCTTGGCATACTTTCTGGAATGGATCATGAATTTTGTTTGTAAGGCCCTATAAAGTCATTTTCAAATTGTCACTGACCAAATGCACATAAATTTTTATCTCCACAGGTGGCCTCAGCTTCATTGACTGTATATACCTCAGAATGATTAGCAATGCCTGGTTTGAGCAGGTATTCATAAATTATCTACTGAAAAATTAAATCCATTTTAAAAATGACATAAGGAACAGAAGTGTCCCCAAGTGTCTGATGAAGCATTAGAGGGTTTATAGAAAATGAATAGGAAGAACACTTACTACTAATCTATGCTTATAAAAGTGAAATGAGAACCATGAATCTGAGGGTCATCACCAGTGATTACAGCTGTCTTCATGGTTAAATCCACTGCTCTCATATATTTCCCAAGAAATAACCCCCAGGAGTAACTCAAGAGGCAGTAGAGTTTGGAGCATGGGGACCAGCATTTATATCTGAGCTCTCTCACTCCAATTTATAACTTCTCCTTGGAAAACTTTGCTAAATTCTTTAATTGTTGCTTGTACATCTGCAAAGTGACACCCACAGCTATACTTCTTTCCTAGGTTGTAGTCAGATTTGTGAAGTAGTGCAGGTTCACAGTAGAGTAAGTATCTGATAGTTCTTGTTTAACTGAAAATAGGGATAATGTTGACATAATTGCAGTATATAGTTGGGATTTAGTTTGAGGTTACTTCCCATTCCATCTTTTATTTCTTCTCCTTTCCACTACAGAAGACTAGGATTGTGTTACTATAGCTTATTTTTCATTGTTCTTTGTTTTGTTTTTAAATAGAGATAATAGAATTAAATGTTTACCAAAAATTATTAGCAAAAATAATTTCACAGCTCCAAACATTCCTGGTTGTGAGAATTAAAAGTGACTTCTTGAAATTTCTCAAGCTACCTGACCTGAGTCTAATCAGAAACTGGAGAAAAGCTGAGAAGCAGGACAGCCTCCTGTGTTCGTGGGTGCTGCTCCAAACAATGACAAGTTACAGTGCCTCTTTAATTCAAGTCTCAAATGTTTGTGCCTGACATTTGTCTGACTGCTCACATGTCACACCTGACCTTCATTCGAAGCTACAAGTAGAATGACTTTGGGCAAGGGACTCAACTCTCTTTCTCTGGGTTTCCTTATCTGTCAAAGGCAGTTGGTGGAAGTTTGCAAGAGTCAGTGTCTACAAGGTGCTTAGCAAAGACCCTGGAGGATAATAAGAACTCGAGAATGTGAGATTGGCCATTTCAACAATGATCTTGCTTTATTTCTCTTTTTACTGCAGATAGCTTTCTTCTCATGTTATATTTTTTGATTATGGTTTTCCTCCCCTTCTCTACCCTTCTCAGCTCCTCCCCATCTGAAATCACTCCTCTTTATATCTCTCATTAGCGAACAAACGGCTTTCTAAGTGATAATAATAAAATAAAGTATAAGATAAAACAAATACATTGGAATGGGAGAAAATAAACAGAAGGAAAAGAAGGCAAGAAAAAGCACAAGAAATGATTATAAATGCAGAGAACCACTCATTCACAAACACAGGAATCCCATTAAAAACACTAAACTGGAAGCTGTAATTAATAGATAGATAGATAGATAGATAGATAGATAGATAGATAGATAGATCGAATCTTTCTGCCTCTTTCTCCACAGGATTCTCTGAGCACTGAGGGGAGGGTGTGATGGAAATATTTCATGAAGGACTGAGTGTTTCAAGGCATTTATCTAGGAGTATAGCAGAATGTTATTATGAGTCATTTTGGTGCTTTTGTTTTCGTTGTTGTCGTTGTCATCATTGTTGTTGTTAAAAACAGACATATTTGGTTTTGTTTCCCTAGATCCCTGGTCTATCTAGTTTCAGGTTCTTGGTCACCCAAGCAATGATGGGTATGAGTTTCCTACTGTGGAGTGGGCCTTAAGTCAAATCAGACATTGCTTAGTTACTCCCACAAGCTTTGAGTCACCATTATAGGCAGGCAGGACACCATTGGAGATCATAGGGTTTGTGACTAGATTGACATTTATATTTCTCCTTATGGTAGCATGCAGAATACTTTTCTTACCTAACCAAACCAAACCAAACAGAACAGAACAAAAAAATAAAACGTACCACTTAGGGGTGAAGGCACCAGCTCAATTTCTCCATGTTGAAGGAGTTATGTAAGTGTTATCTTCAACAGTGAGACCTTATTGTCCATTTGTGGAATGCAACCTATAGCCTTGCCAACAGCCTCCATGGTTTAGTGGTTCCAGTTGATCACTTTAGCCAACAACTCAATTAGATGTAACCCAATCTCTGTACACTTCATTTGGTGACAAGAGATGGCCAGTTAGAGCTCTGTCTCACCCTTTATTTGGCAATTTCATTTAGATAGATAGATAGATAGATAGATAGATAGATAGATAGATAGATAGAATATATATATATATATTTCTGTTGTATCATGTTTTTATACTACCCCTTACATGGCCCCTATTTTTAGCTGTTTTTCCCCATATTCACTCCTTTGTCCCTCTCCTGCTTTACCCTCTCCATTTAATTCTCCTGTTCTAGCCTCCCCACCCCATCCATCCATAACTATCCTCTTTCCCTTTTCTAGAGAGATCTATCTGCTCCCTGTAACACACACAGTCCCTTACTGTATACCTAAACTCCGTGGTTCTCCAGATTGTAACTTGGCTATCATTGATTTAACAGCTAATATCCATATATAAACAAATACATGACATATTTATATTTCTGGATCTGGGTTACCTCACCCAGAGTGAATGTTTTCTATTTCCATTCATTTGTTTCTGAATTTCCTAATCTCATTTTATTAGGCTGAGGAATATTCCATTGTGTAGATGTACCACATTTTGTTTGGATAATGAAATTCATTCATCTCTGGAGGACCATCTAGATTGTTTTCCATTTCTGACTATTGTGAGTAGAGTAGCAATGAAAATGATTGAATAAAGGCTCTGTGGTAGGCTGAATCATCCTTTGGGTATATGCCCAAGAGTGGTATGGTTAGATCATGTGATAGATCGATTTCCATCTTCCTAAGGAACCATCGCACTGATTTCCATAGTAACTGTACAAGGTTGCCCTCCTCCATTGCACCATCAGCAATGGAGGTGTGTTCTCCTGTATCCACATCCTTACCGGCATAAGCTGTCACTTGTTTGATTGTTCTTAACCATTCTGACAGGTGCATTTCCCTGATTGCCAAGACTCTTAAACATTTCTTTGGGTGTTTCTTAGCCATTTGAGTTTTCTCTTTTGAGAATTCTCCATTTAGATCTGTATCCTGTTTTTGATTGAATAACTTGTGGGGTTTTTTTATATCTAGTTTTTAGGTTTTTTTTATTCTTTATATATTTTGGATATTAGTTCTCTATCAAATGTGTAATTGCTAAAAAGTCTTTCCCTATTCTGTAGGCTGCCACCTTGAATGATGGTGTCCTTTGCCTTACAGAAGCTTTTTAGTGTCTTGAGCTGCCATTATTAACCTGTTGGTCTTAGTGCCTATGCTAATGATGTTCTCATTAGAAAGTCTTCTCCGGGGCCAATGAATTCAAGGCTATTCTCCACTTTCTCTTCTATCAGGTTCAGTGAAGTTGGTTTTATGTTAAGGTCTTTGAGACATTTGGAATTAAATTTTGTGCATAGTGATAAATATGGATCCATTTGCATGTTTTATATGCAGCCATCCAGTTTGACAAGCACAATTTCTTGAAGATGGTGTCTTTTTTTTTCATTGTTTATTTCTGACTTCTCTATCAGAAATCAAGTATCTGCAGGTGTGTGAATTCATGTCTTGGTCTTCAGTGATTTTCCAATGTGGCCTCATTTTAGATATCTCTCTCAATTCTCCTACGTGATAATTTACATATTAACATTTGTATGGTCTAATAACTTTCCTCTGAACACCTATTATAGACGCACAGCAGGCTATTTCTCTCTTTCTCTCTCTCTCTCTTTCTCTCTCTCTCTCTCTCTCTCTCTCTCTCTCTCTCTCTCCCTTCCCTCCCTCCCTCCCTCCCTCCCTCCCTCCCTCTCTCTCTTGGTTTTTTGAGACAGGGTTTCTCTGTGTAGCCCTGGCTGTCCTGGAACTCACTCTGTAGACCGGGCTGGCCTCGAACTCAGAAATCTGCCTGCCTCTGCCTCCCAAGTGCTGGGATTAAAGGCATGCGTCACCACTGCCCAGCGCAGGCTATTTCTTAATTGTGAGAGCTGAAATATCAACTTTAGTTTTTGGTTTTTAGCTGTTAGTGTTTTTATTCTGCTATATAACTTCATAAAGGCCAGTGGCTCCTCCCTCTTCTCCTCCCCTCCTCCTCCTCCTTCTTTTGAAGTCATAGGACTAAGAATATTCTTTAAAACAGACCCAATAGAAAAAGAGTTGTTCCCAGTCACTGTTTCCTAAGAGTTTATTGGTGCATTTTCCATAGCATAATCACATATCATCTGAATCTAGACAACTTTATAAAGAAAGTTATAAATATTATTTTGTTCATAGTTTTGAAGACTAAAACTAAGGAAGAATATCTGGCACCCTATCTGTCTAGCTTTGATTTAAGGATTTAGCATAAATGTCACCATAGTGAGCTTTCATATAGGAACAAGACTTTCCATGGCAATTCTGGAAGCCAGGGAGCTCGTGTTCCAGGATACCTTCCTAGGTCATGCCTTCAATGATCTAAGAACCTCCTCCAGAGTCTACTATTTTAAATGCTGACCTCTACACTGAGGCCCATGCCTTTGGAAGTGAACCACTGGGAGACAAACCAGGTCCAAACCACAACACAGGGATGTTTAGCTATGAAAGGTTCAAACTCTGATGTCTTTACCAATAGCCCAAAAAATAGGCTACAGTGCTATAAGTGGTATAACACAGAAACTCCCAAGGCATCCTATTTTATATAAAAGTTCTATAACACCACCTTATTTTCTTCTTACTAATCCTAGAGAGACTCTAGAATAGCTGTGAGGAGTACTGCCAACATGTGAGTTCATGTGAAGCTTGGGATATGACCTTTAATGGGGCTGAAGATATCTTACCCAACACTCTGCAACAGAAGAAGATCTCTATAGTTAAAGGCTCTCCCTATGCATTCAGGAACTCATAGGCTCTCTGTTGACAAAATTAAGAGTCTGGCCATTCTCAGACATCATATGATGTGCCAAATTCCCCAGATAGTAACAAGTAAAAAAGTATTGATCAACAAAGCTAAGTTTAATAGACTTACAGTCATAATATTGATAGTCTTAAACATGAATTGTGTCAATGAGTGAGTTGTATGAGATATTGATCAGGTTCTTGGGACCTTGGGCAGTAACTGAGAAGTAAGAATGCCTGCTGTACAGGCATAGGGATATGAATCGAGATATCCAGCACCTACAGAAAAAGCTGAACATGGGTACACAAGCATATAACCCCAGCATTAGGGTGAGGTCCGGTAGATCCTGAATGCTCACTGCCCAACCAGCCGAGTTAGAAACGGAGTTTCTAGTTGAGATAAAGACAGTCTTGAGGCAAGATGGGGAGTAAAGAAAGGAGATGCCCAGTGCCAAGTTGTGGTCTCCAGATGCTCATGAACAGGCATGCAAACACACACACTCACATGTATGAACCACATAAACATGCACCACCTATACAACATGTGTATACACACACACACATACACACACACACACACACACACACACACACACATCCCAATGAGTTGGGCTCCTTGCTGCATGATTAAAAGTGGGTATTGCTCTGTCATGGGACAGCATTTCTATTGATAGCACACCACAGGGAGGGTGTTGATAAATAAACTCTTAGCTTGTAAGCAGCCCATTTTCCAGGCATCTTCTTCTGACCTCCACAGGCACCAGACACATACATGGGACACATACATGCCTGCAGGCCAGACACACACATGAGGCACATGCATACGCATGTAGGCCAGACATACACATGGGACACATGTAAACATGCAGGACAGACATACACATGAAACACATGAATACATGCACACCAAACACAAGCATAAAAATTAAAACTTAAGTGAATCTTGAAAAAATAGAGGCTAGTTTCTAAAGGATTAGTTAAAATGTAG
Organism: Arvicanthis niloticus; assembly: GCF_011762505.2. Taxonomy (NCBI): domain Eukaryota; kingdom Metazoa; phylum Chordata; class Mammalia; order Rodentia; family Muridae; genus Arvicanthis; species Arvicanthis niloticus. Next base: position 9,198,560 of record NC_047676.1, on the reverse strand, counting down.
CTGCATTTAGGTGTTTTGTCTATATTCTACTAGCAAGCTTGGGCTACACTTTTAGAATATGTAGTTGGTACAGAAAGTCGAACATGAGTTCATTGCTGGAGTCATTTCTGGCTTTAAACCAGGAGATACTCGATTGTGATGGCTGCATCTTTGCAGATAGTTGTTTTAGAAGGTTGGCAGTTAAAACACCTTGTGGGTACTAGATAAATTTAGTCTCCTCAAACTAGAGTATGCCAGTAGGCATCAGAATCACTTTGAAAAATAAGAAACAATTCATTCTTTATTTAAATTTGCAATTAAATTCTGTAATTAAATTTGATGATAGACAGACAAACCAACTGATTGATTGATTGATTGATTGATTTTCTTTGAAAATAATCAGTAACTTATTTAGTCTCAGCCTTTATCTGTATGTGACTATTTAAGATGACCCAGAGTTTAGACCAGAATCCATACATGACAGTAGTGGGAAGAGAATGTTTGAGAACGCTGGTGAGGGTCAGACCACTCTACTTCCTCTTCACCCCAAGCTGACTACTCCCCACAACCTGTTCCTTTCATCTCTAATGCTAACTGTTTCAGAGAGATGAAATTCCAAGAGGCTTAGCCTTTTCTCTGCCCCCACTGCAGAGAATGAGGAGGTTTGCTCTTTAAAGATTAAGGAGAACTGATGGTCTCTTGGTTCTTCTTCCTGAGCCCTTGCATTTCCAAAAGAAAACTTGAAGAGTCTGAGCCTAAGGAGTTGCCCCATTTATAAGTGTCATTGTAGTAAATGTGTGCACAAAGTTGAGATAAATTATCTTATTAAACGATATTGTGCAAGTGTCAGGCATATGTGTTCTGTATCCAGAAGGGCTCTCACTGTGTTCATCCACACCTCCAGGACTTTGCTTCTTGGGTGGACATTGGGAATGTACGAGCAGCCAGTGTGAGCACAGTATTCAGATGTACACAGTGTACCTACAGACAGCCTAACAGGAGTTCAGTGGCTCCTGGGTCCAGAGTTTAATCAATCCCACTCACAGACTGTCAGTATGAATGAATCAATGTGGAAAAGGAAGCCACAGGTTCGCTCTTGGCTCCCTCCAGACAACCTCATTAAGCCCAACTCTGACTTTGTTATAAAATAAACTGTTTTGAGACTGGAAAGATGGCATAGTAGTAAAAACCACTGACAACTCTCTCCGAAGACCTGAATTTGAGTTCCAGCCCCACACAGTGGCTCAAAACTGCTTGTAACTCTAGGTCCAAAGTATCTGACTCTGTCTTCTTGCTTCTGTGGGCACTGAATGACTATGATGCACAGATATACATGCAGCCAAAACACTCAAACAGTGCCTAGATTTGTGCAAATCCCCCTACTTCTATGTGAACCACCACACCTAACCTTTAAGCCTACATTTTAAACTTTTTAATTAAAAAAAGAACTTCCTTCCTTAGGTACAAACTGTCACTCTCAAAATTAAATACATAGTAGTCTTCCTTAAACTAAATCCTTATAAATGCATATATTAATTTTTCATGAGCTCATTAGTTTTAATTAAATAATTTTAAAAAACATATAAAAGAAATTAAGCCCAGACTTCTTCCAGTCATTATTTTACACCCCCACTTTTGTTAGAATTCTTCCTTGAGTCTATAGTAAAATTTTAAAAATAGATTAAAGTAAAGGGAGGATGAACTAAAGCCCTATATAGCCCGAGGCCATGTCTGAGACTTGCTGTTATTAAAATGTGGGCTATCTTCATTTTTATACACAGAGATAGTCATCTCTTTCAGGTTAAAAAACTCCAGAATTACCCTCTATTAAAACAAAATAAAGGATCAAGTGAAGATAATTAAGACCTTATTAAAGAAATTTTAATAAACCAATTAGTGCTCATGAATATGATGATCTCAAGAGAAAGAGCCATCCTTTGCCTGAAATAAAAAAAAAATAGCATCTCTTAAATATATTTAGTATACATCATTAGTTATTTAAATTTCTTCTGAACTAAATCAACTGTCAATTATATTTGGAACAGTAATAACTTTATACTGATAAAAAGATGCTTATGGATGATGTAATTAATGGAACATTCCATAAAAACAATTTTATTGCAGATTACTATCAGAAATAAATTAGCATACCTTCATCATGTAAATTAAAATTTGCCAGTTACCAGTTACAACATTTTTAATGTAACTTCTCATGGATGCTCATACTTTGTGAATTCAGTTTATTCCACAGTTTTTCTATGAGTTGCAATTGGGAATCACCTTGAGTAATTTAGAATTATTAGTAAGTTAAAATAATAAAACTACACCGATCAAAATTGCAAGAGATGAAACTCCTAGTGCTATATTGATTAGTGTTGTTCTGAGGTATAAATATTCTCTCCCAACTACAAGCAGAATGTCTGTAGACTCAGGGAATATAATACCACTTAAATAGCATTTTTTATATTCACACCTGGATTTATTATTTGCCTTGCATCTGCTGTTTTATACTTTCAGTTCCTTACACCATCTTGATAGCACAGTAAAGCTTTAGAAACTCGTGCTGCTCAGAGCCCCTGGCACCCTGTAGGGGCGTATCTTGCAGTTACTCACTAGGCTTCTTTGCAGTAACTACCTGGCAAATGCCTCCTGGGTGTTATAGCACATTCTGTGTGTTATAGATGCTGAATGCTGAGTGTGTTCTGCATCCTTCAAACACTCAGACAACTGCCTGCTATCCTCATGGCTGGGAAGGAAGGAGAAGACAGATGCATCTTAGTAAATTAAGGAGTGACCGGGGGATGTGTGGATATCCAATGTGAGGTGAGCCCATCCAACAAAGGGTAGGGACAGAAAAGGGATAAAGAGAGAAAGAAGGGTTTGGAAGAAAGGGAGTGTAACAGATGATACTCCAGAATTTAAGAGCTAGAAACAGCAAACACGCATCTCACACAGTGTCTACAGGTCACAGGGATCCAGGAACAGCCATGTTGAGTAGCCCTGACTGTGCTCATTTGCAAGACTCAAGTCTCCATAGGCTTGAGTATAGCTGAAGGACCTGCTTACAGAATGGTGCAGTAATGTCACTGCTCGATGAAGGCCTCCATCTTCACCATAGTCGCCTGTCTGTGGGCTGCCTGTAGATCCTGTTGCATGACAGCAGACTGCAGGACAGCAAGCAACCCCACAGGAAATCCAGAAAAAGCCACAATGCCACACACTAGAACCTGGTGTGGGCTCTCAGAGTGCGATTCGGCTCTGCTGGACACAGGAAGTCATGGAGTCCAGTTCTCTCTCTTGTTTTCATGGCTGCTCGATCCCCTAGTAGGGACTATAAAAATCTGTGGACATGACCTAAGCCATCACTGAAGAAAGAGGGAAAAGGGATTGGAGGATGTGAGCAAAATCCCATCCTTATTTACTCAGAGAGCAGATAGCTGGTTATTGAGTTTTCCATACAACTCTTGAATCTCGTTTATTCCAGTGTGTTCTTTCTCTCCCTTCCCCGACTCTGATGTATGTTTTTAGCAGGACAGCTGTGAACCCAACTCTTGCCCAGTCTTGGTCTCTCTCAGTATATCAGCCATTGTGCCAACTGTCTCCAGAAACTCCTGGTTTGATATTCAAGTTTCTACATGTGTTCAGATAACTGACCCAAACATGGAATAGTTGTATCCACTTTCCAAATCTTCCTCTAGAGGTGATAGCTTGTGCTTGGTAGGCTCATGGTTCTTTTTTCAGGAGGTGCTCTGTGGGTCACAGAGGCTCATGAAATTAGGTGTGGACTGCTTGGAGTTGCAGACCAAGGGATGCAGTAAGTGTACTAGACTGTGATACACAATACAATCAGTGTAGACTGTATACAAACTGAGAAATGGTCCCATGCTCAAGTATGAACTAATTGGAACCCACTGATAAATTAACAAGAAAAGTGAGGGAGACAGAACAGTCCAATGAAAACATCTTTTTCACCTTCTCACTTCTTGGCAAACAGTAGATTAGCCCTTGTGGTTTTCCTTGATTTTCACCTCTTCCCCCCCAATTCTTCTCTACTCAGTAAAATGGAAAAAATTATTTGTTATTACAGAGTGGCTTTGGACTCCTATACATTCCTATATGTAAAAATGTACATTTTTACTATTTAGTTATCTTTTGCCGTAAAACGTGTTACCCATATTTTAAGGCACTCACTTAGAGGCTTCAATTTGTCTGTTAGTATTTTCAATCAGGAGCTGGTAATGAAAATACCCATTATCATTTTTCACCATTTTTCACGTACAATGCACACAAATGCTTCAACATGGCTCTCTGAAAACGTACCCTCAAGTACTGAAATAAATATAATTGATTTTCACATTCTTTTTACTACTGAAAGATCACTTGTTTTGCTATAAAGTAGCATTGTGATGCTACAAATGAATGCTAGTACACAGTTTGATTATTTCAGTAATCAGAATTTAGTTATAAAAATCCATCATGGATGAATCAAAGTGTTTTTCTTATTTTTCAAAAATGATATGCTAATATTCCTAGTGTCATAAATCAGCCCCACTCAAAACATATTTTCTACACCTACTGTTTCCCATTGACACTTTGTATAATGAGAATAGGAATTCATATTCAGAGCATATGGAGAATCACTGATACACTCAAAGGAGGTTGGGTGAACTTTTTTTCTGGATAGGGCAGGATGGCAAGTTGTATATGGACAAAAGTGGAGATAGGATGAGTGAAGGGACAGGGGTGATGGTTCAAGTACAACTGCCTCTGTAGAAACAGGCAAACCAAATCTGTCCTCGTTGCCCTGCACGAAAGTGCTGGTTTCCATATGCCAGGTAATTGCACTTACTTAAATGAAATTCTCAGTAAATGTTACTTTTGCAGACAGTTGAAAGTTTATCTGTAAAGAAGTCTAGATACAACTGTATAGTCCCTGGTTTAATTAACAGTCGGATTTGTGTTATCAGTGGCTTTGTTTGGTAGAACACGGAATGCAAGAATTAATCAAAATGTCAGGAAGAATGTTCTGCTCACCTTGCACGGCAGCTGAGGTGATGTTTCATCTCGTTAAAAGACCGCAAGCCCCTTAAACAAATAGTCTGAAGTTTGGTAGTTAGCCCAGCATAAGCACAGAAGCTTTCTGTTCCTTTATATCTGTTCTTCAGAACTAAACCAAAATAGGACAATTATTTTTAAAGCATTTTTAAAATGATGGCATAACATAAAAGCAGAATCTGTGACCTTGTCTAGAATTAGCTTTGTTTTAGATAATTCATATTTTAAAACTCAAAACATTCTTTCTGCACATCATTTTACTTTTGCTCTGTCTACATTAATTACTGCTACACTCCGTCTCCCACTCTCTCTTGCTCTCTTTTTTAAAGTTATTTTTTATTTTATTAAGATCAAAATATAATCATTTCTTCTCTTCTCTTTCTTTTCTCCAACCTCTCCCATGAATCTGCTGACTCTGCTCTCTTTCAAATACATCACGACCTCTTTATTTTTAACTGTTGAGTTTACACGTATATATTCCTAAACCCATACATACAACCTGCACTGTGTGATACTTGTCTATACATTTTCCGGAATGATCATTCAGTATTGTATAACCAATTGGTGTGTTCTTCCCTGGGGAGGAATATTGCTCCTGCTCTACCTGCAGTTCTGTGTTGGGGATTGAGGCCTTGTGCACTTTCCCCTGCCATGTCAGCATGTCTATTGCGCCATACTGTTTATGCAGCATAATAGTAAGACTTCATTCTACAATGACACCTACGCCTCAGGTGATGGAGTTGTGATGTATCAGTTAGGACTGGGCTCCACAACTCTGTATTTTGATCACTTGTGAGTTCTGTAGCTATTTCTACCTGTTGCAAGAAGTTTCCTTGATGAGGGTGAAGATGACACTTATCTGTGGGTATAAGGACAAATATTTACAAGGAGTGAAGGATTGTGCTAGATTAAGTGGCAGTTGTAAGTTCTTCTCCGAAATCTGTAACTTCACTAGCCTCATGTGATATGCTAGATTTCACTACTAGCCATGATTTCTATTTTTGAGTTGGAGTTTGAGTTGTTGGTTACCACAACATTAAGTGTGTCATTACTGCACCCTCAGGATAATGTCCTATGTTGGAGACTGTGGTATCATAGCTAAATAGGTCTGTTGGATCCTTCTCTCCTTTGGAAGATTGTATGTCTCTTTCTGGTACCCAAAACGTTAGTCCTCAGGGAGGAATCTTTCAGGTCAGATCCAGTTTAGGTCCTCTGGATCCTATGTTCAATGGGGGTGGTGTCTTTAGCCATAAACACTTACCTTCTATTTCTAACGGGCAACCAAGAGGGACAGGAATAGCTTATAATGTTTTCGGGAGTCTCTTGGATAGCCCTAACCATCATCTCAAAAGAGGCTTCTCATACCTATTGATGGGATTGTTATCAGACAGTCAGTGACTTCATAGTGCTGCTCCCCTTCTTGGTGTTGTATTAATGTTTTATGAAGATATGAAAAAAAACACCTTCTGACCCCACATAGGGCACCATGAAAGACCAAAGCATTAACTCAACAGCATTAACTCAGGAAAGTTCATCTTCATGTTGATCTGCAGGGAATTTTCCCAATAATTAATTTTTCCATGAGTTAATGCTTCCACCCAAATCCAGCTGTCTAAACCAAGGAATGTACTTGTCTTATTTATGGAACCGTGGGTGAGTGGTTACTTAAGGTAGCATGAGTAAGTTTAAAACATCTCGCTCCATCATAGATGATATTCCCATAAATGCTGCATTGCTAGGATCCCTCCCCACCACCAGCCTTCAACTCTATATATCTAGAACCTCTCAATCCCTGGCTGGGGTCCCAGGCGAGGGACTGAAAAGCTTTCTCTTCATCCTACAGGGGAAGCTTTGAAAGAAGGAAGTGGCTAGGGTCTCAAGTGGGGGTTGGAACAGTTTTCTCTTCCTCCTACAGGTGAAGCTTAATTGGTCCAATTTAATGAGACTCTCATGGGGTAATTACATCTACTATAATTTCAGATGGCAGTAGCCTCTTGCATTCCAACGAACAGGGTTCCAGAATAATCAGTGTTCACGAGGAAGAGCATTCTACAGTTCTTCTTGGAGTATTGAATTCAGAGTGAAGCTATCAACACTGTCATGGCAATGATGCTTAAATTGCTCCCTGAGCCTTTGACGGAGGATCTGATGCTGGAGTCTCATGGTTTCTAACAAATAGCAGCTGCATATTTTGAAGCAGATGCAAATAGACTAAATACGCAGACTGAGATGATCTTGGTTAAAATGAAGAACTGCCAGCCTGTTATGAATATAATTCCTTCTATTCACTCTCAGATAGAATGCAGAAGCTTGTGTCACTCATGTTAATGGTGAGCAAAAGCCTAGTGAGTCCGTCAGTTCAGTCAGATCCCTCAAGCTGGGTTCTCATCCTGGTAAAATGAAAAATGAGTTTTCTTTTTAAAAATCCTATTTCCTGTCAGTAGCCATCTAGGAAATGCTAAAGGCATGCAAGTAAGTTTTCTGGAGATTGCCCACAGTTTTGTATGGTCTGTGCTCTAAGAATGCAGGGTCCTTACAGACTTCATCGCAGGATAGCTTCTTGCTTTCCTGTCACTAGTATGTAGTCTAATGACTCCTGGACATTAGCCCACCCTAGTGGCCAAATTACTTACAAATCAACATGAAGATGGGCTTTCATGAATTACTGCTGTTTAGATGAATTAATGACTTTATAGAATTTCTGATTTATTTCAAATAATTTTAGAAAGAAAGTTTTAGGGGATGGTTTTAGTTGTTCTGCCAGAAAAATGTAATAAAGTTACAATCAAGAATAAAATGTGCCTCCTCCTCATAGAATAGTAAGTAAAGGCTGCATTATACGGACTACAATGTGCTTTCACAATTACACTAAGAAGAGAAATAGGCTTGGGACAAATTTGTAATCAAGGAAAAACATTAATTCTAGGACAAGTCCAAGGATGAAGCCACAGGTGTGCACTATGATAAAGCAAGGCCATGTGAAACTGTCACTTTGAACTTATATAAGCTTGTAGAATGAAACACTGCTTTCAACTTACTGTCAACATACTTTATAAACTTCCTTTTTGTGTAACATTTTATCTATGAGGTAATTTTCTAAAAAGCTTTTGTCTAAACAAACTATAAGAAAGCTAGAAAGAAGAAATAAAGTGCGCCCTGGGAAGCTCTGCTCTATTCACCAAGTCTGTTCTGTTTATGTCTATTCATTTATATGTTTGTACACTGTCTTAGTCAGGGTTTCTATTCCTGCACAAAACATCATGACCAAGAAGCAAGTTGGGGAGGAAAGGGTTTATTCAGCTTACACTTCCACACTGCTGTTCATCACCAAAGGAAGTCAGGACTGGAACTCAAGCAGGTCAGGAAGCAGGAGCTGATGCAGAGGCCATTGGAGGGATGTTACTAGCTTGCTTCCCCTGGCTTGCTCAGCTTGCTTTCTTACAGAACCCAGGACCACCAGCCCAGGGATGGCATCAACCATAATGGGCCCTCCCATCCTTGATCACTAATTGAGAAAATGCCTTACAGCTGGATCTCATGGAGGCATTTCCTCAAGGGAGCCCCTTTTTTCAGTGATAACTCCAGCTGTGTCAAGTGACACACAAACCAACCAGTACATACACTAAGACTAAAAAAAAAAGATTCAGAGTTCCATGGGACTGAAGCACTCTTGCCAGCCCAGATAAGTAAGTGTTTGTTTCAATCAGGAGTTCTGGACCTGTAAATCGCTTGCTATCCCTGGTCACCAGCACCATCGCTATTGAACATAATCCTAGGTCACCAAGGCCTAAAACCCTTTTTTGCTGCCTGCCTCTGGAACCTTCTGATGTCAAACATCTGGCTTTGACAATTTCCAGAGCATGTCTCTTAATGGTTTCAATACAGGTGTTTTAAAATTAAGGGAACCTCTAAGACCAGTGCCAATCTTTTTTTTTAGTGGTGTGTGTGTGTGTGTGTGTCTACACATCTATAGATGTCAGAGAAACTGTGTTCTACTAATGTAACTCAACTCAGTGATAAACCTCAGTAGCAAGGCAGCCTTATTCTACCAAGCCATCTCAGTGGCCCAAACCTATACTGTGCACTCATTCCTGCCAGTGTGCTATCTCAGTGAGAAAATCTGCGTTGAGGTGAGGAAGAGTGGTACCCACTCAGTGTCCCTTCTTGTGTGTCTCTTGCAAGGAGCCTTTGGAACCTCTTCATCATGTGATGCACTCAAGATGCCAATCATCCAGATGCCCTGCAGTGCTGACCAATGCAGTGATTACCCTCACTCGGGCTGGGAGAATTCACCTCTTCAGGATGATCGGAAAAAATACCAGCGCATTCATCAAAGGTGCTGCGCAACGCACGAGGTGCCTAAGGTCAGCCCCTCCCGCTCAGCCGGGCCAACAGGAAGTTGCCTTCCTGCGAACTTCCATTGTGTTTCCCAAGGATCACTGTTCTGCAGAGATAGATGTTGTCGTGGAACTAGAAAGTCCTGCAACCTCTTCTGAAGAGGGTAGAGGCGTTTCCCACCGCTCTAGACCTGCAGAGTGTTAGCTGAGTTAGGCCGCTTGTCTTAATTAGGAGGGAAAAAAGTTCATTCAACCAAAAACCGAGCACTCTCTTCACTGAAAATAATGGTTTCTAAGTTAACCTGGCAGACATTTTACTTGTAAAAATAACACCTCCTCCGCCGGCAATTGCTTGGGGAGAGTCTGTAACAAATGTATAGGATGGAATTTAAAATACCACCAGGAACTGCTTTTATTCAAGGCCCTCTCTACAAGCTTCTTTGTATGACTACAAAAGTCCATAACCTTCTCTGAAATAGCTCCCTAATAAGGCTTGTTTTAACTTGGTGTTTTCAAGTGTATAATTTTTTCTAGTGCATTTTAAAAAAGAACATCACCCAGAAATCTATAGAGTCTCCTTAGAATTGTCTTTGCACCTTGACTGACTAAGCAGGATAGACATTCTTCTGAAGCCAACCTGTGTTTCTAGGGAAGGTTTGTATTAAAGTCAAAACCATCTAGCAGGTGGGTTCATTATGGGTTAGGAATAATAAGGTTTGTTGAACATGCCTAACCAAATGTATTTCAAAACCAAAATGTTCAGAGTGGTTTTTAGCTGTGCTGTCACTGACCAGAAGTTTTCTCCTACAGTCGTTTGGTTTCTAGATGTAGATCCAGTTTCTGCTAAGGAGCAAAACCACCTCAGGAAAAATTAATAATAGCCATCTTGTGACTATCCATACCAGTGCTCTCGGTGCTGGCACTGAGAAGACATCTTGTGTTAGTGTGCAGAGCGAGGCTCACAGCCAGCCTGTAAATATCTTTACATACACAGAAACCGAACAGGAGTCCTCTGACACTTTCACTTTTCCTCCACATGACATTATAGACCTTTGGCATGAGTTTCTTTGGTTAGTCTCTACCATGACCCAGATTTATTCTTCTCCAGAGTTCCCTGTTGTAGCATCCTTTTATGACTTCTTAAATTCTCTTATCCTTTAGAGGCCCCCCTCTACATGTGTGCTCTAACTCTTCTAGTACTGACGCTGGAGAAACTCCTGACCTTCTGTGCCTGGTTATCTGTCCCAGTTACCTGCATCTATTAAGAATAATTTTCCTCCTTTTTAACATCTTCTGCTTGCAAAGCCTGCTGGCATACATTAAAAAGAAAAAAGCCTGGGGAAGAAGGAGCCTCAGATTCAGTTGCAGAGTAACCAAAGACCTGACCAGCTCTGCAGAGGAAACACTGACTAACAGCTGCATCGTTGCATTTCCATGACATTTGATTCAAAGATGAGGGCACAGACGCCGCGTGTGTTCTGCACCTTTGATGATAAAGTAGAAGTGCCATTATATGTCATATGACCATTTCATAAAGCCTCTGGCTGCATTTAAGGTCTAAGATGTGACCCAGAGTAAGATGAGATCAGACCAGGGTGAAATCCCATACTTCTTCACACACAGAGCCTGCATCCCTTACTGCTGCTGCCACTGTGCAATGAGTACTCAACACAGGAAGAAAAGACTGGAGGCTGTAAGGTTTCGGATGAATATGTTATAGCCAAGTCTGGCTTTCTAAAGCCACGATGCAACCAGAGTTAGAGATTTCCCACAATTCTGAGTATGTTATATGATTTATAATGCAAAGCCCAATCAAAGTTGTAACGAAGCTTATTTTTTAGCTCATTAAACTTTTGTCCTTTACAAAGCAGTAGCTAATGCCATTCTCATTCAAATACGATGGTGTATCATGCCACACTGGTAGTCTCTTAGACTGGGAGAGGAATATAGTAGTCATGGAAAGAGGTAAAATAATTTATCAAAGACTCCATAGACAAAGGGTTTTAAAGAATTGCTGTCCACTGAGAGTGGGGACAACGCACCTGACCAGTTGGGTGTGTTAATGCCTTATAGACATTATAGGGTTCCCTTTGTGAGCTTGTTTGCACTCCCGGTCTTCTTGGCAACTGCTAACTCTGTATTCACGTTAAAGAAGTCACTTCCTGTGTTGCTTCTGCCTTTTAGCACTTTGCTCCCATGAGCCTTTGCTAAGTGAGTGATAGCAGCATGCCAGAGAGAGAGCTGGGACACAGAGATCCCCTCTACAGCTCATACCATGCAATAATTCTCAACCCAGAAGAAGGGGGTGACACATACCCAATTGACCCTACTGTCACATGAATGCAATGGTAGTTCAGGGGGAAGCTGCTGTGCCATTTTGTATTAGGATTTGAGTGCATGTGTATTTTGGAATCCAGAGAGAGTCTTGGATGCAGATCTCCATAAATGGCAAACTGAGTCTTGCTTTCTTTGTTAGCACTGAGGTCAAACCCAGGGCCTTACACGTTCTATGCAGGTACAGTACGACTAAGCTGCATCGCTAACCCTGGGCAGTTTATTCTCCTGCTTTTTATAAGCTCACTAAATCCATATTTAGTTAAGTCATGGAGTCACACTTGATTTTAACCTACAACAACAAGTTTGTTGGTTTCCATTTGACCACACCAAGAGGAGGCATAGGTTCCTCTGGCAGTAGAGCTCTCTAGAAATATGCAACAACCAGCCAACGGATGAATAGGGCACAGAGTCCTGTGTGCTGGTTCATCTAATTTCCTTCCCTTTTGCTTTTGGAGTTTTTGAGACAGCACCTCAGTCTGTCATCCAGGTTAGCCTCATACTAGCTTGTGACGACCTTGGCTCTGCCTCCTGAGTACCTCAAAATCGTGCCCTACCATGCCCAACCTGAATCTCTTTCTCTTACCAAATGGCACTCACCTGGACAGTATCCTTTTTTCGATTAAGTGCCAGGTGTTTGCTTCTCCTCCTCTTTGCTTGCTTTTCAACTCTCTGTCCTGAGGTCTTGGCTGTGATTGGATGTGAGCTGTGTCCCCAGAGTCTATTGGCCAGAAGTCTGGTCCACACTATGGAGATATAGAGAGTTGATGACACCTTTAGACATGGGACCTGATGGGAGGTGTCTGGTTCTTGGGGCATTGTCTTCAAGAGGAACAGCTGTAGCTCTTGGGTTCTTAACTGAGACAGATCCTCTGGAATCCACCCTGCTGCTGTGATTCCTTCCATCTCTGTTGCCATGGTGATGGATCTACCTTGAGGCCCTCAGTAGAGAGCAACAAGGAAGCATCACCTGGCAGTGGTGTCTGAGCCTTCAAAACTCTGAATCATTTACTTGTGGAGAAATACAGAAAGACAGAGAAGAACTAGGCGTGGAACAGGCAGGAATCTGTGACAGTTACCCAGTGAGCCCCATCTTAAATCTTCATTTAGAACCAGGGGTGCTTTTGACAAATACATAGAGATATATTTTTAGGAATATCCTAGTCATGTCAGACTCCTCTGTTCTGTGACTGATTCGTTTAAGATAAGTTGATACTTTAGTTTGTTTCTACAGTTTAGGAATACATAAAATGAAGTATAAAAGGAAAGCCTAGCTTCATGTCATGAGATTTCCTAACCTAGTATAGCAACTGGCAGATAAAAATAAATATGAGGGACCCTTCTGCGTTATCACTCTTGACTTCTGTTCATAGCATAACTCAGACCTGTGTCTGTGACTTCGAGAAGAGAAGCAAAGCCAAGATTTAGCCAATTAGTGTTTTACTTCACGATTCTACTTTTCAGAGATGAATGCGAGTTTATGAACGTAGGCCATACCAAGCCCCACTGTTCAAAAGCTCAACAGAAAAAAATTAAGCAAATAAATTTATTTTTAAGGAGTGCAAATCTGGAAACTGTCTTGTCTCAGACAACTCCTGTCCTTAACTGACAGTTCAGGCTCTTGTGTGTCTCAGTGGTAAATGGTACAGTGTATCCATAGAGGCCACCTCTCTCCATCCTGGCTCTCAGAAGCCATATTCACAATGTAATTTCCAGGGAAGAACCACCGGCCTCTGCCATCCTTAAGAGAACAGAGTCATCTCCTGTGGACACAGCATCACAGAGGATATTTATAGAGAAGATGCCACTCCCTTAATCCTTTCTATTTAGAATTTATTTTGTGTAGGAAATGTGAGTTTTTTTCAAGCAGATTCATATTTTTGTTTTCAAAATACCTATTTATCACTGATAAAATAAGATAGAAATGGGGGTAGGGAGAGTTTGTAAATTTTGTTGAAGGAGCGAGTTAATAGAAAAAACAATGCTGGTAGCTAGAGGACAGGCCTTAGAACCATGAGCCAACAAGACGCAGGGCAGGGCAAGGTCTAACTCCATGCACTGCCTCCACCATGCCTTCTTCCCTGACCCCGAATAGTCACACACATTCTTGCTTATTTCTTTCTATTTTATAATTCCATATTTTGTTCCACTTCTGCTATGTCCAAACTTTATATTTATATAAAACCATTTTTTAAATCCTGTTCAAGATAAAACAAAAACCACTTTAACATATTGCCTAAAATAAATGTTAGCAATTATTAGGAAGGCTTGGGGCATAAATCTGAGTGGGATTATTTTTTTTCTTCTTCCTTTCATGATTAAGAACTCCTCCAAAAAAAATGACTTCATGCAGACCAAGTCAGACCTGGGAATACATTTGGAGTTTTACTGATGACCGTTTTGCTGAGCACTGTGTAATCAAATGTGTCTCTTAGCCTTTGGCCATTATAATGATCAGCTTCAACTGAAAACACATATTAGCAGGCTGCAAAGAGACCAGATCTCCTCTGTCTGTGGGCAAGGGCTTGCTGGCCGAAGTCAGTGTAGTGGCTGACATAAACATGCCTCCAAAATCCTATCTGTCTGTAACCTTGGAAGGTGACCCTTCTTGGACATAACATATTTGGAGACCTGATTGGTTAACTTAGCATGACCAAAAGTGCCAAGTGTGTCCTTTTAAGGAGAGAGCACATAGATGCACAGACAAAGAGGCCTTGGAAAACAGGCAGACAACGAGGCAGCTACATGCTAAGGAACCATGAAGGCACTTAAAAACCACCATAGAAAAGATGTTCTTCCTTAGAGCCTACAGTGTGAGCATGGGCCTGGCCTGCTGGCACCTGGCTTTTGGAATCTGATCTCTAGAATCCTGAGAGGATACATTTCTATTGTTCTTGGCCATGAGTTTTCTGAGACTCTGCTCTGGCAGACCCAGAAAACAACTTTTTCTCATATTTCCAGAGGGACTGTCCAAGCCAGGGGACACCTTAGGACCCAGGACAGGGAGGAACATGAGAAAACCATTGCTCCCAAACAGTCTTCACAAACTGAAGCAGAAGGTCCAGAGTGGGGTTTGATTCTTTCTGTGTTTAAACCCAGTTGCCTCTATAGCTCAGTTAGGGAAGAAAGAGATTACCTGTGCACAGCTGAGGTCTGCATGTCCAGATGTGATTGTCTCAGACTAAGGTTTGGCCCTTAACTGGGTGTGCATAAAGGAAGACGTTTCCTGTGTGCCTGCTCCTGCCCAGGAGCCTTTTTTTTTTTTTTTTTCTTTCACTTTCTTTTCCAACACTGACTCAGCTTCAGAGCTCAGCTTGGATTTATAGGAGACTGTGTGCAGCTAGAAGTCATTCTAGGTTCCTTCCCGTACAGGGAACGTGACATGGCACATACATCATCTCACAGTTCACCCCAGCAGCTGCTGGCAGAACAGATGCTTCCTGAATTTTCTCGAAGAGATGACTGTGTTTCCCATTTTAAAACATCGCAAATCAATACTCTAAAGATCCTTGGCGTGGCCATAATCATCACTTGAGAGTGAGCTCTAGGTGAAGCCTTGATAAGCCGCCTCCTTTTCTCCCTTTTCATCCAGCGACTGGCTCAGTACGACAGCTCGTTCACGTTACTCTGTGGCTGTGCTACATTTCGTCATGGGAGCTTAGGACTTTATCAGCAGTGGGAATGTGTGCACGAGGCTGGCTCTGTTAACTTCCACCGCTGCTCCTTTGCCCGTGCCACCAGGTCATTTATTTATTTTTATTATTCTCTTCCCACTTCAGCGTCTTGTCCTGAAGGACAACAATATGCAACCCCAATTTTTCTCATCTATCTTTGTGTACACAGAATGTTATTAAGCCTGTCAAAGGAGTTCCACTGTGCCTGTGCTTATGAGTGTAATTAAACTCACACCCTCAATTAGTCATTTTAACCCATATAATGGATGAGCGCCTGGCCCCACGGTGCCACTAATTCTAATGTGACCTTGAGAAATCCCATCACAAAGTAACGCTGATGATAATCACACTGAGGACAGAGGCTCTAAGGACATTATTTTTTATCTGGTTTACTCTCGCATTAGCCACAGGTAAGAAGAAGAAAAAATTTTTACTTTTTTATGTTAGTATCATGCCAGTATTATCCACCTACTCAGATGAATGCTTTTTTTAGTATCTTACTTCATATCCATACATGCATATAATGTGCTTGGATCAAATCTACTCCCCCATTCTTTTCCCTCCAATCTCTCTCTTGTCTTCCTTACTACATGTACCTCCCAACTTTATGTACTTTCTATTATAACTCATTCAGTGCTGCCTATATGTGTATTGGTTAGGACCATGTACTAGAATATGGAGAGCAGCTCAAGGCCCACATCCCAGTGGCCTCTTCCCACAGTAATAAATGTCAGTAACTCCTGAGATATGAGTAGGCTCTCATGAGTCCTTCCCCATCTATGCTTAGCTTTTGCCTGGCTAGATCTCATGGCAGTGTCGTGCATGCAGCTCAAGCTGCAAGAGTTCACGTGTGCAACTGTACTATCACTTCTGTCAAACATTGCTCTTGCTACAGACCTTTACTCCCTTTGGCTCATACAGTCCTTCTCCCCCCTCTTCTGTGATGATCTATGCACCTTGGAGGGAAGACATGGGATTCAGATGTCCTAATTAGAATGGAGTGCTCCGTAGTTCCATATGCTCTGCACACTGACCAGTTGTGCGACTCCATATTAATTGCCATCTACTATAAAAAGAATCTTCCGAGATGATAGCTGAGAAATGCACTCTTTTGTCGGTATGAAGATAAGAACCAACAGTATGGTTTATGATTATGTGTCCATTTAACTGGATAATAGTACTTCTAGTCCTATGACACAGTTTTGGGGGAGCCAGTTAATTCCAGTGGTTCTGTCTTCTGAGGTGGTCCTTACATCCAATCAGAAAATAATTGTCTACTCTCATAATTATACCACCGCGGGTCATAGCCTGCCAGGCTAGTTGTTACTGAAATGCAGGGTTCATAGCTGCTCTTGATGAATCGTCTCCCCTAGCACCATTAAAAGAATCTTCCAGAACTACGCAGATGGCCCTTAGGACTGAACCTTCCTATTTTGAAGGTGTTGGATGTTAAACTCTGGGCTGGCTTACCCATCTGCACCAGGATGTGGGCATGTGCCAACTGCATAAAGTACGCTTTACGTGGATGCTGGGAATAGAAATGGCATTTTTCTCTGAGTGGTAAGCAGATGCTGCACAGTTGTCTCCCCCACCCTCTTTTCACATCTGGACCTCAGGCAGCAGTACCTCCTTCCCTGGCTGCTGCTCACTGACCAGAGGGTCTGATGTGTGTGGGACATGGTCGAACTGAGTCGTGAATCAGCAGCAAAGATTATACAGGATGAGGCCACGGAGGTCAGCAGTGAACAACTGAGGAGCCTGAGAGCTCATCGACTAAGTGGTTGCTGCCTTGCTATCACACACATTGGTAGCACAAGATAGAAAGTCATTTATACTTGCTCAGTTGCTATACCAAAGTATCATAGGCTGTGTGACTTAAGTCACTGGGTCTCTGTCCTCACAACTGTGTGGCTTGAAGTCAGATATCAAAATGACTGCCCTTGTTCCTCTAAGGGCCCTCTCCTGAACTAGCAGCTGTCTATCTTCCATGGATCTTCATGTAGTCTTCTCTTGGGGCATCTGTACCCAAATTTTCTTTTCCTTTAAGGGAATCCATCAGACCAGGCTAAGATCAAAGATTTTATTGTAGCAAGACTGCCTCATCTTAAAGGCCTCGCCTTTAAATACAGCCGCATCCTAGAAATTCCACACCTCTGAGGAAGTATGTACAGAGAAACCAGGAGAGCCATCAAAGCAAAGTTCAGGTTTCCCTTATAATGAGTAGAAAAGAGAAGAAGGAGGAGGACTGGGAAGGGAGAGGAAGCAATGAGGCAGAGGTGGACACTGGAATGTCTTAGCCTGGCAGAAGGCATCAAGCCACTGGAGAGTTCCTCAGCCCAGTCATCCTTTACAGGAGCCGAGTCTTCCGGAGATGGGCTTGCCTTATGAATGCCGCAGGTCTGTCAGTCACTGGCTCCAGCATACATGGGAGATGAAACCCTAGTGTGAAGTGATGGATTTCAGGGCACAGCAGAGAGGTCCCATCAGTCAGTGACACTGCTTCTTCTTCTGTCATCTAGCAGGGCTCTCTCTTGGAGCCCACACCAGCATGCCCGTTCTCTGTAGACTAACTGCACGAAGTTGCAATGCACAATCAGGAAGTTACCTCGTGAAATTCACAGAGGAGAAGTGAGTGATATCAGCTGAAAGCCTGGGTCTCCTTCATGTGCCAGGCCACAGAGGGTGTGCTCTGGTAATGCTGGTGAGCAAATGAATGGGATGCACAGGATTAGCCCCAGGCAGCCTTGCCTGTCTAGCCTGAGGTAGATAGATGGGTTATTTTCTCTAATTAACATATCCCAAGCCGTGTGTGTGTGTGTGTGTGTGTGTGTGTGTGTGTGTGTGTGTGTGTGTGTGTTCCTGCATATCTGTATGCATATTTAAGCTACAAGGCAATGGTGAGTGTCTTCCTTAGTTTCTTGCCACCTTATTTATTAAAACAAGGTCTACCAGACGAACTGTGAAGCCTGGCTGAGCAGCAAGTCCCACGGATCTTCATGTCGCCATCTCCCCATAGTTGTGATTATAGACACATGCTAACAACCATGGGTTTTTACATGGTCAGTCTGTATATAGTTCTCTGGCTCAGGTGTCCATACTTTTATGGAAGGGACTTACTTACTCTAATTATCCAAAGTTCTTTCCAGCATTCATATTTCCTGAACCGGTAATGAGGACCACTTCCTCCCAAGCATATGTTGTTTCCCTTAGCCAGAAAAGGTGAGTGTATCATGATTATGATTGCACCTTAAATATAAATGATTGACGTAAAATATCCCACCATGCCATTCTTTCCATATTACACTCAGTAATTAAATTTTTAAATTTCTTTTCTGTTTTTAAAAAAATTGGTTGTAAGTATGTGCTTCTTAGGGTCATGTTTCCTACATACTGAGATTAGTTCCATGTTTAGCTAGGGAGAAGGAATCAGGCTGGTTGTCACTTCAGTCCCTGTGAGCACCTGCAAGCCCTTAGTTGATTCTCTGGGCCATGTTCTCATGGGGCCCTCCACCTCTCTGGCACTACAGTCCTTCCTCTCCCTCTTCTGCAGGGCTCCCTGAGTTCTGCCTAATGTTTGGCTGTGGGTCTGTGCACATTCCTTAAATCTGGTCTGAAAGTTAAGAAAAATAAAGTAACAATACTTACAGGTACGGTAATACCTTGATACCTTCGTCTTTGTATTGTTGGAACTCTTTACTTTTCTCTCTGTGTCAGGAATATATCTCTAAGTCTCTTGGACTGCTACAGAATGGGACAGACATGCTGGGACTTCCGATTAACCCGTGTCCTTCATTATTGTCCCCCGGAGGTGCAGATGCATCATTATTCCCCATTAACAAGCTCTGTACCAGCACGAAAGACATGCTGTGGTGGAGGCACTGACTGGAGCTAATAGATTCCTACAATTAATTACACCTCTCTTAAGGTAACTTATGACCAGAAAGAAGCTACGCTGGCACAAAGAGTTGATGTGAGAATGGCTACACCCAGGGGAGGCCAGCCAATTCATCATGCCACATGATGCTTCGTGAACATTCTATGCGGGCTTTCATGTCCTGACCATTGTTCTTCCCGGGGTTCCGTTTTTTACCTGACCTTTTTTTGGAACAACAGTGTAGTCACTAATTGCAAGCTAATTTAATTAAAACAGGAGAAGGTCCTGTCAGATGGAAGTGTCACCAGCAGAAGTTGTCCTGATTGCTCTTAAGGCTCTGTTTTGCACAAGGGTGTTTCAGGTTGTTGGAGCAAATGGAGCTTATAAAAAAAAAGGTAATTATTTCAAGTAATAGTAAAAAGTACAGTGTCCTTTTTGAGTCTGCCAGGAGGCAGGGCTTGTGGCCTGTCACAGTGGGTGAATACCCGTGGATATGGAATATTGGCTCAGAGTCTGGTAATACCTGAAGGTCAGACTTTCTCCCTGGTGTGTGGAAAAACAGCACCGCTAAGCTGCTTTCTGGAACAGAAAGGAATTTTATTTCTTTTCCACTCTGAGCAACACTATCTCCTGGTCTGGCAAACATGGTTAGATGCCATTTATCCTTGACCCCTGTCTCTCCTGAGTAGATGAAACAGATGAATAGGACAGCATTCCCCCAGTTAGGTGGAGTGCTGAAAGTCTCGTCCAGCCCAAAAGCAATAGGTTTAAGAAGGAAAGGATATAGGTTATTAGGATTTTTCCAGGCTACTTCCCGCTAGAGGACAGATCATTGAGACAGATCACGCTCTCATTCCCTAGCAAGCACTCAGTGGGGAAGCTCTGCAGCTTCAGACGGAGACCTTTAGACACAGCCTGTGTGAGCACCTACAAGCCCCTTTCTCTTTCCTCAGAAACTCACTGAGCTTCGAAGACTCATTCAGGAGACTCCATCAGGTCAAGGGACACAGGGACTCCCTGAGATCCAATTTTCCTGGCCTGAGTATGAGTCTTACCATGGCGTCATATCAATGTCCATGAATTCTTAGAAGAAAGTACTGTTTATCAATGAGGGGGAAAAATGGTTGAACCATCTGGTGTCCAGCCTCACAGAAGTCCTCTGCCCCTGAATTGTCGAGTTTGCAATAACAGCTGCCTGCTCTGACCCTGAACACTAGTTCTTGGTCTACTCTCTGATCTTCTTGCCTCTTCACATCTCAACTTAAATGGCTCCTATTCATAGGCCTCCCATGGCAAATTGAGGTTTCCCTGACTCCTTTGAAAGCTTCCCTGCCTTTGATGCCTATGGGCCCAGTGAAACCCAGCCACATGACAAGCAGCGTTCCCACGTAGCTGAGGATCATGACTGGTCACCAATTCATTGTCCCTAATTCACCTAGCAAATGCCTAACTCAGCAATGACAAAGTGACCAAATCCCTAGATGTGCCTTTAATACCTGCTGGGCTACATGCCTAGTAATTCCTCTGCTCCCATTTCCTGCTCACTCAGAATATCTCCCCAGTAAGAGAGAGAGAGAGAGAGAGAGAGAGAGAGAGAGAGAGAGAGAGAGAGCTGCATGACCTCATGTTTGCCCATGAGAGCTGTATCTTGGTTATTGTCGTATGCTTGCCTGTTTTCCAGTGTGAGTGTTTGTGGTATATCCACTGAAAGGTCTACTGTCTCAGTTAGTTCTCTGGAGCCACAGAATGCTTTTCTGTAACACAACCATCACTGTCCTCTCAACTCATTTGTATAACTCTTGGTTCTTTGTTCAGTCATCTACCTAACTTGAAGGAGACCGTTGTACCTTACCGATACAGATTGAAAACCAGTAAATAGTACCACTGTAGTGCTTTAGGAACAAAATCTACATTTCTTTCCAATTAAAATAAAAATTAAGCTTGAAAGCTTAAGTGACTAGTCCTGGAAATCCTAACATCAAAGCTCCACACACCAGATGCCAACCTGAGTTCCCAGAGTCTAAAATAGAAAGCTCTTCTCATGGTGCCTTGACCATGGTGTCAACACTGACACCAGATAAATGCTTAATCAATATAGCTTAGCTAACTTATGTCTCTCGTTCCACATATATGTGAAATGAATTTCTAAGCTATGTCAAGGACATTGCTAGGTACCATTAAAATAAAGATCAATTAAGCATGATATTTGTGGTCTGAAAGAATCAAAGAAGTTTGAGTCTTGTGAATAGTGAGTGTACATAGTGCCGTGATTAAGGCCTTTGTAGCATTGCTGAAATTCCCTGGGTTTGGGGGCATAGATCGCCCTAACATTGACTAGAAAGACTCCCAGGTGGTGTTTCTGGGTACACAGAGCATAGAAGGGCTAAAAAGCAGAGAAGAGTCAACTTTTCACACTTTACAATCGGCAAAGAATGGCTATCTAGGATATGATCAATGGGGAGGGACCTAAAAGAGGAAAAGTCTCTAATACCAATGTTGAGAGTTCAAAGAGAGACATTTGGGAAAAGGTCCTTTTATTTTATAGACTACCTGGAACCATGGAAGCATGGTTTACAAATTAGGGGTACCATGTTTTCTGTTCTATGTAAATGTAGCTATGTGCATAGTTGAAAGATGGAACAGAGAGATGAGCAAGGGCGTCAAGACGGAGGATAACGAGGCTGGTTGGGGGTAGGTGGGACCTAGGAGAGCATTGACCCTACTTGCTTCTCCTGGACTATACTCTAGAAGTTATAGGGAGAGCTCCAGTCAGATGTCCTGTTTTTGATGTTGATATGAGATAGCTTCAGAAATCTACACATCAGGTATTGAAAAGATATTCCAATCTAGATGTGACTGGAAAGTCACTTGCTGTGTGATCTTGGATCACTGCCGTATCCACATCTTTCTCCACTTGTAAAGGATGAGCCAGTCATGTACATATCACAGCTCTACCCCCTAGGCTCAAAGGAATTCATGTAAGCAGGGGCTTGGAAAGACTATCTATGTGGTTTTTATATTCCCTTCTAAATTATCACTTACTTTATATGATGACATATAACATCTTACCACACTGGTATGAGATCCAAATCTTCTGAGTATTTTATAAGCATCTAAGGAAATTCTTGCATTTATGGCATCACTTGACAAGTTAAAACTGTTTGACTGGTAGGTAGATGAATTATTCACGTAGTTTATCAGTCAACCCCATCTTATAAATTGGGGATAAATGGTTTACTTTGTCTAGGGTTTGAATGGGGATAAATGGGATGTATTCTTAATTCAGCAAATGTGTATAAAGAGCATGCACTGTGCTAAGTACTATGCTAGACCCTGCTAACATTACTGACATGAAGGGCGCACAAGCATGCACACACGCACACACATAAGCAGTAAGTGGGACCAAATGTAAAAGGGGACCCTGAAGGAACACAGAACAATTGGCTTCAACCTGGTTGGAGAGTAAAGGACATCTTCCTGTCATTTACCATGCTAAGGACTTTGAGTTTGATCAAGAACAAAACGAAAGATCTTGGAGAGGACTGTATTTCAATGTATGCTTTCCAAGAATCACAGCAGTGGTTCCATGGAGCTTCCATGGGAAGCAAGGAAGGGGGGAAAGCAGAGAGACTGTACGGGAGATAGCAGGTGGTGGGTGGATAACGCAGTGGCCGTGGAGGATGACTAGTGGCTAGCTGTGGAGCTGCAGCTGATGGTGATAATTGGATGAGCTTTTGTGGGAAAGAGTCAAGAACTAGAAGCCTATGCAACCGACAGGTATGCATGGGACAGAGTAGCACTTAGGGAAACTCCCGTATCAGTCAGTCTCTGGTTAACACCTCCAGGTTTAACCCCGTGTCTCCTCAAATGAACCCTCCTCCCCTCCCATCCTCTGTCCTTCTCCCCCCTCTCAGATTGCTTCCTCCCTCCCATCTCCTCCTCTATGGTATTTCTTCAACCTGGTAGCCACAGACACACATTGGAAGGCCTATGTATTCCTCATATTATTTCTTTTCTATTGGTCACTAACTTAGTCCATGGTTTCCATGGCAAATTTTACAACTAAAGAGAATAGCAGAAAGGGCTGATTGTCCTTGTGCAGGCTGCGATGATGAAATGCTTTCACTTGTGTAGTTCAAAGATAACAGAAATTTGTCCCTCTGTCCCGGAGGCTGGGAAGATGGAGGGGCCAACATGTTCACTGTCTCAAGATGGTTGCTTTCTGCATCGAACATGATGCCTTCTTGCTGTGTCTTCACTTAGGAGAAAGGGCAAACATGTTCCCCGGGCCTCCTTTATAAGACCATTGATCCTATTGATGAGGGTTCCACTGTCCACCTAATATCCTCCCAGAAGCCTCACCTCTGAATACCCTCACCTTGGAGGTTAGTTTCAGCATAAGAATTTGGGACAGAATAAGGGGTAACACAAACATCCATACTGTTGCATTGGCCAGCGCAACTGTAGAGGTAGATAATGTTTCCTAACCCACTTCCAAAATTCAGATCAAATGGACAGTGTCAGTACATCTTCCTTGCTTGTAACTTCATGGAACTGCAGTGAGCTGTGTCTCACCCTGTAAAAAGTACCCAGGGTTGATAAAGAGTCTGAGCTATGACCATACCACCTGTCGGATGTGTCTGTGTGCACCAAAAGACAGGGAACTGTTGCTCTGAAGGGTGTAGCCATTTGTAATTTCTTTGAACTTGGAATAACCGAATGCTCTGTGTTTGGGTTTTGTTCAGATTCTATAAAAAAATATTCCACGTTGAGTGCTTCTGATTAAAGTTAAAGTGGCACAGTATGTTTCTCGGGATTTTATCAAATTATCAGATTAAGGGAAGTCATTCAGTGCCTCGATGAAGCAGCCACAGCCTGTGCATTTGTACAGCACATAAGAATCTTCTGGCAGTCTACATTTTAAACAACAACAAAAAAAATCACCTACTGTGCTTTCTGATGGCTATGTTCTTTACTGGTCAACAGATCTCTAAAACTTTTCTCTATTTTAGTACTCATAAAAGGATTTGTCATCAGGGCAATTGGATTAAGAAAATCCTGAGTTTCTGGCTTCTATTTTCTAGGTTATTGCTACACCACATTGATGTCTTGGTGTGGTTTGTTCCCAGCTTCTAAAAATTGTAATTATCTACAAAGAACAGCAAGGATGTGACAGGGAGACATGCCCTAGGCTGTGTCTCAAGAACAAAACACCTCTTCTTTTGTTTTCTTGGGTTTTTTTTTTTTTTTAGTGAAGACACTAGATTGGTTAAATATATAATTTTAAATAAAATAGTCATTTATATTTGTATTTGCTCAAAACCAAGGCTGATGAAAGAACTGAAACCCCTTAGATGGTAGCACTTGTTCTGTGTTGCTTTGGCTTAACCATGGAACTCAGCTCCTCAAAACCATCTTTTGACCTGCTTACAGTGATGCTTTGTGGATTCTCAAAGTGTTTTTGTATCTGAACTTTTGACACAGCTGTTATAATCCTTGGATTTGCAAAGCATAACTCTTTCCGTGGCCCACTGCAATGAAATGAGATGGTGCCCCCTGAGGTCCCATTATCCCACACTCACACTGAGTGCCAGCCATCTGGTGGCAGTAAATTGGGAGGAGCTACCCTCAGGTATTACCTAGAGTTGGTGAGATTCTTGCTCAGATTGAATTGCTGCAGCAAGAGGCAACTAAAAGTCCTAATGACTGCCTCCCATCTTGTTGCTCAGAGGTTCTAAAATGTTCCCATGAGAAGAAACACAATGCTCATCTAATATCCATTAAGTCCTTGCACAGAAATGTTAAAATGAGCATTTATGTAACATTGCATAGTGAGTCTCAGGCTTTGAGGATCTGTCATGACATATGACTGCAGATGAGACTCACAGAATGTACAGTTAGATGGCCACAGAGTTCTGTGCCCCAGAAGTACAAGAGGCTTGCTTTATTTCTCTGCTTGAAAGTGATCATGTTTGATATTATGGTGTCCACCATGACTCTTTCTGAGAAACTCTGGGAAGGTCTTGTTTTTAGACCAAAGCCAGTTCCAGGCAGCTTCAGACTAACTACTCAATTTCCACACTGGCAGCTGAGCAGGAGTTGCTCTAAGATCCTGGAGGCAGCCATTGTGTTCCTTGCCCCGTTGACCTATAAGCCACTGTGGAGGCTCTCCTACACCCTGATTCATATCTTTTCTCTTCCCCTTCATCTCCAGCTCTTTCGCCACAGCTCTTCTCTCTTCCTCTGTAGCTTGGAAGACATTTTGGGTAGTTATATAGATCCTGTCAAAACACTCCTGAATCTTAAGAGCAGGTGCTGTCTTCCAGGCATCTCTACTACCATGCCTAGGTATTTATTTCATTCAGCAAGGAGGTGGAAATCTCAGGGCTATGTCTTTAGAGTTCCTCCTACCTTGAGGAATGAAAAGTCCAGATGAACCACATGACAGCCTTGCTTTTGAGAGTCAGAGACTAAACTGCTCATTGGCTTCCCCCAACATTCTATAAAACATGTTATTTATCTTTTGGTGTTTCATACATGAATACAATGAATTTAGGATGTTTCCACTCTCAGCCTTCTTCCCGGCTCGTTCTAGACACTCTACCTACCTCCTTCTTTTCCTCTTCCTCTTCTTCTTCTTTTTCTTTTATTTTTTATTTTTTATTGGATATTTTATTTACATTTCAGATGTGATATCCCCTTCCCCCATTTCTTCCTTCCCACCCAGGAACCTCCTATCCCATCCCCCCTCCTCCTGCTTCCATGAGAATGTGCCCCCACCTACACCCACACTCCCATCTCCCCACTGTCGAATTCCTCCACACTCGACATCCAGCCTTCATGGGACCAAGAATCTCCTCTCCCACCTATGCCTGACAAGGCCATCCTCCCCTATATATACAGCTGGAGCCATGGGTCCCTCACTATGTGCTCCCAGGCTGGTGATTTAGACTCTGGGAGCTCTGGTTGGTTGGTATTGTTGCTCTACTCATGGGGCCACAAACCCTTTCAGCTCCTTAAGTATTCTCTCTAACTCCTCCATTGAAAACCCCTTGATCAGTTCAATGGTTAGCTGTGAGCATCGGCCTCTGAACATGTCAGACTTTTGTAGACCTCTAAGAAGACAGCTATATCAGGCTCCTGTCAACATGTACTTCCTGACATCCACATCAGCGTCTACCTTTGGTGACTGTACATGGGATGGATCCCAAGGTGGGGCTGTTTTCAGACAGCCCCTCCTTCAGTTTCTGTCCCACACTTTGTCTCCATATTTGCTCCCTTGAGTATTTTGTTACTCCTGCTGAGAAGGACCGAAGCACCCATACTTGGTCTTCCTTCTTCATGAGCTTCATGTGGTGTGTTAGTTGAATCTTGGGTATTTCAAGCTTCTGGGCTAATATCCAATTATCAGTGAGTAAATACCCTGTGTGTTCTTTTGTGATTGAGTTACCTTACTCAGGATGATATTTTCTAGTTCCATCCGTTTACCTAAAAATTTCTCAAATTCATTGTTTTAATAGCTGAGTTATACTCCATTATGTAAATGTACCACATTTTCTGTATTCATTCCTCTGTTGAAGGACATCTGGGTTCTTTCCAGCTTCTGGCTATTATAAATAAGGCTGCTATGAACATAGTGGAGCATATGTCCTTGTTATATGTTGGAGCATCTTCTGGGTATATGCCCAGACTCCAGACAACCAAATAACCCTATTAAAAAGTGGGGTACAGAGCCAAACAAAGAATTCTCAACTGAGGAAACTCGAATGGCCGAGAAGCACCTAAAGAAACGTTCAACATCTTTAGTTGTCAGGGAAATGCGAATCAAAAAAACCCTGAGATTCCACCTCACACCAGTCAAAATGGCTAAGATCAAAAACTCAGGTGTTAGTAGATGCTGGCAAGGATGTGGAGAAAGAGGAATGCTCCTCCACTGTTGGTGGGATTGCAAGATGGTACAACTACTCTGGAAATTAGTCTGTCAGTTCCTCAGACAATTGGACATAGCATTATCTGAGGACCCAGCTATACCTCTTTTTCTTTATCTCTGTAGAATTCCATGGAGTACTTGGCAGTACCCTTCTAAGTATGGGTGTAGGGTGCTATCCATTGCTGTGTGGGCAACCTTCTGTGGACTATGCCTTTGAAGAAAACTGAGTCTTTCTTCCCCCGAATTCCCCTCCCACCTAGCCATCATTAGCTAATTGTTCCTCTGCTCTTTCCTGCCCTGAGCTGGAGCACCCAGTTCTGAAGTACAAATTCAGACCAGTTTATGAACTTAAAGGCCTACGTGGTGCTTGTAAGACTGTAATGCTAGACTCCAGCTGCCGTTCCCACCACGGTACCTTCAGCTCTCACAGATACTGACAAGCACCTAACTGAGATGTCACCTATGAATCCCCAGCCAACAGACTTCCCAGGGAAGTGAGTTAACACCAAAGGTTACTGGTATGATAACTACATATCCTGCTTCCCTGCCCCCTTCCCTAACTCTAACCTGAGAATTGGAAAGCCTGGCTTCAGGCTTGTGCTGTGCAATTTCCTTCATCCTCAGAAGGTGTAAGACGAGACTCCAACTTCTGCCACAGGGGATTCTCTCTTCAGAGACCCTTCCATGTTGTCTGTCTCTGATGCTACAGCCTGAACTGTCCTCAGAGGCTCCTCCATGGTGTTGTCTATTTGTCCATCCGCCCACTACATTACTAACTCATCTAATAAACTTCTTACACAACAATTCATCTCAATGTATCCTCTAACCTTCATCTGAGCCCTTATGTACTCTTCTTTATGAAAGCATACGCCTGGTTCTAGAAAGTTCTGCAGAAAAATATTGAGCATAGTTCAATAATTAAAATTAAAAGTATATCCTGTCTCTTTCAGGAACAAAAGATCTATGTTATTTTTGTTTTCCTGGGTTGTCTGTGCAGTGTTCTCTTACATGGCAAAAATGTACTCAAGAACTTTTTGCATCTTTGTTCATCTCCTTTCTTTATCGTCAAATAAAGGGTGGACTATACACTCTTGAACTTGTCATTAGCTAAAAATTCAGATTGTTTCCAAAGGGCGGTGTTTACCAAGCACAACTACCCAATTGTCTCTAGCCCATCCACTGGAAACTGGGTTTTCTACTTGTGACATTATTTTGTCTAAGTAACTCCACCAAATGACTTTCCAAACTTGTACCATGATTTAGGAATTTGCAGAGATGGATATATTTCTAAGAAAATAAAGAAAAGATACATTCTGTTTTTTTTTAAATTACTTCCATTTTGGACACAGCTTTTAAGCTCTTTTGATCCAGTGACGTTCTTATTAGCATTTTTACCATAAATTAAAGAGTGCCCTTTTCCCTGCAGGGAAGAAGATTGGCCTAGTTAGTTTAGGCTGCCATAACAATGTGTTTTGACTGGGTAGCTTATAATCAACATAAATGTGTCACATCTCTGAAGGCTTGGCATCTGATACCAGAGAACAAGAATGGATGGATTCTTACAAGTGTGTTGTTCCAAAAAACTGATGGTGGCTGATCCTGTGTCTTCACATGGTAGAGAAAGAGCTAGCCGGATCTCTGGAGTCTCCTTTAGAAGAGATTCAGACATGTAGACGCCACCCTTATAATCTAATGGGCAACAATGGCATAACCTCCTAGAATCAGGACTCTGAGAGAAACTCAGCATTTGAATGTTGTGAGTCCACTGCCAACAGCAAAAATTCAAAGGAAAAGGACACAATTGGGCCTGGCCACAGAATGTGGGACTTCCACCGCCCCTCTCCTACTCTAAGGATACTTATTCCACTGCACCAAGCAGTGCAAGAACCCTGAACAGTCATGTTAGTGAAATGCTAGGGTCAGCAGTTAGGAGGGCTATGTAGCCACACTGGTGGAGAGGGTAAGATCCAGAGGCACTCCATGGTTCTTTTTTTCTAAAGATACATTCAGAGTTCTTGTGATTGTTATTGGTACCCAATAAACTGTCAGTGTGTGATAAAGGCAATCATGCAAATAGAAAACAGGCCTGGGGAGAAACTGAGCCTCTAGACAGAAACCTTAAGAAACAAACAAACAACAGACTTAGGTTTCCTGCTTTATTAAGTTTTTGAAGTACAGTTTGTTAAAATTTCCTTCAAATAAATAACTTTAAAATCCACGACCACATACAGAAAATTAGGTGAAGAGTAGAAATGAAGGATAGCAAAGGAAGTTAAAAGGCCAACTTTAATATCTAGTAGCGCCTATTAGATAGTATCTATCTATCCATAGCACCAGATGCTGAGAGTCTTCAAACCACAATCTGACTGGTTCTACAAAGTTCTGCAGAAAAATATTGAGCATAGTTCAATAATTAAAATTAAAAGTATATCCTACCAGGCATATGGCTGGTTCCCAATGGTTCCTTATTGGTCAGTATTGTTCTTCTGCTCTTCAGAAGATGCAGAATTAAAACTGGGTGTAGTCACACACACCATTAATCCTAGCAATTGGGAGACAGAGGAAGGTGGATCTCTGTGAGTTTGAGACCAACCTCATCTACGTAGTAAGCTCCAGGACAGGCAGGGCTATGTAGAAAGTCCCTGTCTCAAAAAACAACCACCACCCCCCAAAACAAGCCTGCAAACAACAAAAGAGATCCATGGAGAATAACACAATGACTAGGATTACATCGTCATTTGATGCTTAGCTTCCTGGAAGCTCAGTGAAGTTAACACTAAATTTATATCTTCAGTGTCTCTGTCTATGCCAGCCAAACACAGCTGTCACTTCAAAAGCAGCAAGTTACAATTTATTCTTGAACCAAATATGAGTGACCATGACCCTGGAAACATGGCTTCACATTGCACCGAATACCACGTTTCAACATGGAAATGGTCTTGTGAGGCTTTTAGTTACAGAGCAAAAGAAACTCACAAAGCAAACCATTTTCCCAGTACAATAGTGGGAGCATCAGGCTAGTCCGAAAGGGAGAAATCCCTATCATAGGCTCAGATTCTGTTGGAGGGTATTAGCTTTGGGGTTGATGATCTCCACAGTTAACACATTCTAAAGGGTCATATTTGATAGTCACAAGTGTTTTGGGTCACAGATAGAAATGGGCAATGAGTAGCTATTAGGAGGCTAATCGCAGCCCGAGATAACCTGACCTTGCATCTGTAACACTGCAATGCAGTGTAATCACTGTTCCAAAAAGTCAGCGTCCTAGCTTCATTTCTGTTGCTGTGATAAAAACATGAGACAAAAGCCTAACTTAGAGGAGAAAGGATTTGAATGGAGCACAATTCCAGGCTCTGGTTAATCACTGAGGGAAAGCTGAAGCAAGATTCTGGTCACAGCACATTCACAGTGAAGAGCAGAGAGGAAGAGATGCTTGCATACTCACTTGTCATTTCCACTTGTGCTGTGCTTCATCTCTCCATTCATATATACTTCAGGACTCCTCACCTAGGGAATGCCTTTGCCCATGATAGTCTGGGTCTTCCCACATCAATTAATTGCGTTAAAACAATGCCCTAGAAACATGCCCATAGGCTAGCCCAGTGTAGTTAAGATTCTTCCTAAGTGATCATAGATTATTTCAAGTTGAA
Source organism: Arvicanthis niloticus (assembly GCF_011762505.2). NCBI lineage: Eukaryota > Metazoa > Chordata > Mammalia > Rodentia > Muridae > Arvicanthis > Arvicanthis niloticus. Next base: position 9,167,727 of record NC_047676.1, on the reverse strand, counting down.
AATTAAAGACAATTATCAGAGCACTGTAGAATCTTCAAGACAGGTGTAGGGTTTGCTGGAAACTTCAATCTCCTTGCCGTGGCATATTAATTTACATACCTATGCTATGCATGTGTGTGTGTGTGTGTTGTGTGTGTGTGTGTGTGTGTGTAAATTGCAAAATTTCCAATTTCTCTTATGAAACCACATCTGTCTGATGAATAATTTGAATTAGCTGAAAGGGAAGAAAATGCTTTCTTTTATCAGTCTTTGAACTTAATTATCTTTGTACCTTTGAATCTTTTCGTTAGCTGTTGTTCCACTTATAACTGGGCCACTAATGGCTTTTTTTTTTAGGCATGGTATACATGCTTGCTTAGGTGTATGTACTACAAAAAGGCAGAGTCACCGGTCTTTAGTTAACACAGTGGCTTCCATATGTAATAGACCCTGGCTTCCAAGCCCATCCCAAACATATGAGTAAAATCCTTTGTAAATTAGTGTAATGAAAGAAGGCAGACAGTCTCTGGAAGTTGAAGTACATGGAACCACTACATAGTCTAGAAGTGGTCACTGAAAGATCAATTGCCAGAGAGTACAGTTCGTACAATGAGTAGAGCCAGATAGGAAAGAACTGTGAACAGTGTGGGTGTGCTTGGGGAGCACACAGGACCACGGGCACAATTAGGTTCCCAGCTAATGGTTGTAGCCACACAGCTTTCGTGTTCTTATCCCTATGATTTCCCTGTAATTTAGCCCCATGGAAAACTTTTAGCAGACATTTCATGGGGCAGTTAACTCTGTGGCAACCATCTAGTCTAATTGGAATCATGTAGCTAAAGCCCCGGGTAGTACTTGAGAGTGAAAAGGTGTCTTTCAACTCAGGTAACTCTGGTTGTACTGTGGGCTTCCCTGGAACAATGTTCCCTGATGCATGGCTGACTGCAGAAGGTACATACCCAGGCAGCCTTAAACAGAACACTGCTTAATCATCAGCAAAAGGGGAGCTCATCCATCTCCCCCTGACACTCTTCATTTATGAGGAGACCTGGGGGCTGTGGGGGAGCTCACGCAACAGTGATGGCTCTGAGGACAGAGTGGCAGCAGGGTTCTCTGCTGGCCGCAATAGGTAGCTGGTCTTTGGCCACTGAAGCATTCTGTCCCTGCAGTTCCGCAAAGCAATTACCAAGCCCTGTCGTCGTCTTGATTTATAAAGAAATTGCCTTCCTCGGGGGAAGACCATCAGGCACACAGTAATCCAAACAGCTAGACTATGCTAATCCTTTAAAAATTAAGGAAACTTGAATCTCAGGAAACAGTTCTGGCTGGGCTCTGATGAGGTACCATTTGTACTCAACTGTGGAAAGAGAGAGACAGAGAAAGATACCAGGAGCTTTAAGTCAAATCGGCTCCCCAGTGAAATACACAGAAGTGTGGCTAATCCTAACATAGTTAATACTGCTCGTTATGTATGGCTGGTATCTCAGAAAATGCTTTATAAAACTTTGATATTTTTTAATTAGCACACAAAGTAACAAATTTTGTTATGGAATTTTCATATATAAGTTTTTGGCTGATCCTCCTCCCATTTTATCCCAAATCTGTCTTTTCTTGTGTCTTTGCACCATCAGAAGCCTCTTTTGTGCTCCCATGTCATGCATGTTTAGTTATAAACACATACATGTGTGCATGCTTCCTTAAAACCACCTTTCCCTTCTTTAGTTTCATAATCCTCACCCACACTTACACTGACACAGAGATGTGCACGCGCACACACGCACATTTGAGAGAGAATATACTGCCTTTCTGAGACTGAGTTACATTACTTAGCATAATGATTTCCTAGGTGACCCTGTTTCTTAAAAATTTCTTAATTTCACCTTGCCGTAAGGCTGAACATATATACACCCTTATACATGTTTCATTCAACATTCTTCTGATGATGGGCATCTGGAATTGCGACTACATTACTGTTGTGAACAACGCTAAAGTCAACACACATAAGCAGCTGTCTTTGGGATAGGACAGGGAGTCACTTGAGTGTGTGTCCACGAGTGTTATAGCTGGGTCATGTGGTACTTCTAATTTTAACTTGCTAAGAAATCTCCATACTGACTATATATATATATATATATATATATATATATATATATATATATATATATATTCTTCTGTTCTTGCTGCTATCTGATCTCTCTTGTGATAGTTTCTTTTGCGGTGCAGAACCTTTGTGGTTTCCTGGGCAGAAGCTTTGTGATTTCATGTAATCCCATTTCCTGGCTACTCAACTCCTAGTCCCAAAGCTCTAGCCTACAATTATATCTTGATGTGTCTCACCTGTTTTCCTCTGGAAGTTTCTTCATTGCAGATGAAATGTAGGTCCTCTGTTCTTTTGGAATTGATTGTGTGTGTGTGTGTGTGTGTGTGTGTGTGTGTGTGTGTGTACGCACACGCAGAGTGAGAAATATGGATCTAATTTCACACTGTCTGTAGGTGAGTATTCAGAGATCATTGTTTGTGGAATAGGCTGCTTTTCCCCCAATATAGGTTTTTCAGAGCTTTGTCAAATATTAGGTGGCAAAAACTGTAGGGAATTCTGTCTGTGCATTCTATTCTGTTTTATTGGTCTGTGCGTGTGTGCTGTTGCAGAACCATACTTGTTATTATGGCTTCTGGAGTAGAAATGGCGGTATGGTATCTCCAACAATGTGCTTTTCACCTCTGGTTGTATCTATCCTGGTTCTGCCTATCTGTGGCCTTTGCGTTTCCCTGTGAATTTTAGAGTTTTCATTACCGCTGCTGTTCCAGTGCTATGACAAATGTCACTGAAGCCTTGATGGGGGTTGCACAGTTAGTAGCCTGAGTTTGGAACTCAGTAAAGTTAGCCGTCTTCACTCAATGCATTCCATCAGTCCACAAGCTGGGTGACTGAGGGTATCACTGAATATATTTAATTTATTTTTTCAATACTTAACTTTTCCTTGTAGAGGCATCTCACCCCCTTGGTTAGGTATAGTTCAAGTATTTCTTATTTTTAGATGTTGTGTGTAAAATATTTATTACTAATACCTTTCTTAGCAGATCAGTTGTTGATACATAGAAAAGCTAATGAGCTCTGGATGTTACTGTTTCAGGCTCAAAGTCTGTTCAAAATCTCACTGTTTTCTGATAGGGTCTGTGGTTTGTTTTAAGTATAGAGTTGTGTTATGTAAAAAGAAGGAAAATTCTACTTCACCCTTTTCTATCTATATCCATTCATATCTTTCTCTTGTCTTATTTCCACGTCTATGACTTCCAGTACTATATTGAATAAGAGGGAGAGAGTGGGCATATTGTCTTCTAATTTTAGAGGACATAATGTTCTTAATGTTTCCTACTTTGGTTCAGAGTTTATCTGTAAGTTTGTTATATTCCATCTTTATTATGTAGAGGTGTGATTTGTCTATTAATTTCTTCAGGAATTTCATCATGACAATACATTGAACTTTGAGGTGATTTCTGCCCCTAAGACTACTTATATGATATTTTTTTTATTTATTGAATGGTATATGTTGAACCAACCCTGATTCCCTGAGTTAAAAAACAATTTGGTAACAATGTATGACCCTCTAATGTCTTCTTGAACTGAGTTTGAAAGTATTTTGTTTTGAAAATCTATACCTGTGCTCATCAGCAAAATTAATCTGCCATTTCCCTACCACCCCCAACTTTTTCCTCCCTCCCCATCCCTCTTTTCTTTCTTCCTTCATCTCTCCTTCTCTCCTTCCCTCTTTCCCTCTCTTTCTTCTTTACTTCCTTTTTGCTTTTGTTTTACATTTTTATCAAGATAGGGTATCATGGTAAGACAGGCTTTATAGAATGCATTTGGTGGTGCACTCTCCCTTGGTATTTTGTGGGACAGTATAAGAAGTGTAGCTGTTAGATCTTACACACTTTACTAGAATTCAGCAGTAAACCTGTCTCATCTTGGATGTTTTGTGGGGAGAGTTCTAATTGTTTTAAATTTACTGCTTTTCATGGATGTGTTGAAATTTTCTGCATATCCTGGTTTTAATCTTGGTAGTTTGTATAAGTTTAGAAATGTATTTTTCTTCTTCTAGATTTTCAAATAAAAGTTTTTAAAGTACTCCCCAATGATCTGGATTTTACCAGCAGTGGAGAGAGTATGTGAGGGTGAGACTGGGAAAAGAGGAGACAGAGGGGTGTATAGTGAATGAATGAATGAATGAATAACATTTTTAAAAGGCTTGCTTTGTAGTCTACGATGTATACGTTCAAGTTTAGAGAAAGTGCCACATACTGTTGAAAAGAAAGTATATCCCCTGCCCGATAGATGTCATAGTCTGCAGACATCCAATTGATTTGTAACTTTCTTTTCTAAGTTTTAATTTAGAAAATCTAAATATGGGAGTAAGATATTAAAGTCTCCAAGTATCATTTTATCAGAAACCATGTCATATTTTTACACCTTTGGTGTTTGTTTTATGAAATTGGGAGTACCAAGATTTAGTTCATAAATATTTTCAGTATTATATCTTCTCAATAAATTGTTGTCTTTGTTAAACTATAATGGCCCTCTTCATCTCTTTCTGATTAGTTGTTTTGACATCTTTTTTATAAGATTTAAGAAATGATGTGTCAGTTTATTTGCAGCTTCTCTTTGCCTGGCAGGTTATTTCCATCCATTGACTTTCAAGTTCTGGATGGCTTTACAATGTGTTTCTTGTAGACAGCAGACAGTTGGATATTGTTTTCTAATCTAGTCAGCTAGCCTGTATTGCTTGGTGAATTGAGACGGCTTGGATTTAACACTGTTGTTGAGAGGAGTTTGCTGTTTACTGTGATTTTGTTAACTGATGTATAGGTTGATTGGATTATTGGCATTTCTTTTCTACTTCACCAGTTAGCATTAGAAATTTACTCGTTTGATGTATTGGCCATAATTGATTCCTTCTCAACTTGTCTCTGTTTATTTGTTTCTCTCTTGTAATATAGTGCTTCCTATGTTCTCCTGAATGTGAATGTCTTCCTTCCTACTCCCTGTACATTATTCTTTTAAAATATTTTCTGAAAATTTGATTTATTTAGCATGAATTGTCTTAATTTGTGCTTGTCTTGAAATGCTAATTTTTTTAATCAATGTTAAAAGACAGCTTTGCCAGGTACAGTGATCTTGGTTGGCATTACTTTCCTGGCTTGTCATATCATGCCTTGCTTTTAAGGTAGCTGATGAAAGGCATGATGTAATTCTTGCATTTTTACATTTGCATATGAGCTAGCATTTTTTTTATATATACTTTTAATATTGTTGCTTTGCTTTTTTGGCACATTATCTGTATGTCTTAGCTTAGGTTTTATTGTTGTGAGGAGATATCATGACCACAGCAAGTTTTATGAAGAAAAACAATACTAAAAACCAGCTAGGCAAATTCCAAACTATATCTCCATGTCTTATATCAAAGCACTTTTCAGATTTCCAAATTCTTTCAGGTTTGTTGACTGCCACAGCCTTCTCTCTTTTGGCCCATTTCCACTCCTTGTTAGCAGCTTTCCTCAGCTGCTATCCCATAGTTCTTGAATCTCCTATATCTTGGAGACCCCAAGGGAATCCAGGCAGAATTCACCTTCACAGCTTCATACCATGTCCTCTCTAAGCAGCCATGTAGGGACACTCCTAATACATGCCTCACAATTCAATTGGGGTTATATAAGTTATTTCTAGGGGCTATATATTGTATATATATTTGAATTTTTATAAAGAATCTTCAAGAATTTTTTTGATGCTGTGTTTTACATATAATTTTGTTGCACAATTTCTAAAGAGCTATTGCTTCCTCCATGATAGGCAGAAAATGATTTAAGTGCAATGGTCATAGGGACTCTATTTTGGGAATTGGCTAGCTTCGAATTTACAGAGCTCTGCTTACCTCTTACTCTTGAGTATTAGTATTAAACACATGTGTCACCAAACCTGACTCTTATTTCTTAGTACCATGCACATTTCAAAATAGGAACCTGTGTGTGTGTGTTTGTGTGTGTGTGTGTGTGTGTGTGTGTGTGTGTGTAAATTTTGGGGAAGGCTTATCTGGAATCAAATAAAAACTAAGGTAAAGAAAAGTGTTGTAATTACTATAGGCAACATCTATTGTTTGTGAAGTTGTTCATTCCTTTCACTTCTCATTGGCTGGTCTTATACATTTGTTGAGTACCAGTGAAACTAACCTGATTATCATAAAGTCTTGTGAAAGGAAGCAGTTTGCTCCCATCATGAGCATACACAGAGAATTGACTGAGTTTATCCGTGGAGAGAAGGTACAGACACTAGGCTATATATGGACCACTAGATCCAGAGTCTGGATCTATAATTATTTGGAAACCCCACCACTACCATCAAGCAAAAGTCATACATATATTGCTACCCAATTTTCTTCTTGCCATGAAAACCTATCTGGAATTTTCGATAAGCTTCCTGGATGTCAGGAAGAATGTGGCTTCAAAGCACAACCTGGTGGGAATCCTTTCTAGGTGGCATAATCTAGAAGTTTCTTTTATAATATGCTTTGTAGTTTGAATAACATCAGCATGCATCACACACATTTTTCCTAGCAGAGGCTAGCTCCTCCTCCCCATTCCTCCTCTTTTTTTCTCCTCCTCATTTTCCTTCTTCTTTCCCACCAGATATCTTCTCAGACACAAAGGTTTAAATTTATAAGAAATTCTATTAATATGTTTCTAATATTTACCTAGTCGCATTTTCTAAGTAACTAAAATCTTCTATTTATATTTTAAGATCAGTAAAAAAAATCCTATTTAAATTGAATAACCTTTCATAGTGTTATATTAAAGGAATATTTTAACCCTCCCTATAAAACATTTAGATACCAAAGTAAATAGTAGGATCAGTAGCCTTTTAACAGCATTAGTCCTGCTTTTCTTTAATTAACATAAAATCCCCCTCAAAACCAGTCACCCAGATTCCCCCATCAGCCCCGAAGCCCTCAATTTTCCTTCTTCCACTGATCTGTGTTGCATTGCATCCCATTCACTGACTCACACCTCGAAGAACCTCTCTGGGCTGTGAGAATGTCACCCCCTTTATTTTTAGAAGAGTTCAGGGCCAACAAAAAGAAATTTGCAGTGGAATGAGAAAGCACCATGCAAGCCAAGGTGGTGGAATGAAGTCCTATAACCTGTCCAAAAGCACAGATTCTTGTGGTTTGCCCCTTCTGCTCCCAGAAATGAGTAGAGAGCACTACTCCTGCAATAAATCCATCCATGGAATTTGAATTCAGATCTCATGCTCTCTGTTATCCAGGAGGTACCTTTTACCCATCTCCATCCAAGAATCCAGGGTCAGAATCCAGAGTGGAATTCATCACTGCATTCTAGATGCCTTTCAGGTCAATATTAGGATTCCCAAAGTTGGGCACCATTGTACTGTCTGTCTCTTCTCCCTATCTTCCTTGTGCTCCTCAATTCTTCCAATATTGCCCTACCTTCCATGAATCCACACATCTTCCAGCATTCTTTCTATGTCGTCAATAGCCATTACAAGAAGTCTCTACCTGAGCTGAATCTTAAACATAGGAAGAACATTTTTAAGTAACAGAATAACTAAACTGCTCCAAGGATTCTTTCTAACAATGTGCCAGAGATTCTCCATCTACTAGGACATCACATGTCTCTTGTAGAGCTAGAGGAATGTCCATCTGTGTCATAACCATGTGAGGTATTACAACAGGCTCCTCCTGTTGCACTTAGCTCAGAATATGCAACATGGGAAAGAGTATGGTGCATCTTTTTCCTGTGGGCTATGTCCGAGACAACCTAATGACACAGAAACATAATAACCCTAAAATGAGTTACTGCAAATATACTTCTGGCATAGCCATGGAAGGTATATGTTTAGGACAGTAAAAAAATATGTCTCTAAAATATTTAGTAAGTTGAAAGCTCTGTCTGTAAAAATACTTGAGACTTCTTACAGAAGTCTGGAATTCCTAGGAGTCTCTAATTATCAACAGTTCTGGAACTCTGACATATCATGTTGGGAATTTTGCATGCTCTGTTTGCAGTAGATGCTTATAACTTAGCTCCAAGATTGGATTGTTGCAGTCACGTTTACTCATTAGCGCTATAACGTCATTGAAGACTGCAGAAAGGAAACCAGTTTCCTTATGAGAGGGTGCTCTCTTGGAGATGACAGTGAGGATCCATGACATGTTCATTTGCTTTTCAGGAATGTAAGTTCAGCTGGAGAGGAGGCCCGTCGAAGGATGCGGGAGTGTGATGGGCTCACGGATGCCTTGCTGTATGTGATTCAGTCTGCACTGGGAAGCAGTGAGATCGATAGCAAGGTTGGTGATGTTTGCACAGCTCCAGTTTCTTACTGGTTAATGGGACCCCAGAGATTAAACAGTGGCTAAGTGACCATGGTATTTCATGCTTGTGTTCTAAGCCCTATTCTTATAAACTCCAACACTGTCTAAAAGGTATGCTCATTGTAGCTGAGAACCAGCACTTGAATTTTCTACCAGCAGTAAGTGAAAATTCAGATTGGTATAAGTAAGTCAAACCATTGGTATCCAGGATGAATGTAAGCTATCATACACCACCTCAGCTTCCAGATTGCATGTTTAGTGTATATGTATGTGTGTGTGTGTGTATATATATATATATATATATATATATATATATATATTGAAGATGAAGATACTGAAGTTCTCTGAGATTTGAATAATTATACATTCTTAAAGGGTGTTTTAAAATCCTAAAAAATCTTTTCTAAATTTTCAAAATGTTTAATCAAAGCTTCCAGCATGCTATGGCTCAAAGGCACTGCGCTGTGTTAGTTCATAGACTCAAAGAGAATTAGGTATTGGGTTGTCTTTCCCAGTATTCGAGATATTTTGTTTTGTCTTTATTATATTAGTTTTAATTTGCAACAGCAAGAAACTTGTAATCTTATAGTAATCCTGATATGAAGCCATATGCCACCTATATGTTTAAAAATAATACATGCAAAATTGTCACTCTTTAATAAGGACTACTCTGGGGCTCCTGTTATAGACATTTAGATCAGAGTAAGCCTATGTTGTGAGTGTGTGGGTTTTTTAAGCACACTCCATGGCCTCTCTCCATCCACTCAATGCCTATAGCTTTCCCTACACCCATCCATCAGAGCTCTCAACTCAAAGGGGATAAGAGAGAGTTTACCATGAAGCCTGATTTGAGTGGCCATGGTCTGGGAACATGGGTTTAGGTTACTCAAAATTCCAATTTTACAACATGGAATTAGTTTCATGGAGTTTTTTTTTTTTCACAATAATTTTTTATCAATTATTTGGGAATTTCACATCATAAACCATAATTATACTCACCTCCCAGTTTTCCCAGGTCCACCCTTCAACCCTTGCAATTTACTCCTCCCTCCAAAAAAGAAGAAGTAAAAAGGTCCGGTTTGTGTTACCCACATTCTTACTAGATGAGAAAGGACTTGGTTTTCCTTAAGGGGTTGGCCACAGGGAGTTTTATGGAGCTTTTAAGGTAATAAAATACAGAAAATTATAAAACAGGGCTTTTAAGAGTACATTGGTAGGAAAATGGAAGGAAGTGGTTCACAGTAAACTGGAAAACTTTGTTTTAGGTCCCGAATGCTCATGGACAACACTCTTAGCCCCCTTTCATCAGTAGAAAACTAGAGTTCTGTTAACACATTCCAAATCCAAAGGCCTGACTAGTATAGGGGATATTAGGTCTGATGGTACAAGGGGCCAAGAAGGTAAAGGATGCTTATTTAATATGTTAAAAATCACCCATAATACATTGCACAGTCTCTGGATCTGTAACATTCCCAACAGTCCGCAGTCATTGAGGTTTTGTCAATCAGCCCCTGGAAACATATTCTCTTCAGGAATCCATAACACCAAACAACAGTGTCTCCAAGCATGGAAGATGCCCTGTGAGGAGCTCAGGTGGCATGGCCATGAACGCTTCCTTTATCCCATACTTTCTAGTAGTAACTCTTCATCATAGTTGCCTTTGGAACAACCAGTGAAGACAGCTGCTAGAACCTTATTATCCCCGCTGGAACCCCATCACCACCCTTCAAATCTAAATACCCAACTTTGGCCACAAGTATTTATCCCTTTATAAGTGAATCATGATCTGTTGGTATTATGGATTAAAATCTTGGCTGAATAGAGGGAGCTTTGAAATAGACTACGTAGGAAGCATTGCATAAGGTAGTGTAGCTGTAAAGTTAGATGGAAGACAAATGAGCGGGGCTCAGTCTTCATGGTACTTACTTACAGTCTGTGCAGGATGCCCTCCCTGTCTGCAAGCCCCAGCACCACATACACTGGTTATGGTAGCACATGTCTGGAATTCCAACACTTGAGAAGTGAAAGCTGGAAGATCAGAATTCCAAGGCCATCCTCAGCCATATTGAATTCAGTGTGAGCCTGGACTATGTGAAACCCAGTCACACACACACACACACACACACACACACACACACACACACACACAGAACAATAAAAAAAAAAAAGAATTTAGGGGCTGGAGAAGTGGCTCAGCAGGTAATAGCATTTACTGCTCTTACAGAGGACCTCAGTTCACTTTACGGATCTCACATTGCAGCTCATAACTGTCTACCACTCCAGTTCCAAGGGATCCAGTGCCTCTTCTGGCATCTGTCAGCTCCAGACACATACATGGTACATACGCTTACCAGCAAGCAAAACAATCGTGTGTGTAGAATAAAAATAAATTTTAAATAACAATGCAATAAGCTTACCCATTGACCACCATTATGGGTGAATTAGCATAGCCCTTCTTAATCTTGACTGTACACAACAGTTACCAAGAAATTTAGAAAATTGTACTGGTGTCTAAGCCTATTGCCCTGAAGATATTCAAGGTATTATTTGAGAATGTGGTCCTGTGAACACTGGCTTGGTCCAGTTGTGAACACCAGTTTTTCTCCCATCCCTGATGCTCAGTAGGTCTGTGGCCAGTCAGGGACCAAATACTATTCATTTCAAATATGGGATGTGCTATAATAAAGACTTAAGCATCCCTCTTCTGTAAAGGCCCTTCAGTAATCATAGGAGACCTATTAATACCATTGACAACAAAATTAAGTCCCTAAAATTGTGACCAGTCAAGAAACCTTGAGTATCTACAGGGGCCTGTTAGTGTAATAGTCACGTGCGTTATAAAGGAGCCCATGTAAATAGCTCACTGTCACAGCAATGCTGATCGTTTTAATATTCACCCGGCAAAAGGCTGAGGTGTGGAAATGCTAAGCCCGTTAGTCTGATGGACACCAAACAGCTTTCCCACTATCTGGACCTTGCAGGTGAATAAAAATAAAAGCTACTGCCTCCTGTCCCCGCCAAGCTCCCCGGCTCTCATCTCCGAAGACGTGGCTTAGGCACCAACATGTTCTGTGGCATAAGCATCATTGTCTGACTATTTGACTGGGCAGACTCCTAATACTCCCGGAATAGCTGGGAGATGATCTGTTTTCATATCTATGTTTTATTTCCCAAAAGAGAATATTGAAAATGGAGGGCTTCGCCAACCTAGACTGAGAAGCTCTGCTGTGTCCCTAATGAGTAGGGACACGGCAACCTGGATGTCAGAACAGGGTCCATTGCCCTCTCTATCCCCTACTCAGTGGGACACTGGACCCAAGTGCCCCAGCTTGTGACAGGAAAGATTGTCATAACCACATGCCCTGAGTGTTGAAGGACCCCATCCAGTATGATGAATTACTCCACCAAGCTTTACTGGCTGGATTGTACCATTGACTTTTAACGTGTTATTATTGCACCATAATTTTCCACTCAGCCCTCGGCTTGGCCACTTCTGAGCTTTCACTATGACAAGTTGGAGAGGGAAACATGAGCGCACATTCTCTTTAAGGCCAGAGAAGTTAATGATCAAGAGTCTGGATTCCATGCAAGCTCGTGGCTCTGCTCCTGTAATTGGGACAGTTTATTGAATGGATAACATATGGCAGAGCACTCCACAGATGACTTACAAATTAGCCCGTTCTAATAGAAAATAAGGAGTCAAGATGACCCTGGTGAACAAGAAGAGCACTAAAAAGCACTGTTGACAGTAATGGATGTCACACGCAGAGCCACCAGACGCCACATGCCTTCTGCTAGTGTCTCTGGTCTTTGTTCTCTTCTTTTCCACATTCCCTTGAGAGAAACAGTGTTCAGATGGGAACCTACCTAACGCCAGCCAGATTATCCAGCTCCAGGAAGCCTTATAAGATGCAAGGGTTTGCTCTCTGAACCCTCTCCTTCCCACCCTCCCAAGTTCCCTCTTTGTGTCTCTCCAGCTTCTCCCCACACCACCTCCCTAGATGCAGAGTAATTACATAAAGCACTTCTTGAAAACTGCAGATTTAGTCTCCTTGTCCTGATAGAGGAACAGTAAAGCCCCAGGGGAGATAAACAACCAGTTGAGAATGGAGCGTATTCTCCCAAGTCCTTGAGGGAAGAGAAATCAGTTTGAGATGATTTAAAAATTGTCCTGACTTGTGCCATAACATTTTCCTTTCAAGGAGAGATGTGTCTGTCTTTCATGCGTCGTCTAGTGCTTGCCTGCTTTCATGTCAGCTTCCTTCCTGATGCGGAAAGGATGCTTAAAACTGAAAATCAAATTGGCTCAAAGCCTGTGGGATTAGCAGCCATGAAACCTTGGCAAGCTGACAAAAAAATAGCCAAGGATGGCATTGGTCCCAGAGTGTGTCCAGAGAACCGCTTTTCCCGAATGACAGTCACATTGACAACCCTAATCAGGTAAAGAGCATGGGCTGCCGTTTACTGACTCCAAGTCCATGAGGGAAGCAGTCCCTTGGCCTCTGCCTGTTCTAACACTGACCCCAGACCAGAGGGAAATAGCTTTCAGCAGTGTGTTACCCAGAGTTTGGCTCACCCATACGCTTCTCTCTACAACATGAAACTATTTCCTGCCTTCATCAGCCATGTAGTGACTTTCTGAAATGTGGCCAAGGTGCAAGGGTTTTCAAAATAAAATTTGGGTCTTTTTCTCTTCACCTTTTAGTTTTCTCTTTCTTAAGATGAGAATTTTATTCCTCAGTCTCCACTGACCCATTTCTTAAGTCCAGAACAAAATTTAAAAGGTCAAATGTTGGGGCCCTGTGATATAACTTAGATAGTAAACATGTTTGCTGCACAAGGCTGGCAACAGGACTTTGATCCACAGATCCCAGAAGCTTCTCCAGAACGTTGTCTTCTGGCATCCATGTGTGTGCTGTGGTACACATAGACACACACACACAGACACATAGACACAGAAGACACACACACACACAGACACAAATCTGTAGACACACACATATACATATAAAGTCAGTTTTCTTCTAGGGAAGCACTTTCTGCAGAAGGTCAAAGGACAAAGGCTTTGGGCTCTGTGGGTCACACAGCCTCTGTCACAACACACTTGTCACTCAGTAACAGCTGGGAGTGGTCATCAACATGTGGGCATGCTGGGTTTGCAAGAGTGTTATTATAAAACAGACCTCAGGTTGGCCCTGGCTTGCAGGATGCACTTTACTGAGTCTTTCCCTTAAAGTCTGGAATCTGTTTCGAATGACCTCCTTAACACACTGGTGACAGTGATAAGCCTGTCTGTAGCCATATCCTGTCCTCTCTACAGCCCTGTGAAGCTGGTACTTTTTATCATTACTGATTTACCAATGAAGAAACAGAGGTACAGAAGGTACCATCAGAAGGTACAGACGGTAGTCACTGCGTCCAAAGCCACACAGCCATTGGGCAGAGCTAGGGCTCCCACCAAAGCCAAGACAAAATGTCGTATGTCCCATATTCAGAGCCTCCCTTGTGTGGTCTCTGGCATTACTGAACTGTATATTTCTTGGTAAGTGGTGTGCTACAAAATCCCCAACCAGAGCCAAACTATGTCCACTACCTGTGATAGTAATGACTCGGGCACCTTAAACTCCAGGCAGGAGTAACTGGTTAATGGCTTGTGATCTTGTAGTTGCAAATGTGTCCAATTCTTACAAGCTCATTTCACCGACCCATGACTGGTGTTTGTTGAAGTATCTAGTGTTGATTATTGTTGTCTCTCAAGTGAGAAATGATCATAGGACCTTCTACACTTGCTCAGATTCTTCCTGCCACAGCTGTGAGTAGAGCTAAGTGAATCTGAGGACAATGTGACCGTGGAGACTAGACTGCCTTTCCAGGGTAGAGCCGTCTGCTGATTTGCCATCTGCTGATTCATTTACATTCATTCCTCCATTTCCCTCTTTCTTTTGGGGATGCTGCAGACCGTTGAAAACTGTGTGTGCATCTTGAGGAACCTCTCATACCGGCTAGCAGCAGAAACGTCTCAGGGACAGCACATGGGCACAGACGAGCTGGACGGGCTGCTCTGCGGGGAGGCCAACGGCAAGGACGCAGAGAGTTCTGGGTGCTGGGGCAAGAAGAAGAAGAAAAAGAAATCCCAGGATCAGGTGATGCTATACACTCACAACTGCATGCAGTTATCCCCTTCCTCAGTACACTATCAACACTGCATTGGTAGATAGATGGATGGATAGATAGATAGATAGATAGATAGATAGATAGATAGATAGATAGATAGTCGGCTCCTTGCCAGCAGGTCCAAGTGAGAGGAGAGCGGTCCCAGTCCTGCCGGGTCTCTCCAGGGCTGAGTGGGATGGCAAGTGTCAATGCCCAAAAGAAACACACTGAGCCGGAAGTCTTATCGAAGCAAGAACTCAACTTTATTGCATCAGCTTCTTGCTTATATAAATTTGGAGCATAGGGAGGGGAATTTTTGGTGGGTAAGATGATGTAGGAGGCAGGGTGGAAAATATCTGAGAAGTTCTTGCATAGCTACTGCAATGATGGAAGGTATGGAGTGACTGATGGGGCCAATGGCAAAGCTTTATATCAGCAAAGGTGGGACAGAGGCAGGGCCAAACAGGTCTTGCTGAGTCACCCCGATACGGAAGTGACTGAGATAGGTCTCAAAACTCAAGCCAGGCTTAGGCTTTCCCACAAGACCACAGAAACTTGAGCCAGGCTCAGGTTTGTCCTCAAGGCCCAAACCAGGGCCAAAATGGGGATAGATAGATAGATAGATAGATAGATAGATAGATAGATAGATAGATAGATGACTCTGCATTTACAGTGTATGGTAAAATCATTAGCACATCTGCAGAATTTTCCTGTAGGAATTTCACAGCTGAAATAGTGGAAGTTAAGAAATTTCCCTTATGTCTTCCAGTTCAGCCAGGATAGGAACTTCCAAAGTAAAGAAAAAGCCATCCAGTACACTCTGATGACCCAGTTCCTAAACTGGAGGTAGAGGCAGGTACTGATTGATGCCTCTGTGTTGAGTGGCAAATGCCTCTTTGGGGCTGGGGAAGGAGGCTGCCATGCAGGTAGTGGAATGCCCAGGAAAGGAAAAGGAGGGAAAGAAGGAAAGTTGACAGAGGAGGCATGAGATACAGTATGTGTTTGACAGCAGGTTGCAAAGGCCTGGTTATTGTCTTGCTTAACCCTGGAAAGTGGGGTTAAGAATTCACATGCTATAACTGGATGAGATCAAAAGTTTAGTCTTGGGACACAATGTTGGGAAGTTCAGAACACTGCATCTTGAGAAGGAAATCTCCTCAACATGAAATGCTCTGTGCTGTTGACACCTGTAGGGAGGTTTGCCTGCTGTGCAGCAAAAGGCCTTAAAGCAGCTCTCCTCAGGCCGATGGTTAGAACAGCCTTCACTCCATTCATGAGGTCCCTGGGATATAAAATCCCTCACACACAGTCCTCTAGAAGGGATGGTAGAGCTGCTAGCAGCTGGGAAGTGTGCACTGGAGAAGGCTGTGTTTCCAGACACTGCACCCTTCCAATGGACACTGAGACTCTCAGCCCTGCACAGTCATGTCCACCTTTCCTCAGACATCGAAGTCTCCATTTACCAGGCACACTTCCAATGTCTTTCTCTGGACACTGATGTCACATGGCCAGCTATTCCTGGACACTGTAATTATGCATAAATTGGTGAGAGTTTTGCCAGCCCATCACTTGACTGACCCATGGAAGTATCTGCTAAAGAGAGACAGGGCCTATGGTCTCCTCTGTAACCAAATTTTAAATCTGAGCTAGCATACCAATATGTTTGTTTAGATACCAGCACAGCATTTTCTAAACTATTTTGGAAATAGTTTTACTTCAAGTAAAGTTTAAAGAAAGTGTTTTCTCCAGAGTAAGGATTAATAGGAATGACCTTTACATCTTGTTCAGGAATTTTCCTGGAAGGACTCAGTATCAGAAGTCTGTAGTTGTGAATAATAGCTATGCAAGAACTTCTCAGATATTTCCCACAACACTTGGACCTGCATGCCCTGCCTCTGTAAAGGCCACGCTCCCTGCCTGGAGCAGAGCCTTTCCACTCTGAGACACGCTCCCCAGATCTACCTTTTCCTCTGTGACAAGTCAGAACTTTGTTTATCTGATCTCTTTCCTGTGTGGATTGAAGCACTACCCTGTGAGTCTCAACCTAGCCACTTAATACCCCACACCACCATGGGGGTGCAAAGGGCATCTCATTGATGTTCACTAAATATTTAAATACTGCCATTTTACTAGCTCCTCACCCTTTGGTGTCGTGCTAGGACAGCAGGGAGCCAGAACATACAGTTCTGTGCATTCTCACCTTGAGCCAACTAAAACAGGAACTTACGAAAATACAATGCGTTCTCTCAGTCTTCAACCGGGCTCTGTGACCACAGGACCAACACTGCTTTCCCCTGGAAATATCAACCACAGTTTAAGGGTCCATAGGAGAAAAATCTCCCACCACCATAGACTTGTACTGGGAAGCACCTAAAGGCTGGACCACATAGATGGACCATGTAGTTCTGGAAATAACCTTAGTCTTAACCAGAGACAACTTAGACTGGTATTGCATCCATTCATATATCCAGTTTCACCCCAAGGTTTGAGCAGCCACACCCTTGTCAGAGTCTCTAGTCTGGCATTGTGTGTCACTTTCTAAGACCCTGACTTGACAGAGAGCCATCCTAGCTCTTCCCTGGTGCCTCTTATGAACTTCAAGTTCTCAGATGACAGAGGGGATCCAGGTTGACTAGGTTCTAAGAAATGAGCATCCAGAAGAGAAGGGACTCCATGGGACTCACCCAGTCACAGTCTGTGTCAAGGTGTGAGCTGTCCTGGGAAGCACCGGGGAGGAGACTTTGCAGGCCTCACACTGTACATGAAGCCCCACCCTATGATATGTTTCAACTCTTCAACATTGAATATGATGACACCATTCATAGAATTTTATGATTTTTGCCATTACCCAATATAAAATTGTTTACAATCCATTGCTCCCAGTTTTTCCTAAGTATTTGCTTGAAGAACGTTGTGCTGAATCTTTCAAAAGATAAAATACAATGGGATGCTAATGTCCACAAAGACTCTTCAGACTTAAATCTCCTAGTTTGGGGAATTTGGAGGTGTTTGTTTGTTTGTTTGTTTGTTTAGATTTTTACCACAAGCTAAATACATATAAAACTATTTTGAAGTGCCAAAATCAATGTCAATTGTAATGGGGATGTATACTGAAAATTATTCTTGTTTGGAAAACTATTTAGTGTATTTTGTCCATTTCAGTATATTGTTGAATAGTCGAAAGTGAAAACTCTCTTGCAGTTACAGACTGGTAGAAGTGAAACAGGGGTGAAGTTCCAGAGACTGGAAACAGAGTGACTCCAGAATATGATATAAAAGGGATACAGTCAACCATATGTAGACATCATGCTCTCTGCAAGGGAGAGAGCTGTAGTATGAAGTGATATCTGCAGGGAGAGCATGACTGTTGGGCCAGTCCGCCTTCTTGGGGTTGGACTAAGCAGTGATTTCCCTGAGCATGTACTGTAGTGCCTGAATTGGGAATGAGGACCACCATTTGGGGAAACCTGAGTCAAGGAGTCTACAGGAATTAGGGGGAGGACCCAGAGCCCTAACTCATCACTGTTACCAAGTTGTAGCAGGATGAATAATGCAGATATCCCAAGGCCTCTGTAGGAGGAAGCATGGTTGTCTTCCCTAACTCAAGAACATCAAGATACCTTCTGCCTGGAAATTTTAAAAATGTCCTAAAGCATCCAGAGAGTTTTAGGCATATAGCTTTATAGTAGTCAAGATACCATGTGACCCTAGTATCTCTATTGCCCCAAAGTCAGGACTGTCTGTGCCTTGCACTTTTAGTCTGAGATGTCCTATATGCTGAACAAGTGCTCGGCTCCAGCCACCCCCCACCCCCCGACAGACTTGGCCTTCTAAGGAATATTTTGTGGTTTGGAGAAAATACACAATAAAAGCCTTAAGAAGCAGCAGAAAACATTTGTGTCTACAAATAGGGATGTATAGATGTCAAAGATAGAGACGAACCCTGCTAAATTTTGTAACACGTGTGTCCCATGAAAAATAAAATAATTGTCTGTGCAAAATATTCCAGAAAAATACAGTGAGGACTAAGGTGATGACCGGTCCTGCTTACACTTAGTAACACCGTTTAAAAGTAATGGTCAAGCTGGGTGCTGGTGGGACACACCTGTAATCCCAACAGCCCTGTCTCTAAACAAAACCAAGATGTGGGGATATCTTTCACCAGTAGAAAGCATGTTAGGATGTATGCAATCCTGAATCTGAGCCCCAACTCTGCAATATATAATCCCTAAAGGTCCCAGGAAATGAATTTCATGTATTAGTATAAAAATGCATGATTCCTTACCTCAGAGCAAGGTAGGGCCTATATAAAAATCAAAGGATTCGTATCCGCAACACAGACCTCCCACTCCAGAAGAGCCAGATACTGCCCAGGAAGCAAAGCAGTGACTTCATAGCAGTTTGTTTAATGATGGCCCTGCTTTGTTCTGTACATTTGCATTTGTACATCACATATACATTTGGACCCACCCTTATATTTACCTTTAGTCCATGGTAGTACACTCCTTTAATCCCCACACTCCAGAGGCAGAGGCAAGTGGATCTCTGAATTTGAGGCCAGACGGTTTATGCAACAAGTTCCTGAGTAGCCAATGCTACATAGTGATATGCTATCTCCAAAAAAAAAAAAAAAAAATGGCATTTGTATTTTGAATCGTAGAAGAACCTATGCCGTTATGCCAGTCAAATTTAGTTATGAGACAAATTCTCAGAAATGTTTCTTTTTAAATCCTTAATATAGATAATTCAGAAAAATGTACACTATGAAAGTAGGCTATATTCTTGATTTTATTTAATTAAGTTCTTGCTGTGCAAACATGCCTGGACTGATTATCACACGTGTGTGCCTTGCCTTTTTACACAAGTGTGTAAAAGCCCTTGCAGCTAACACTCCTCAGTACCTGTGGCTAAACTGCGAAGCCAGTAGTTCCTGGTGTCCCTTTCTTGGTACAACTATCCAGTGTGTCAACCCAGTACAGTGCAGTATCGTGCTGACAATCTAGCATCTCAGATCAGTGGGGCCAGCTGGCAAACTAGAAGACAAAATTAATAGGTCTTCTCTTTTGTACAAAGAAGCCATTTGGGGTTTGTTTTTCAGCTTGGCATGTGGCCAAATCCCCAGTGACAGTGCCCTGATGGGTTCTGCTCAGTCATAGTGGAAGGGTCACACCACACTGTCCTACTACTGGCTGCAAGCCAAGCAGACCTTGGTCTCACTCAGCATGGGCCTGATGCCAACAGAGACGACTGCTGAGATGAAGCAAGCAAAAGCAACAGGATATGCTAGAGCTCAAGTCCCCTGTCCCAAGAGCCACCAGGAATCACCTCTCCAAGGGATGAAAAGTCAGCTATGTGTTCAGATGACTGGCAGGCAGTGGATCAGGCTACACACAAGATTCTTCTGGACCAGCATTTTAAAAGCAATCGATTCTTCTCTTGTGAACGTCTTGCTTGCATGATCTATTGCATCATTATCAATGTAAGAGATAATATTCTGCTGGTGTGTAGGTGTCCTTTAGTTGTGGAGAAGTCTCATCTGTGAAACCCCTGTAGGAATTCCTTCACCGCTTCAGTGGGAGAATGATTTCTCTCAACCAAATTCAACCTCAGTTCCACCCTTCCAAACAAACCCCATGTTAAAAAAAAAATGCCCACTGGTCCCTAATCTACTGGCCATCCTTATATTTAGTTAGATTCCTCTCCTGGTTCTTATGTCTGAAGTTGAATATATTAGTGGGTCCCACAGAGAGTGGACAGAAGGCCTGTGTAAATCTTATTTCCATATGTGACTTGCAGTCCAACACCTGACACCAATTACACTGTATGGCCATCAAAGTGTGGCCTCTGGTGACTCTAGGTCTGGCTGATGTTTTATTTTAAGTAGATGTTCACAGCCAGGATTTGTCCAGACTTAATTTTTTTTCTTTGCTGAAGAGATTTTGTATCCATGTAGCTGTGAGATGGGATACCCCACTGTCTACTCTTGCCTGGGTTTTCATCTCCTCTAAATAAATACTGTCATATAAATTGTCAATTCTGTCATATAGAATGTCAATAAATAAATTGACAATCAGCATCTAGAATTATGAAGACATCCAACCTAACCCTCATTCTACATTATCATCAGTTAAGAGCTTAGAATATGTGGACTGGGAAGATGACTTAGTCAATGAGGTACTCAGTTCTTTCTCTAGAGTCTATGTAAAATAAGCTGAGCATAGTGGTGTGTGGTTCCAATCCCAGCCCTAGGTATGAGGAGATGGGATCCCTAGCCTGCTTCTGTGTTTGTCCTTGTTGAAAAAACACTGTCTAAAATAATTAAAAGATGCACTGTGCCTTAGGATCAATGCCTCAAGTTATACTCTTGTCTACACACATGTACACACACCTGACACAGACATGCAAACCTGTACACATGCATACACACAAATACATACATACATATATATATATATATATATATATATATATATATATATGTGATATATATGCATGTCTAACTTACAATTTGCATGCATGAAGAGTAAGTACATGTATGTCAAAACATCCTTGTAAATATTGTATTAGATCGTATTGGACAAAAGGAGTACCGTGACCTAGATGCTGGCATTCTTGAATCCTCCAGGTACTCCACCACATGTCAGATGTATGATGTTGGCCTGAAAATGAGGATCTGATACTAATAGCATGCAATGTCTCAAGGCAAAACTGTGAACTTTATTACTCACTCAAATATTACATTAGAGATTTGATTTCATTTGCCTCTGTTCCCTCTCAGACAAAGCAATTGTTGATTATGAAACGAAATCTTAAGTGGTTTCCACCTCTGGATTCTGCACCTACAGATGCAACCAATTATAGGAGAAATGCTAAGAAAAATTCTGCTCCAAACTTGCAGTTATTCCTGAAATATTATATAGTAGCTATGTACACATAATGTCCACAATCTTACATGCAATATCTAGAGACAATTTAAAGCAAACAAGCATTGGGTCTAGGTTATATGAACACACTACACCATGTTTGTGAGGGATTTTGATCATGAATCGAGTCCTAGAACTGATGCCCAAAATGCTAAAGGATGCATGTATATATATACCCATCATGGGTAAATCACATGTAGATAAAATAGAAGTACACTCCAAGAACAAATACACATGCATGCACAGCATCCTCTTCTGTGGCAATTTGCAATTACAGTTTCTAGGAGAGTGTCCACCATTGTAGATCCTTTTCATTTTGCATCTATCCATAGCTGTGTTTGACCCTTCAGAGTGCAATAACACTGTATCAGCTGTGTGCAGACATGGAGGTTTTTCTAGCACATCTTCCCCACAGGTGCAGATGACCGCCCTACAGTTGTCAGGGGCAGATACTAAATATCTTCCAGAGTGCTTACCTATAGGATGCTGGACTCCTTTTCCTGGTTCGGGAGACCTTCACGTCTTCAGTCTATAGGTCAAACCAGAGAAAGAAGACGAGCTTTTCCTTCCCATGGGGGCCGCCCCTGGAAGCTGCACACATCACTGATATCCAGGTGGTCTAAAGCTTCACGGCAGCTCCATGGCCTTTAGGAGTGCTGTGAAGTATAGCGCTTTTCTAGAACAGCCAGGATCCTGTGTAAATCACCCTTCAGCAGCGCCTCGATGAATAAAGGGGGATGCAATAGAGTATTAAGTAGCTCTGGTGGGAGATCTCTCTGAGAGAAGTGTCATCATTTGAGTTGTATAGAAATACTTGCACATGGTAGCCATAATGGAACCTCTAGTCATCTCATTGTTCATAAACTCTCTGCAAAGAGCGAAGCCCCTTCTTGCTTGCACTCCTGTGGCTCCTCCACTGCCTGCCTTGCCCCATCTGTGATGAGGAGAGAAAGAGAAAGCCCACTGTTCTACAGCCAGCCACTTATCACCTGATATAGCATAGCCCGTTTCCCTCCTGACAAATAGCCCTTTAGACTGGAAACCAGAAAAGCTACTGAATGTTCCATCTTGGACTCATGCCATGGTGTGCTAACCTAAGCCCTTACTTATAGAAAATCTGTGTTGCTTCCAATTATTTACTGATAAACCTGTGTAGTTAAATCTCATCTATATCTTTAATCAATTCCTAAAGATTTATTCTCTACCATAGAACACCTAGACCCAAACGAATATTTATGTTTTTACATGCGTGTGGCATATGCAAATATGATCCTGTTCAAATGTTCACATATAGGTTTATTACACATACATGTGGAGACCACATGTTCCTCAGTTCTCCTTATTTTTGTGGACAGAGTCCCTCACTGTACCTGAAGCCCACACACCCATATGGATGGACCAGCTAGCCAGCAAGCTCCAGGCATCCTTTGTCCTTGCCTCCCCAGTATGGAAATTACAAGTCGATGTCACCATGCCTGGCTTTTTTCACTGGGTCCTAGATTTCCAAACTTGAGTTCTCATGTTGGAACACAATAACTGAGCCCCTGGTATTTGGCTTAATTACTCCATGCCTGATCATTTGAATAGATAAATTTGGTTTTATACATATAAGCACTGTATTAGTCAGGGTACTCTAAGTCACAGAACGTATGAAATGTCTCTGTATATTGATGGAATTTATTGCGATGACTTACAGTCTACAGTCCAACTAACCTGACAATGGGCAGCTGTGGATGAGAAATCCAAGAATCTCGTAGTTGCTCAGTCCCACGAGGCTGGTTGTTTCAGCTGGTCTTCTGTAGAAGTGGGTTCCAACAGATGTGCTGGCAAGTAAGTGCAAGTATTTGAAGAGTGAATCTTCCTTCTTCAAATGTCCTTATGTAGGTCTCCAGCAGAAGGTGTGGCCTAGATTAAAGGTGTGCACCACCAAGCCTGGATCTGGGACTTGCTTTGTCCCAGGCTGACCTTGAACTCAGAGATATCCTTGCCTCAGTCTCCTGGGATTAAAGGCATGTACTACCTTGCCAGAGTCTAAGCTTTTCATGGTCACTATGCCTCAAGATCTCTATGCCAAGATCCAGGTCAGAAACTTGTGTCTTCCAGCCTCAAGATCTGGATCACAGGTGAGCCCTCCAATTCTGGATTGTAGTCCATTCCAGACACAGTCAAGTTTACAACCAGAAATAGCCATTACAAGCACCAATGACTATCCTTCATGAAACTATTGATGGCCTTAAATATTCATGTCTGGGTGTCACAATTGCTTGCTCCTTCCCAGACAATTTTTCTTTTATTAGTAACCACATTTTATTTTGCTTAATACCACTTCCTTTTCAACCATCTGCTGCTTTCTGTCACTCCCCACTGCTGGCTGCAGCCTTGTCTCACTCGGCTCTCACCCTACCATATGCTAGGATCTTGTTGACACAAGACACCACACTCAGTGTCCCGGAAGGAGCACATTGCACATTCCAGAGAAGCTCGGCTGCGCAGTTCCATTGCTTCTATCCACACGTGAAGTTCTTCTTCTTCTTTATCACTTCTAATAGCACCTGAAAGGACTCCTTTACATTCAGTGAGTCCACAGACTAAAACCATGTCTGACTTAATTTGCTTAGTTAATACCTGACTGCTCACTACACCATGCCATCAAAATTGTTACTGAGACTATTGGTCCAGGGTTTCCAGGCACTGAAAATGTTTTGTGCTGGATAGTTCTCTGTGTTGGGTATGTCCTACTCATTAGTGTTAGTCAGCATCCATAGGACCTACCAGTAGATGCCAGTAGCACCTCCTCCACCAGTCATAAGGATCCAAACTCCTTCTAGACCTTTCCTATTGCCCCATTCAAAGGGACAGCTCTCCTGTTGGGCAAGACCATCTGACTCAGCAAATACTTGAGACAAGGGGATTTCAAAAGATGTCAACATGTCAGTGACAGAACCTCTATAGACAAAAGATCTTAGCTTTCCCAAGGCTAGGATGGAAAGTTAGGAGCAGGAGAATTTAAGATAAGAAGTAGTGCTGTGCCAGTGTTCCCAACATAGAAATGTAGAAAGGGCTACAAATGAGTCTTCTGAGGGTAAGCCATCCTAGAAACATAGCTTTCATCCAGAGGGATGTGTGTCCACCCCCCATGAAGTGTGGGGGTGGGGACCATATAAGGAGGTGAAACAACAGGGCTATCCTAGGATGCCTTTTCCCTAATACTTTGTAAAGAAGGCCCTCTATCTTGTCTCTTCCCTGGCAGAAGTATCCAGTCTCCCAACAACAAACCTCTTCCAGTTATCTATAAACAGAGCTGGGGTAACATGCAATGCCTGGAAAACACAGCTGACTAGCCGTTAGCTCTGCCCGGCTTCAGCTGTATAGTGTGGCCTCTGCACAGCCCTTGGAGAAATTCAGACAACTGAGCTACCCTCACTTTTCAAATTCCCAAGAGATAGCACGAGGCATCCTTTCTCTCCTGGCTTCTTAAATCCCCATCTCCTCCATCTCCCAAAGGCTGGGAGTGGTCAGGAAACACTCTGAAGATAAAATCATCTTGTGCAATTCAGACTATGCCTAACAACAATGGCAGTGAATGCATTTGGGATTTGATTGTTACTTCCGGGGACATTTCATCCAGGCTGCAGCCCAATTAAATCAAACTCAGCTTGTGCAAACATTCTGACTGAATGCTAACTTACTTTGTCTCCCCACATTATACAACCTGTGACTCCCCTGGGAAGGAAAACTGGGATCTTAAAATCAGAAGTTTCCCCGTTGCTTCAAACCCACTCCCTTTATCTTGCCATATTCCCTGCCTTGTCGAGTCTTTAATTCACTGAGATTTTTTTTTTTGGTAGATTTTTCCTGCACATATGTAATGGCTGCCGTTGTCAGTTAATTGGCAGAGAAATCTGGGAACAAGAGATATATTCTGCTGTTATGGCTGGCCTTTCAGAGCATAAACTTAACCAGCTGAGACTAGAGCGAGGCTATGGCACTTTGGGAAGAAGAGGCCAGCCTTTTGACACTTCTCCTTAGTGTGTCCTTTTGACACTTCTCCTTAGTGGGCATCCTTCTACCAGTATGATAAGTGGTTTTTATTTGTTAGCAAGTCCATAATGCACAGATTAGGGCATGAGAGACAAGCCAGGGGGAGCTGGTAAAGAAGACCTGAAATTGTCCATCGCTCGCCCTATGCAGCAGATGCTTTGGAACTCGAGAAAAAGAACTACCCCAGCAGTCTCCTTAGAACCCCATTTGCAAAGTACACTTGTAAATTATATTGACCTGGATTTACTGAGTTCTGATTTTTTATCCCTAAGTTATGTCTTTCTCTTCATAGAAAGGAGAAATGACTTCTTTCAATCTTCAACCTGACCATGGCAGAAACATTTTAAATAGACTCTGAACATTGCAACCAAAGAGAATGTTAATAGTTTTAACTGCCCCTCGGTAATTGGACATACTCTGGGGTACAGTATGATAACTCTGGTCCATCTGGACAGCTGTAATAGTTGAATCAACACGGTGCACAGGCTTCTGTCCTGAAGCATGTGTCATTTCTTTGTGTTGGAAACATTCAAAGTCCTCTCCACCAGCTATTTTTAAAGCAATTTTAAATACATTTCTTCTTTTATTGAAAACTAGATGTTTTTCACACAGTGTCTTCAGACTCAGTGTGGAGCTTCGGCTCCGCTGGGATTCCTTACCCGCCCACTTTCTCTCCCCACTGCGGGATTCCAGATGTGCAGCCCCGAGCCCACCTCCCTACTCTGCTGTTTTCTTCTATCCCAGTTTGTTTGTTTATATTTTATCTCACTTTGTTTTATTATTATTCCTTACATGAATGTTTATTTTCTATAAAGAAATAGCAAGGGTGTGGATTCTGATGGGAGGGGAGATGGAAATAATGTCTACTAGCTATTTTGAAGTACATGATTATTTCTTGTCAATTACTATTACAGCCCTGTGCTCTAGAATACTGGTAGTTACTCTTGCTACATGTAGTAAGTTACTTTCAGCTCGTATTTATCATGTACTTGTACATTTGAAGATAGTGTTTCCCAGTTTTTCTCCTTATAATATAGACAGACGGTCCTCTCTCTTGGCTTCATAACATTTTCACATTGCAAACTCTTAAGATAATTTTGTGACCTGTCTTGAAGATACAGTGAATAATGTAGCTTGCACAAGGTTTGTAAACTGAGTCCTATGTTCTAAGATTGACTTAGCTGTGTGGCAATCGCTTGGAGACTGCTGAAAGATTTGGCCATGGGTTACATGTGGTAGTTACAATCCCAGCACATAAGACAGGGAAGCAGGAGGTGACTGTAAATTTGTGGCCATTTTGAAATACACAGGGAGTTGCAGTCAGCCTGTTCAATATAAGGAAATCCAGCATCAAAACAATCAGACAAACAAACATAAAACCAATTAAGTGCCACTTCGTTCACTCAATTCCCCACTTTTGCAGAAATGAGAAGCATGGTGTATTTAAACTTACAGATAATATATTTCCATTACTTTAAAGAGTCAAATATCCTACAGTTGCTCATAAATCCTTTCCCAGAAACAGATTAACACTGATATTTGTTCCATTTCTGTGGAGGGGTGATTTTGATTCGGGATTCTGTTGACTCTGTATATTGTTTTTGACAGAATTTTCATTTTCACAATATTAATTCTACCGATCCATGACCCTAGGAGGTCGTTCTCTATTCTAGTGTCTGCCTCAATCTCTTTCTTCAGACAGATATTTTCATTGTATTGTTTTTCACCTCTTTCATTAGGTCTATTGCCCAATAATTTTTGAGAAGCTATTGTGAATGGAGTGTTTTTCCATTCATTATCTCTTTCTTGGCGTATTTCTTATTGGAATATAAAATGGCTACTGACTTTTATAAGTTGATTTTGTTCCCTGTCACTTAAAATTAAAAAAAAAATAATTCTAAAATTTATATGGAACACAAAAGACCCCATGTAGTCAAAACAGTCCTGAGCAAAATGAACAATTCAGAAGGGATCACCTTACTAGATCCCATGATACACTGTAGAGCTGTAGTGATAAAAATCACAGTGTACTGGTACCAAAAATGCACATGTTGATCAATAGAAAAAAATAAAAGACCTGAACATAATCCATAAACCTACAGCAATTTGATTTGACAAAGATGCAAAAAAACCAACCAACCAAACAAACAAACAAAAACAATTCTCACTGATGAAAAGATAGCATCTTCACCAAAATGGTGCTTGGAAGATGGGGTGTCCACATGCATAAGAATGAAATTTACACCCCTATCTGTCACCCTACACAAAAGTCAACTGCAAATATATCAAAGACCTTTATGATAAACCTGAAGGCACCAGAAGAAAACATAAGCAGCAGTGTACATGAAATGATGTTCTCAGTAGAACTCCATTTATGCAAGAATTAAAGCCAACAATTAACAAGCAGGACCTCACGAAACTAAAAATGTCTATACAGCATGAAGACAAAATGTCTGCCACATGAAGTGGAAGCCCAGGGAGTGGGGAGGAATTCTCTACATTTGATAAGAAATTAATATTCTGAATATACAAATTTAAAAAAAACAAAGCCAATAAAACATGACTGGGTTTTAAAAATTGGGATACAGATCTGAACAGAGAATTCACAAAAGAAGAAGTGAAAATGGGTAAGAAATACTCTTTGAAAGTGTTCACATCCTTAGCAATTGGGGACATATAAATGATAACTACTTTGAGATAACATCTTACCCCAGGCAGAATGACTAAGTTCAAGACAACAACTAGAAGGAGAAAATAGAGGGAGAAATAGTGTACATACATTGCTAATCCATAAAAGCAATTTAGTCCTACTTCATATTACCATATGATCTATTTTTAGCTTCTTGAGAATTCTCCATCCTGATTCCCATAATGGGTGACCCAGTTTGCAATCACAACCGTGACTGATGGCTCTCCTTCTTCTGCATTCCTGTCAGCATTTACTGTTTATAAATAGAGATATGAGAACACACCCCATCGTTGAAGACACCACACAGTTTGGACACGGGATTTGGAGAAGTCAGTGGAACTGGCCCAAAAGGTCCCTGTCTGTGGACTGGCTCTCACAATATCTAACGGGGCTAAGAAGCTGCCAAAGGAGAAAAACAATGAGCAATCCTCCCTGTTGTAAAGTATATGAACCACAACAATTTGTAGCATAGCAAGATAGACACAAATAATGGCATTTATATCTTGTAAGTAGCCAACAACTGTCTAATAGGAGTTACAGCCTATTCAATGGGAAAAAAATTCACACCTGGTCTTAAAAACCCACCCAACTACCTATTGCTGGTGAGGTCTTGGACCCTGGTGGAAAGCCTATTACTGTCTCTTTCCTAATCAGTTTAATTTCTTTTTTTTTTTTGTCACCATAACTATTTTTATTACATTACAATGATTAGGAGCAGTACGGTTCATGACAAAAATATTACAAATTTCAGATCATTTCACAGCACGTACGCGTATAAACATTTAAAAGTTAATTTTAATTAAGAGTGATCATTCTTAAATTTAATATTTGATATGACCAACATTCCCTAGGTCAGCACAACCAACTTCACTCTAAATACTTAACCTTGTACCCAGAGATCAGTGTAGTTCTTACCCACTACCAAAGAAGAAAGGTCTTTTTTCCCCGCAGAAGATGGAGACCACTACAGAAATGTAAACTTGTCAAAGCACAGAGAGCAAACAACTGAGTGATACCAGTTTCAACTGATACATCTACAGCTCAAATCTACACCTATTCAGGGGTTTAGAGGCTACTGTGGAAAATGGAGCAGAAAGGTTGTAAGAACCAGAGACTAGAACATCTGCTGGGAGGTAGTATCAACTATATATTACAAAGGTTCCATCTATACCTATGGAATCTCAAAAATATAGTCACCTGAACAAGACCAGCACCAATTGGCATCCAACATAGATGGAAGAAATGTCATAAGGTCTCACCACCCCTATATGAAGAGCTCCAGGCAATTAATGGTTACTGAGAGAGGGAGAATCCATCTTCCCCAAGGACAAGACCCCTGATTAGTTATTTAATCCCAAGCAGTCAGCCCTAAACACATAGGACTCAACAGAATATATTCATTCATATGTATTCAACAATAATAATGAAAGAAGGAAAGGGTCGTGAATTTGAGAGGAAGTGGGAGGGCATGGGAAGAGTTAGAGGAAGAGGAGATGTGGAAATTGTGTGAACATGGTGATCCTGTGTGAAAGTCTAAAGAAAGTATTAAATTAGCTCTTTCTACTAGAATAGTCTCACCTGCATCCATTAAATCCGCAGCACCTCGACCTACACCTTGTTATGTTGATCAACTGGCTGAACAAGGTCACGTATATTGGCGTATATTGGCGTAGTCCTTAAAGAAGGCTTCCAACTGTTTTTTAATGGAAAATTGATGCTCTCCCTTTGATTAGCTCAATAAAAGTTCAGAGAATGCGCCCAGATAAAGGTCAGTTACATTGACTGGCTTTGAAATGGTTCTTTTTCTTCAATTTTAACATGTGTGGGTTTCATCAACTTTCTGAAATAAAGAAGATTCCCCTTTAAACTCTAGCCCCTGATCACCATCAAAGATTCTCCACATACACGTCAGCTGCCCTTTTCTCTCCTCAGATCCCCTTTGAAGCAGTTAAGACATGAGTGTAATAGAAGATATTTAAGGCTTACATAGATGACACATGCATCGGAGCAGAAGAAAACTCTCTAGTGGGCTAACCAGTTATTCTGCTTTCTAGAACAGAGGTCAGGAAAAGGAGACCCAGTTGAATTCCAGAAAAAGAGAAGGCAACTGTCATCCTCTGTACACGTCAGCTGCCACACGCCATAGCAAGCATGCCATCACGCCTTCCGTCTATGTGTGGCCATCCTGTTAGTTCTCGCAGAGGCAAAGCTAGTCCAGGCACAGCTGAAATTTTATGTTCTGAATCCTGAGGATATGAGAGCATCATGAGAGGAAGATAACTGAAATGTTCCAAGAGATGACAAACTAGAAAATGAAACAAACAAACAAAAAAAGACAAGTGAAATCTTTGTTTTTTGTTGTGCTATCAGATAGGCTTCATATGCCAGACTGAACTCGTGAGAAGCCTGTGTCATGCCTGCTCATCCTTGGAGCAGACACGGTACAGGATGGCTTCTCTTTCCTGGATGTTGTCTTTTACAGCAAGCCCCTTTGAAATAAAGACCCGGGAGCCATGTGGCAAGGCTGGGTTACTTCCTAGTATTTATAAAGTGTAGAAGTCTTCTGCTTGCAGCCGTTCACAGACTCAGAGGCATCTTGAAGCAGTCAAAATGAGATTTTGATAAAAAGAACAAGAAGCCTCATAAACTCAAGTGTCCTTATTCTAAAGTTGAAATTGAGTGTCATACTAACTAGAAAGGGCATTTTATTGTTTAGCCAGTATCCATCTGTGAGATATCATTCATTGCCAAGTCACAGCCTTGACTTATACCAAGCTACAACATGAGAGAGAGAGAGAGAGAGAGAGAGAGAGAGAGAGAGAGAGAGAGAGAGAGAGCCATGAGTGCTTTGTCTTTAGCCTGGCAAATAATAGAATTCCTCAAACTGTTTCTGACAGTTAAGTAACTTCAAAGTCTCTCTCAAAGGTTTCCATTTTTATGTAGCTAGGATATAAAGCAAGCCTTATCTCTCTCTGATGAAAATTTAAACACTCAGTGGACATACTTAGATCCTGAAATAGACTATTATTTTCCTGTTGGTTCACCTGCAGAAATATCTGCAGATATATGTGTGTACATAAAATGTATTTAAGAACACTAAATATGTACCAGCTGTGTTTATTTTAATGTAATTATTAATATACATATTAAACCAAACAGCTTAGCTTAGCTTCTACTTCAATTCGAAAGGAATTGCTATCCTGTAAATTATGTCAGGATTAAAAGTAGTATTTTTTTAAGTAGATATCATGTTTTACCCTGAACTCCCTGCCTTTGGCTTCTGCTGATGATAAGCTTTAGGTGATCAAAAATTAGTATAATTATCTTAATATTATTATTTTTAAGAAGAGTAGTGATACAAGATTTGATATGTCCGTGATAGAATTGTATCAGTTTATTAATGCTTTTTATGGTTTTTGTAAGATTTTATAATACATTTCCTTGAGATAAAACATTAATACCCACACTGGTCTTTACTTTGCTTTGTTCATTTAACTTTTACTGCCAGCATTTGCTCAAGTAGCTACAGTACTTGTGACTATCATTTTTAATGGTGACTTCATATTTCTTTGTGAATATAAGCCTTCATTTTTAAGTTATGGACAGTTAGCCTAGTTAAAAATCCTCTCATTATTCTTTGCATTCAGTAGAAAACAAATTTAACTGTTAGGATGGCTGTAAAATCTAAATTTACTGCCTGGTGTTGTGGTACATGCCCTTAATCCCTGTAACTGGGAGGCAGAGGTAGGTAGATCTCTGTGAGTTCAAGGCCAGCCCCGTTGATCTACACAGCGAGCTCTAGAACAGCCAGGACTACATTCGCCTACAGTTCACTACCAAATGTAACAATCTTCTCTCCTTTGTATATTTTAATTGTTTATTGATGGCTGACAGAGCCCAAGTCAAGCATAACTTACCGAAGTTTTGCAAAAGTTATCACAATTATGTGAAATAAGTGAAGGCACTGGATAGGACAGCCTGTAACTTCTGTGTAATGTCTGCAATGTGCTGATGGTAAAATACATGACCTTGATCTTTGCATTCTTCCAGTTCGTCTGTTTCCTTCCTTGCTCTGGCAGTTGTGCTGGACTATTACCAAAGCAGATCTCATTCAGCTGCTTGGTGCAGTCGTTTCTGAACGCGATCCAATCCCCTCCACCCTTGATCGGAAATTCTGTCTCAAGGATGGCACTCTTGTTTTTAGTGGTGATTAGACCCCTGACCCTCTCGGCTCCATTGATTCTTTTCAGCAGTCACTGTAATGCCTGCTCCTGTGTTTACTTGTGATTTGTGCAGGGGGCAGTATCACAAAGCATAAAGATGTTAAAGGTATTTACTCTTTCATTTTTCTCTCACCAGTGGGATGGAGTAGGACCTCTTCCAGACTGTGCAGAACCACCAAAAGGGATCCAGATGCTGTGGCACCCATCCATAGTCAAACCCTACCTCACACTGCTCTCTGAGTGCTCAAACCCAGACACGCTGGAAGGGGCAGCGGGCGCCCTGCAGAACTTGGCTGCAGGGACCTGGAAGGTATGGCTAGTTCATTGCAATACAGAAAACGATCTGCGATTAGGACTGAGTGAGCCTTAAAAACGATACAAGTATAGGTTTGAAAAATGCAATCCTAATAAATATTTTAGAACGTTAGAGAAAAAAAAAAAAACAATTATAGTGGGCCATTGGGTTTAGAAAGCCCTTAATTTTTTTTCTCTTAGGTGCTCCAGTGTCCTTGAAGACCACTGCAAACACAAAGGTCTTCTAGATTGTACAGCCACTGAAAGCACTATGAAAGGCTTGTAATTCTATGTGGGTAGCTAACCTGCTTCTCTTTCAGGAATTATTATAATTTGTTGATGTTTCAAAGCATTGTCACTGATCACCAAGGGGGCTAAATCTAAACATCTTTTTAAAAAAAAATACGGTGTGAACCTATGAACAGTGTTGTGTTGATTCCTGGCACTTAGACCTGAGAACCCCCTGCTTTTTAAAAGTATAGATTTTTCTGAAACGAATCAGCTAGCAAATGAGTTTAAGGACCAGAAAGAGACCTCTTCCCTCCAAGCTGTTACAAACTGATACTGCTCCTGACTGATTTTTTTTTTCATAAGAAATTAGTAGCCTTTCATTTGGGGGGTAAAAAGGACACTCCTTAATTTAAAAGAATTCCATGTGTATATTCACTAACAGTTCATTGTCCCAGCCTAACCTGTTGAATAAAAAAACTATGGTCACTGAGAAAGCTGAGGACATGTGGGGCAGATCAAGAAAAGAAATCAGAAAGCTTTGAGGTTTGCATCACTTCAGTCCATTTAATGCCCATGCCTGGATTCGGAATGTTTGTGGTTACTTCTTTCCCCGTTGACACTCATTCTCTTTAAAAACACGTTCACACTGACACACAGACACACATAATATTCAGAATCTCAGTGCCAGCGATGCACAGAGCAAGCACAGTGTGGTCACACATCATTCTGCTCATCCTTTCCCATCCTTTCTGTTCCTCCTCTCACCCTTCCTTTCTGCTGCTGCAACCCGAGTTTCTGCAATTCCTTTTTCCTCATCTGTGCCATTGCTGGGCACAGCCGAAATACCTGCTCTTGAGGTTGCTGGTGGGTGGGTAAGCTCACCTCTTCTCTTGAAGACCATAGGGATAACCAAAACTGATTCTTTCAGTCCACCCATGAGGCACCCCAGTGTTTCAGTTCTGGTTGGGCAGGGGTGTGAATGAAGTTGTCTTATTTTCAAGCAGAGATTGGGAGAAAAGTTTTAAAAGAAGAGTCTCATGCTTCAGAAGGCCAGCACATACTATGCCATACCTAAGAAGAAGATACTAAGAGAAGCCACTCCTTTAACTAGTCCTCAGATATTACAGTTCTCTAAGCTTTCATGGTTTCAGAAGCTTTGAGTCAAATCACAGTTCAAACCTAGGCTGGCCCCATCTTTCCTGAGCATAAAAGCCTAGGCAGATTATAGCTGTCCTGTGTGCCATATGACGTCTCCTTAAACAGAGATTGCTGTAACTGCCTTGCTCTGCAGCATGCAGAGATATCTGGGCACTGGATGCAAAAGTGTTAGGAAGTGGAATAAACCAAACAGTTGTCTCTCTGTGAGATCAGGAGCGCTCACACACCCACTGCCTCCTTACAGCTTCCATTCCTCAGTGCATGAACTGGACAAGCTTGAGAAACAGGGTTCTGAAATATGACAATTTAGATGGTAGCAAATCACACATATCATCATAAGATACAATTTTATTCTTTTTTTTTTTAGATTTATTATTTTATGCACATGAGAAGACCGTAGTTGTCTTGAGACACACCAGAAGAGGGCATCAGACCCCATTACAGATGGTTGTGAGCCACTATGTGGTAGCTGGGAATTGAACTCAGGACCTCTGGAAGAACAGTCAGTGCTCTTAACCTTTGAACCATCTCTCCAGCCCATAAGAAATGATTTTAAGTTATTGTATTCATCAATATGCTTTTTTTTTTTATCATTTTTCATGTTCCTTGGGAAATTCTCATGTCCTTAGGACATTTACAAAGTGGAGAAATGTCTTGAGTACTACAGGATTTTGAATGTAAAGGTTTTAGCTTAAATTCTCTGTATCTTGTGGTTCTAAACATTATGGGGGATAGGTAGAATACCTAAATCAAGCCTCTGGAGTCCTCCTGAAAGTGATGTCTAAAATTAAAACTGCAGAGAAGAGAATCAAAAGAAAACTAAATAATGCAAAAGGGAAAAAAACCAGTGGACTTGAGGACTGTATAGGAAACTACTGAAAATGAAACACATAGAGAAGTAAAAACGATGGAGACATAGCTGTAGTAAGTATGTGATGATTCCCCACATAAAGGAGAGAGCAAGGGAGAGAGTAGAGAATAGTTGAATAAAGTGGGTCTTTTCATATGTAATGAAAACTATAAATTTATATATCAAGTAAGTTAGGAAACTCCATCTACAAAGACAGGCACCTATACAAAGAACCTTGTAATCAAATTTCTCAAAACTAGTCATAAAGAGAAAACATTCAAAGGTATCCAGAGGAAATAGAATTGTTATGCAAAGCAGTGCACCACGTCTGAGCTCAGCTTACAGTCAGTATCACAAGGCAACCATTCATTAAGCTGGAAGGGCTTGCTGAGCACCGACTACTCTTCTTTAGAAGGGAGTGTGTTCTGGCCCCTGAGGCCCTGAACAACTGAAGCCAAGACACACTTTTTCCCTTTTCCCTTGTGCTCTATGGACTGGCCTGTGCTTGGGTTAGCAGAAGTGCTCAAACACTAGTGCTTAACCCTAGCATCCTCTGTCCGCACGTCTTCTCCATACACAGCTATCAGTTTTGACTCTTAGGGTATTAGTAAAGTATTTGACTCTTGGGTTATCAATAAGATATTTGTTACCCATTTTATTCCCAGGCCCATTCTTAGAGGGTCACATTGTATGGCTCATCATTTGATGTTGACACACTTTTTTATATTTTCATCTCCCTCTGTCTCCCTATCTCTCTCTCTCTCTCTCTCTCTCTCTCTCTCTCTCTCTCTCTCTCTTTATGAATGTGTGTGTGTGTGTGTGAGAGAGAGAGAGAGAGAGAGAGAGAGAGAGAGAGCACATATGTGGAGGTTAGACAGCATCTTGCAAATTTAGATTCTCAGACCTTCCACCATATTGATCCCAGAGATTGAACTTTGGTCCTCAGGATTAAAGCAAGTACCTTTACTTACTGAGCCATCTCCTCAGCCTATGGCTTGCTCTTTTATGTAAAGCTGATAGAGATGAGTCAAAGTAGAATGATGGTTTTCCCAGTGCCTAGGTTTAGCAATGCTCAGTAGTGCCACTTGGGTCCAGAGTATCTGCCTGCAATGTGGAATATTCGGTGTTTCTTACTGGTCTCTATCTTGGGGTAACCGAGGTAGTTACCTGGGTATAGTCTGAGTACTTAATTAGAGAGATAAAATTGGAGGGTTTTAAAAATTAGCTATCTGTATATTTTTCAAATTATTTCCTACGTTGGATCATTCAGTGGAAGGGATGGAGGACACGTGACATCTCTCCAGGACTTTTGGCAACCACACTCAGCTGCTCTCAGCATGTGAGCCTGCGCATTAGCTCAGCACAGTTCTCCCTCCCCACTGTGTGTCCAGAGGATGTTTACTAAATGTTCTATTATCAATAAGGTAGAGATTGGTAAGGAAGAGAGGAAGGAACTTAAGGGAGTTGAGCTAACAATCCCAGAAAGCTGGATAAAGTTTGGAGAACTATGACCACTGGACTTTTCTTTAGATTGCAGACATGAATTAGAAAGTGCAATGTTATCACCTTATAACCAGGAACAAAGATGCACCCAGAAGAAATGCAGTAGGTACCCAATGACCCAGTAGCAAAGAGAAAGGGTAGAAAATGTAAATGTATATATACAAAAAAGAAAACCGGCAGAGACTGTTTCAAAACTCTATTCCTTTGCTTCTCCAAAACAAAGAGAAAACAACCTGAGTGATGGTCACAAGGCCATGCCACTGTCATCAGGACAGTTGTTATTGGCCATGTCAGAAGATAGAATTTTAGATTTTTAACCTGGATGGGCAAAGTAGAATATTGACTCTTAGAGTGTCGATTTTACTGTAAACCCTTCTTCCCTAGCAATTCAAAACAAATGAGTCAGTCCTCTGTCACAGCAGAAGGCTACCGAGTAATGTTCTGTGCATTTACAAGAATGCATGCATACAGAGATGGGTAGGTAGGTATGTATGCCTACAGATTCCACTTGTGTATATAGGAATCAAGGACATTCCCACCACCTCTCATACATTTTAGTCACTCTGTTTTGGGGGAAAGGAGATAGACAGTTCTTAGAGAAGAACAGAGATTATTATTACACCAAACACTGATATATTATTACAATCAAAACATTAGGGAAATATAAGATAAAAACTGAGCAGAAAAATCCTTACTTGACAAAGACAGTCTCAGGTAGAAGGAAATGGCTCAGCCACTTTATGCAGAAGCATAAAGTCCTGAGATCGAATTTATAGAATCCATGTAAAGAACCCACTGCAGTCCCATTGCTGGGAGATGGAGACAGGAAGATCCGTGGGGCTGGCTGCACAGCCAGTACAGCCAGACTGACAAGCCTTCGGTTCACGGGAAAGCTCTGTCTCAAAAAATAAGGTAGAGCGTGACTGCGAAAGACACCTGATGTTGACTCCTGGCCTCTGTGTGCCACAAACAGATGAATGTATAGACATACAGACAGCACACTCACACATGCAAAACCGTTTTTTTAATCATAAATATCCCAGACAATCACAGGGCATACAGCAACACTCAAACAACACTCCCCTCAGCAAGCTAGTTCTCTAAGAATGCATTTTTAAATAGCAACTGTCAAAATTTAGTGGCATTTCTTAGTAGTCCTTAACTTTTTATGACCCAACAAAACAGAAATGAGGAGGTAAAACCGGAATTTTACCTCCGGAGGATTTTGCATGGAGAAAGCTCTTTATAGACCTCCTTGTCTGACACAATAACTTCTCTTTATGAGAAGAACGTGAACACTCTTTGGCTGTGACAAATTGACGAGCAAACTAGACGTTCCTAATGACCCTACACACGTTCTAAAGTTAAAATGTTCATTACTTGGTCCATGAACGTCAGACAAATGTGGTGATATTACGGCAGAAACGAAGTGATAAATGTTTCCCAGAAACAGCATGGACTTTCTTGCATTATTCTTGTTCACAGAACAGTGAATTTATTTGTGGCACAATATTAGAATGAGTGGATACAGTAATTTGAAGATTTCCAAAATGTAAATGAATGCTCTTTCAACCCCTATTTGTAGGTTTTTTTTTTTTCCTGTTGTAGTTGGGGCTTATGAAAATCCAGCCTTTGAGTTGCATTGTGAAAATATATCTGTAACGGAAATGAAGCTGAATACGTAGGTAGCTCTACACAGTCAAACTCTACTAAAATATAAATGTTCTCTAGGAACATTATCAACATACTTGTTTTAAGAAATAAAATAGAATAAAAGGCACATAGATGATATTACGTGTTTTACGAAGCATCATGGTAGCAACAGAACTTCAAGGAAAAAGAAACAATCTCCAGCCATAAGACCCAACTGTGTGTGTGTTTTTTTTTAATGTAAGAGAACTTGGAAATTTAAGACTTATTCCCAGAGAAATAAATGACAGCCCTTGAGAGGCACTGTGAATTTAGCTTAGTCCAGTAGTCACTGTGTATTGTAAGAGAACCAAGGGAGATTAGTAGTTTACATTTTTAAAAACAAAGCAATACTCGTGCTTTGACATGTAAGACAGAGTGAATTATCTTTGCCCGAGTTTATGTCATAAGCCAGAGACTATCTAAAGCTCCTGCCTCCACAGATGGTATGAAACACTGTACAGTAGGAGATGAGGACAAGATGACCAAGCTAAGGAGCACGAGGTCCAACTTAGCACAAGCTAAGGTCCCTTGGTAAGGGACCAAGCCTATGGCCAACTCTTGACTCTAGTCATGTATGGCTCAGTAGCTTCTGCCTGCAAGACCTGAGAAGAGCGATTGGCTCATGAACCACAACAGGATTGCAAATATCTGTAATCTGGCAAATGCCACCCACATCCATTGGCAACCTCAGAGAGGCCTGTGCTGTTTGCCTGAGGCTGAGTTTCTCACTGACGATGGAGCCTCTGACTTCTGCTCTAGGTCTAACTTAAGCGTGGCAGAACTCCTTTCTGAAAGTGGAGGAACTGCTCAAACCAGAGATGCCAGACAGAGTGACAAGGTCTAAATTTACCTTCTCCTAAGGAAAAGCAACTAATAAAAAGAAACACATAGAACAGTGGTGATTTTTTTTTGTAACACTGTAAATTATGATTAGTAACAGACAGGGAACTTGAGGACAAGAAATAAGAAGTATGAGATGGTAGATGAAGTCAAGAAAACTAAAATTCATGGGAAGAATACGAAAGATCCCAGATCTGTGTAGATATACACAGAAAACTCCCCTGTAGCATACATCACAGAACTCTAAGTACTTGCCTGTGAGCAAAACACCCAACACTGGCAAAGTCCACTTCAAATTACAAGAAGAAAAAAAAAAGGTTCCTACATGAGATAGTCATAGTCTGTATTTCCAGGTGTTATATGGGAAAACCTCACAATTCACGGGCCATTGGATAAAGTGCTCAGAAAAAGTCTTGTTTACTTGTAAAGACTACTAGCCATGGACGGAGTGTGCTCTTTTCTTTCCTGTAGAACCTTGTAAGCAAACTCCACGTTCATGAACAGTTTAGATTTTATTGACTGCCAGCTAAACAAAATCTTAAAGCTTGGGAATGCAGGTGTTTTCAGGAATGAAATACAAGCTAGAATTAGGAATGCCTGGCATTTACTTGGAAATTACTGTCAATGAAAAAGAAAATTCAGTCCATAATGAAAGAAAGGAAAAAAGGAAGAAAAGAAAAGGAAGGAAGAAAGGAAAAAAGGAAGAAAGAAAGAAAGAAAGAAAGAAACAAAGAAAGAAACAAAGAAAGAAAGAAAGAAACAAAGAAAGAAAGAAACAAAGAAAGAAAGAAACAAAGAAAGAAAGAAACAAAGAAAGAAAGAAAGAAAGAAAGAAAAGAAGAAAGGAATGAAGGAAGGAAGGAAGGAAGGAAGGAAGGAAGGAAGGAACTCAGGACTGACAGATGTTAAAATTATCAAACATGAGAAGATTATGATGGTATTGTATTTAAAAAAAAGTTAGAGACGAAGAACATGTGTTTGAAAAACCAAATAAAACACCATGGGTCAGAAGTACCATGTTTGAAATGAAAAACACATGAGACGAAATAAGTACCAGATTAAACATTGCACAGCAAAAGTTAGCATACCTAAGGATGGTGCTATATTGCTGAGCCTCAGCTGTCCCGGTGCACATTTCATTAGGCTCCCCAGATGAAAAGATGCAAGGGCCATGAGAACAGAAGAAATATTGGCAGGAGTAACAGTTGGAATTTTTCCAAACATAGTGAGAAACCAAAATGGTAGTCTCATAAGCCCAGAAGCTCAAGGAACCTGAAACATAAGGAACATGATTAAACTGCAGCAAGTTCTTGGTAATCAGATCACTCAATCTCTGCAGTAATAACAAAGGCCCTGGTGGAGATGGGGCTGCTGCTCTCAGTAACAGGTCTCATGTCAGCACCTTGGACAGCAGAAGACACTTCTAGCAAGAAAGCCTAAGAGACTGCAAGACTTGCTAGGCAAATACAACTTCACTCAGAGCTGCTGTAAAGCTATCTTTTAGAGTTCTTTAGAGACACACACTATGCTGACAGCAGACATTGTCAATCACCCATGTGGTCGTGACAGAGAAATTGTGAATAAGAGCTTCAGTTGAGTTGCTGTGGCATTGATCAGAGGATTGATCATGGCACCTCAGTCTCAATATTCTGATCTTTCTATCCTGGAGAACATCTGCTCATAAGCTCTGTTTTAATGGTTCTAGCACCACACATGGGTACCACGTTAGAAGATTACTTTGGCTACAGAAAAGGCTCCCGTGAGAGTGTATAACCACTTAGACCTTAGATGTTTTTCTGTGGAAATGGTTGGAAATCTCTGCCCCCATCAGTGATGGTGGTGTCTTCAATTTTTAAGGCATAATCCCTTTCAGTGGAGACAGTGCCACCTTATATAACGAGTTCTTGGTGCTGCGAGTCAACCTGACAGCTTCTTTCATCAATTAAACACTCTGTAATCTTCCAGAAGGTTAAATCTTCTGGAAGATTATGGACCAGAAGCTGAAGACAATTGAAAGAAAGATGAATGTAACTCGATCTCTCCTTTACTCTGTAATAAAGATGTAACAAGCTATGAAGGCCATTGTCAATGGTGTGATGAGAGTATATCAAGGTCCAAGAGTGCCTGCGGGGTCACTTTTGCAGAAAGCGGTAGAGGAGGAGGCAGCATATTCCAGCAGTGCTGCTTAAACCCTCAGTATAGATGGTGTTGACTTAGAATTACTTCTAGCAGACTATTACAAGAGTCTGTTATTTAAAGGCATGCCAGCTGCTATAACATGCAGAACCCCAAATACACAAAGGCTCAGGCAAGATAGAAGGCAGAAATTATTTTCTTCTGAAATCACAGTAAAGGTCAGAGGTGAGAGGCAGGAAGCAGTTCACACAGGCTAAGAACAGTTCTGCCATCTTCCACATGTGACTCTACATCAGTGATTCTCACTGCTGTACACACCAGCAGGAAGGAAAAAAGCAGCAACAAAACCAGAATTATCCCATGCAAATCACAGTGGCCTCTGTTCTCTACTGATAGTCTAGGAGTCAGGGGACATACACTTCCAAGTAGTTTTTCCCCATCAGAATGGACAAGAATTGTAGTAAGGTCCAGATCAAGAACAAATTCATCTTCTTTCATGGAAAAATCTTTACTAATCTAGTCCAGTTATGAACCGCAGAAGAAAACATTATATTACTAAAAAGTAATTGCCATTGAAGTTTTTTCCTGCATAGGACTTTTGCAGAATCTACACTTTATGATTATAAAAATAAAGTCCTCATTAGCAGCACCCCTCTAGAATGTTCTACATAACAAAATACAGATTACCTTTGTCCTCATTCTCAAGAGAAGAAACGTGCTAATATCCCCAAAGTCGAATAGTAAGATTCCACTGGCTCCAGGAGAAAGATATGAAGACCTGTCTCCTATTTTCATGAGAAATTCTATTTACAAAGAAAAAGATAAAGGGAAATTTTTGACATAGAACTGAGTAAGGGAGAAGTAAACTATTTGAATTACTTCTTTTATCTTATATTGAATAAAATAATATTATTTCCAGCACAGCCTTGCTTATGTGCACTGGCTAGAAGCCTGCCAGCTCCATCACACCCAGCTGGATACAGGTCAGGGTGCTGTCAGCCTTCCCTCCTCAAGGATGTGTTCACAAGATGCTACTACCAGGGGGAAATCATAGGTGGCTCAGGATGAAACCTGAGATGACCTTATAGTTTTGTGCATGCAAGACCTATCACCAGAAACAGTAGCATCAAATTCCCTGAAAGGCACTTTTAAACAGCAATAACACAGAGAACTTTTTATGTCCAATGTTTGAAAGAAACTTCAGAAAGATTTATGTTTAAAGATAAGTTGTTTTAATTGATGCTTGCTGCCCCTTGACATGACCAAAGGCAGGGGGTTAGGAACAATTGTTCAGCTTAATGAAAGCTATCTCTAGGTCACTGTCAGTTAAGTCTCACCTTCTTTACCTCTTACATGGGCACATCAACATCCTTTTACTTCGAGGAAACAGTATGACCTGGGAGTTAGTGTTCTCAGCAAATACATATGATAAAACTCGATCTTCGCATTGAGTGACTTACATGTAAAAAGGATGAACGGGGGGGGGGAAACAACTTTTAGCACACAATATCTGCTGTCACCTTAATCAAAAATCTGTGTTTATAAATTATGGCTTTACTAACAAGGAAATTGTTTCACTATTCCCCTTGACTGGAGATCTCATTTCCAGAAAGAAATATTGGGTTTTTTGGAGACAAGAGTGTATAATCTTATTACATGATTGAACTGAAAGAAATACAATGCAGAAGAACTCTCAAGGGAAGAGTTTTTGCTGAGACTCCCCATCTATTCCATGAATACTAGAGTTGCCACCAATCCCAGTTCTATTTCAACTATAAAGACTTAGGAATTCAGGCTGATGATGATGATGATGATGATGATGATGATGATGATGATGATGATGATGCTAAACAATGGTACTAACTTGAGCCATATAACAAAAGCCACGTGGTTTCTGAATGTCTAATACCTTCTTTTTGTAATAAAACTTTATAATAAAAATGCCCTAATACAATGCTAATTAGATCCACCTAGAAAATAACATGGCATTATAAATAAATTCAGAAGCAAATTTGAGACTCGCATGGCATGTAATTCACACTATAGTTGTTGTTAGTTTTTTTTTTTTTTCATTTTATGGAATGAAACCACTGAGGCCTATGATACCAGAAGATGCTAGAGTGTTCTGCAAAGTTTAATTATGGGATGTGCTAGATCAGTTGGTAAAGCACTTGCCTGGAAAGTCTGAAGACCTAAAATCACTCTCCAGAATCAATGTTTAAAACAAACAAACAGCTAGTCTCACATGCACAATGGGGCGGTTATTAAATTTTGTTTGGGAGCATTAAGTTTTAAAGTGGGACATTTCTTTACCATGTGAAAAGATAAAGTGGGGAAATGTCTTCTTCAATAAGTCCAGCGAGGACATGATCATTTAGGAGGTCTTTTAATAGCTGACTGTACTTCTTAAGCAACGAAAATCTGAAAGAACAGGAAATTCATCAGTTCAGAATTTTAGCACTATTATGGCTTCAGCTTCCAAA
This sequence comes from Arvicanthis niloticus, assembly GCF_011762505.2. Lineage (NCBI taxonomy): Eukaryota > Metazoa > Chordata > Mammalia > Rodentia > Muridae > Arvicanthis > Arvicanthis niloticus. Next base: position 9,124,151 of record NC_047676.1, on the reverse strand, counting down.
GAGACTATTTTTATACTTAATGGATGAGAATTAACTTCAGTTATTTGGTACTGTATTACGATTTCAGGGCGGAGGGAGTGACCCAAGGAAATTACATCTTACCTGCCTGCGTCAGCTTTAGTGAAATTGTCTCATCTTAAACATGGTATAACTTTTAGAGATATAATAACCATCATTTGTGTTTTATTCTGACTGATATTTTTTAATGAAGTCCAATGAAATCCACATTCAACCCGTATTTACAGGGTTAAATAACATTGACTTGACTTGATCTTTCAGTTCCTCGCTGTAAGGAAATTTATTAGACAGAAATAACTTGGTTTGAGGTAGTTCTTTTCTAGGTTCATCTATGAGCTTCACTTTGCCTAATATAACAAAATGGGGGAAAACAATCTTGACATTGTCAGTAAATTCAGCAGAACACAGCTTTCTCCCATGAGGTCATCCAGTACCTTCTTGACTTCTTTGGGGAATGCTGACTTTGAGGTTCTGGGAGCATCTCTCTGCAAATGGGGTCAGGGTTAGATGATGCATTGATTTTGTTTCTCTGTCTGGAGTCAACTTTACTCCATGGCGCCTCCTGTCTGGGACACACAATGGTGTGATGGTTGGTGACTGGACCACCTCTGCTCCACTGTACTCCCCCAGCCCCACCTCCCTGTTGAGCATCCTTGGATGCAGCCATATCTCTTCCATATTAACAATCTTTATGTGTCACCTGCTTCCCAGACAGGCAAATCCTCTGTAATTCTGGTCTATAGCTCTTTTCTTCTCCACACTTCAGCCCATAGAAGCCATCAGAGCCACCCTTGGTGACACAGGTCACAGAAACCAATAATACTCCATGGATCCCTCTAGGATGATACTGAAAACTTTACTAGTTAGTGTGTGGCCTCTTCTATAGTCCTGAAAGGAAAGTAGTCTGTTAATTATTCATTCTTCCATCTTTGTTGAATGGGGTAAAGGGGGCAGGGAAACACACACACACACACACACACACACACACTGGTGATTTGCACCTGGACACTCCAGAATTGCAGTGACAGCTCTTTGAGTACTGTTATCTTTCTTAAGTCTTCATGCTAACAGGAGCCTGAGATGACTGACCCTGAGAGGCTCTGCCAGATCTGGCAAATATAGAGGCAGATGCTCACAGCCAATCATTGGACCAATCATGAGGTCCCTAATGAAGGAGTTAGGGGAAGGACTAAAGGAGCTCAAAGGATTTGCAACCCCATAGGAAGAACAATATCAACCAACCAGACACCCCAGATCTCCCAGGGACTAAACCACCAACCAAAGAGTACACATGGAGGAACCCCATGGCTCCAGCTGCATATGTAGCAGAGGTTGGCCTTTTAGGGCATCGATGGGAGGAGAGGCCCTTGGTCCCGTAAAGGCTTGATGTCCCAGTGTAGGGGAATGCCAGGGCAGAGAAGCAGGAGTGGGCGAGTGGGTGGGAGAATACCCTCATAGAAGCAGAGAGAGTGGGGAATGGGATAGGGGGAAGAAAAAAGTCTTCCCATACTGTCCCTCCCCACTAGTTTGGAGACGTCGTGTGGACTCTGAAAAGTGAATGGTTTGTTTTCTGCTTCTTATAATCCTCTTTCAATATATGCAAGCTTTTACCTGGAGTTGTGTGCTGGTCTTAAAAACAAACCATTTGCTTTTTCTTCTCTGTCCCACTCTGACAGCATCTTGTGGAGCCAAACGATGGCTCAAACTTCTGCCCAGGAGGAATGGGAAGAAAGTAATACTTACTGTCTGAAGTATTGTCTCATTATTCTATGTAAACAAGAGTGACCCTTTTCTGACACAAACAAGATATTCTAATTATATGTGGCTTTTTGTATCAGTCCTAGTGCATCAGGACAGATGACCCCAAGAATAGATCGAAGTGCCAGGTGGGCCACCTCATAAACCTTAACTATCGTTATCTCAGGATTTCAGAAGGAAGTTAGGTGGATTATTGGCAACCCAAAATAATAAATGAGAGCCAACATTTGATTAATTTGTAAGGAGTTCTACAAACTATGAAATGAAGATGTCCATAGTTGGTAGTGTCCTTCTGAGGTACAGAGTACAATAGAAATACAGCATATTGACTCAGATTCGGTGCTTCTTGGGTTCAAGGCCAACCTGAGTATTCCCAGTCCACATCGTGCCACACCTCCCTTGTATCACCTGTAAGAAAAGGACTGACGATGGTACCTGCGTCCCAGAGTTAAGGATTAAATGAGTTCAAACATACAAACATGTAAACAAAACATTTCCAAGTAAGTGTTTTGTTAGATTTAAGTGAGGATGCTTTGAGGGGTCTTGCTTTCCTGAGCCATCTTTGGTAAGTCAGCACATCAGGAACAGTATGGATCTGACATCTGGTTTTGCTTTTTGGCTTGGCCCTCATGTTCTTCCTCCCTCCTCCCTCTCTCCTCCTCCTCCTGCTCCCTGTTCCTCTCTTTTTTTGCCTCTTTCTTCTCTGCCTTTGGCCATACTGAGCCTCTTTTCTTGCTCATGGGTCAGTCTTCTCAGTGGCATCCCTGTCACCCATGGTCTATCCCTCCACTCCATGCTGCTTTGCTCAGTGTGTACTCCCATCAGCCTGTTAACAAAATGTAGAGATTCAGTCAGATTCAGTTATTTACTCCAACCAGGAACTTTCTGCTGTTACTTTAGTGACACCTGTGATGTCCTTTCCCATTGAAGCTTTTGGCAACTCATACGCCTTTCAAGCCACCACTGCACTGAAAGAGAAGCAGCTCAGATCCACAGGAATACTCTGTGTGCCCCATGCTTTCGTCCAGCTTGGACCTGTGAAGCATCCAGCACTCCAAGGGATCTTTGTCTACATCATGCCTTCTGTTCCTTTAACTTCTTGCTGGGCAGGACATGGTTTTCCAGTCCATTCCCAGGACTTGCTAGGCTGATGGCTTAAGAGTATTATAAACTTCTGTCTTGGAAAGTCAAGAAAACTCATCCAAATTTGCACCATCTTTTGAATATGCTGCAGATGGCAGGCCGTAAACTGTGGTGATATGAGAAATATCTCTCTCTCTCTCTCTCTCTCTCTCTCTCTCTCTCTCTCTCTCTCTCTCTCTCTCTCACACACACACACACACACACACATGCATCACAAAGCAGAGAAAGGAAAAAAATTCCAGAAACAAACAGAATGTTCTGTCCTTGTGTCACCTGAGTGTGAATCAAACCCATTACCTAGTTGTCACTTTTCATGTCACCAAACACATGGTGTGTAACTCATATATATTGGAAGCCTACATGGTCATTTGGTTCAGTTTCGCTTTGTTTCCCATTACGTTCCCAACAGAGTCAAGTGAACTCTCTTCATACTCCACTCACCAGACCATCTTTCCATCCATCACGGGAGGGAAGTGTAGAGTTGGAACTTCCAAGCATATCATGGCTGTGCTGTTTGAGGACATTTCAGATATGGCAGTGCACCTCTATATGAAAGGATGGAGGTCAAGAATGAATCAGAGTTTGGAGTCTGATCATAGGAGTTTAACAGTAAGGTGTGAGGCAGCAGCAAAGAGAGAGAGCGTGAAGCCCAAGGAGAAGCAGGTTCGGGGACAGGGGTATTTCTTGTGGTGCGGATATTTAATATTTTATATTTAAATGCCATTATTGATACAGTGATGATGCTGGCCCTCCTGTGTTTGGGGAAATTTCAAGAGACCTCAACTGTAGAATCCAGGAAAGACTTGAAAGACTTGGTAGTGGAAAGGACGCCATCTTTAAGGCCTGTGCTTAGGATGCCAGGAACTCTTTGCAATGGTCTTTCAGGTCAAAAGAATCCCAGTCTTATTTATTATTAATATGTACCTTTTAATTTCTCCATGTTGACCAAAACTCTGAATCCTATTCTCTGCAATCCAGGTTCTCTCCTTAGTTTTACAGAAAAGACCAACCATAACTGGCTGCATAAGCTTAGGCTTTCAGTCTTCGTTGGGTACTAGACACTCAGAGGAAGCAAACAGTCTAGAGGCCATGTTTCTTTATGTGAGACAAGTGCATGCATGGATGTGGACACTTGATGCCAGGAGGAGCACTTCCACTCTGGGAAACACTGTCAGAGTTTAGTGGCATCCAAGCATCGGTGTTTCTCCACTGTCACTGGACTCCTGAACAATTGTCGTCTTTGTTTCTGAATGTGGAGCTGCTGAGTTCTCTGGAACTGAGAGATGTCCCGATGAGCTTTTTCTATGTCCTTTGTGTCCTCAGGCACAAAGGGGAGGGAAGAGAAGCCTGCGTTATTGGATGATAGTGTTAAGAACAATATTAATGTAACTTCTAATGTAGGACAGGATGAAGTTGTTTGTTTTTTTAATCTCATATTTCATGCAGGGCTGGGCTGAGGATGTGGCAGGCATGGCGTATGCCCTACGTTCACTGCCAGAGGGGGCTCCCTGCCTGCCACAGGTGAGAGCCAGCTCTGGGGTGCCTGCCCCTATGGGAATGGGGGGCTGGAGTGGGCCTGGTGAGGGAGGGGTGGGGAAGGACTGGTTCCCTCAGAATGAATCCTCTTTCCCGAATGTATTTTTTCCAGATCATAAATGAAATTGCAACCAAGCAAACCCTTGCCATCAGTTTTTCCTCAGAGCTGTCTCCGGTACACTGTGGAACAATGTAAAACATGCATGCACATTTGCAAAGCTTGGGCTACCTGTGTTTGCTTAAGTGACTCGGAGTCTGAGGGCTTTATCTGCCCAAGGATACCTCTTCATTCAACAGGAAGCATCAGCTCTTCCATAAGGACACCAACTCCAAACTAAAACAAAGTGTGTCTTTAAATAAACTAGGAAATTGAATGATGGCCCTGGAAATAATACATTTTTATCTTAAATGTTCTTTAAAAAAAAAAGTTACTGTTTTCAGTCTTGCTTCCCAATGTCATATTTCCCTCCCCTCACCCTACATTCTTTTTCTACTTATTTCTCCTCTGTTATTCAACAAAGAGCCTGTTCCTTTGCATGCATGGCAGTTGATCACTATGACCCAACTCCTCATAGATCTCTAAAAAGATCACCTGTATTCTACCTACACCATTCTTTGCATTTTGGTGGATCCTCTCCCTCTCCCCCACCTCTCAATATCAATGGTCAGCTCTGCCCACCCCAAACCCCCACACCCTACAGATGACCCTCCACATCACATGTGCATATCCCCTAAGTGCCTCTCAGCCCCAAGTGATGAAAACATTGTCTCAAGAGAAAGGAATTGTGGTCCATGGAGTGACCCGGGAACCTTTATGTTCAGAGGGGGAAGCAAATACCCTCCAATGCATGTCTAACATATTCAGCCTGTTCTGCAGCAGGTCATGGCAGTTCAACCGTTTTGACTCCTGCAAACAGCCGTCTGACAACCCTCAGAGCTGCTGGCTTTATAGGGCTTCTCACCTGTGTTTCTAACCTCCTCTGCCTTCTCTCTTTTGCCAGTGGTCCGTGTACATCCGAGCTGCTGTCCGGAAAGAGAAAGGCCTGCCCATACTTGTGGAACTCCTCCGAATAGACAATGACCGTGTAGTGTGTGCAGTGGCCACAGCACTCCGGAACATGGCCCTGGATGTCAGAAACAAGGAACTCATTGGTATGTCCTCTAACCCGGGGCCCCAGTCATATGCACAGGTTGTGTATATGACTGAATTCCTCCACAGAGCATGCGCATGTGTGGGCATACTGTGAATATTAGGAGCTCTGTGTTTCCCAGCTCTTCTGCTTGAGGAATGCAGTTTGGCCCCTTAGAATTTAAAGGAGAAACGTGGTTACTAATCCTTGCAAATGGAAAATGATCTTTGTGCTTCGTGTTTCATCCTATGCTCCCAATATTCCAAAGCTCTGCTGGGCTGTTCGTTTGTTTCCTACGTGGTGAAATTAGGATGTCTGATGGGGTACCTGTCCCCCTTTCCCCGTCTCTTAATTTTTTTTCATTTATTCGTTTAGTTATCTATTCCTACATTATTTATTTATTAAAAAAATGAAATTAAAATGAAATAATCTCCAAGGAGGGTATAAAGAGATAATATTTTTTGTGCCTCTTCTGCAAATGATTCTTTATTCTGTATTAGTTCCAGGTCTGTTCTAGGTTCAGGGATTTATACCAATGAGTGAAGGAGACAGGAAGACTTGAGACATTCAGGAAAAGTCCATGTACCACAACCAAAACACACACACAAGTCACATGTACCATAACCAAAACACACACAGAAGTCCCTGCTGGCCAGAACGGTTCTTTCTGGGAAAGAGGTAATGGAAGCTGTCATTGAGGAACTTGCAGATCTTTTCAACTGTGTTTAAATTCACCATTTAAAAAAATGTGCAATTCCATGTGATTGGATGCTTTTCCAATGTTGGAAAAGTGCCTGTCTTGGTTCCAAAACCTCTTCCTCATCCCAAAAGAAACCTGTACCCACTGAGCAGACTCTTATCCTCCAAGTATGTTGACCACCAAGCTACTCCATGACAGTAGACTCCCCGATTGGACGTTCCCAACATATAGAATCATGTAATGTGTGAGCTTTTGTGTCTTGATTTTTAGAATGGGCGTGGTTTATTATACCTTAATAAATTATAATTATATAATTGGAATGCAAAGTGGCACTAATACACACACAGTGTAGAACAGTCAAATCAAGTTGCATTAACTTGATGTGTACCTCACTAACATTGTCAGAGTCTCCATATATAGCTCGTGCTGCCTTGAGTAGATTAAATAGCCAAGGCTAACATCAACTATTCAATCCTAGTGCTAGAATTATAAGCCTGAACCACCATGCTGGAACCAATATACATATTTATAATAAAACATTTGAATGTTATTCTGTAATCAAAAATAGTTTAATTTTAATTGTACCTTCGACCAACATCATCCTCTCCCTCCTAGCCTGCAGCCGCCAGTAACCAACATTCAGGTTTTGCTTCTAAGAGTTCATTCTTCGTATTCTACATTTATATTTCCCTTGCCATGGGTGCCCCCCGGTTCCATCCCTGATGTCAGAAATGCCATCACTTCCTTCTAGTTGAAGTCTGAAGAACAAGCTATTGCATGCCCCACTGTACATTCTTTATACATTTATCCACTGATGAACACAGGACATGGCTCTGTGTTCATCCAGAAACTGGGTTGCTGGATCATATGGTAATTATATTTTCACTTTTAAAATGTAACTTCCATAACACTCCCCTTGATGTCTATGCTAATTTAAAATCTCACCATTGAAACACAGAGGAAAGGATCCTTCTTCCCCACACCCATCATGGTTGTTAAAAGCTGTTCTGACAGATGTGAGGTGATGCTTCATCATTTAATTTGCATTTCCATAATGATTAGTGTGGTGGCTTGTATATAATTGGTCCAGGGAGTGGCACTATTTCGAGGTGTGGCCTTGTTGGAGTAGGTGTGTCACTGTGGGTATAGGCTATAAGACCCTCACCCTAGCTGCTTGGAAGTCAGTGTTCTGCTAGCAGCCTTCAGATGAAGATGTAGAGCTCTCAGCTCCTCCTGCACCATGCCTGCCTGAATGCTGCCATGTTTCTGCCTTTATGATAATAGACTGAACCTCTGAACCTGTAAGCTAGCCTCAATTAAATGTTGTCCTTATAAGAGTTGCATTGGTCATGGTGTCTGTCACAGCAGTAAAACCCTAACTAAGACAATTAGTAATGTTGAGTAGTTTTTCAAATATCTCTTGGTCATCTCTGTCTCCTTTTGTGACATGCCTACTCATATTCTTTCCTCATTTTTAAGCTGAGCTGTGTTCTTGCTATTGGGTTTGATTCTGTGTGTGCTTTGGTATTAACCTCTTGTCAAATTCCGGTTTTGAGACATTTTGTCTCACTCCCCAGGTGACCTTCTGGGGCTGTCAGTCATTCACATCTTCAGCTGAAACTTCCTTAGGTTGATGCAATCCTGCATGTATGTTTTGAGTTTTCTTGCTCAGCTTTTGGGGTTGGGTCTATAAAAATTAATGCTCAAACTATTATTGTGTAACTTTCCACTACATGTATTCTTTAAAATGTTATGTAAATTTCCATTTAACTGTGTAGTACATTTTGGGCTTAGTTTTATATGTTGGCTGAGATTAGAGTTCACTTTTGTTCTCCTGTCTACACAGCATTCCCACTTTAAAGGTGTGATTTTTAAATGAGGGGTTAAGTTGAGAGTGGTTGATAAGGAAATGTCTTAGGAAGGGCCTATGTGTAGGTGGCTATACATCCATCTAGAAGGACGAGAATCCAAGCTGAAGGGGCAGCCTATGCAGATGCTGTCCTGGAATGGGAGCTAGGAGCAAGCTGATGGGTTTGGAGCCTTCAAGAGGCCTCATTTACCTAGCAGAAGTCAGGGGATCCTAGATAAGAGAGGCCTTCTTGTGCCTCTCTCAGGAAGTGACAGGGTATAGGCTGGTTGATGCCTGGAAGTTGAAGAATCCTCAAAAACCTGCAGGGAAACATCACATGGCCCATAGATCACTGTCACAATGGTGGCCTTGGAATCAAGGGATGGCAGAGTTCCTCCTGGGCTTCCTGCATGACTCCTGGACAGTTTACAAGCTGAAGTCCAAAAGCATTGCAGAAGATGACAGTTAACAGTGGATGGCATCTGGAATCTAGTGGATTCTGGCCCAGAAAGCTGGACCAACCACTGCAGCCAAGGTGCAGCATTCTGTACCACCTGGCAAGTTTGGAGAAGTAATATATGAGTGCAGAAATGGGCAAAACTTCCATTTGAAGAACCAGGCATGATGTGCTGAATAAACATTCAGTGATCCAGGAATTAAAAGTCTTTCCCCTACCATGTCCCAATACGCATCTGGTCCTCTACCCAAAACCAACGTACATGTGAGTTTTGAGCCATTTATTGACTCAGAATAATCTCAGACTTCAGGCCCATGCTTCCTAAGTGCACACACATCATCCTAACCATATATTACAAAGAAGGAAGTAAATGTGAAATTTTGGTATTTGTACTTAGTCTGGGTATTTGCAGATTCCATGAGCTTTGTATGTTTAAGCTAAGCTATTAGATCAAAAGGTCAAAGACCCTTCTGCATACACACTTTTCCTCTCCTTTTCTTAAATAGTTATTCCAGACAGGACCAGCACTGGGACTTCCAATAAAAGCCTCATCACTCCTCTACGATATAGAGGGAAAAAATCAATAGCTAATCAGTCTACTGCCTGGATGCTAAGTACTGTGTATTGTGCAGTTGTGTGTTTTATTTCTTTTGTTGGATTAATATATAACAAAATAGTGAATTATTGATTGGCCTTCTTGCTTCTGGGTATCCCTTCTTTCTCTGACACTAGTTATCCTGTTGTCCCTCTGAGCATGGAGCACTTGAAACTCCATATAGTCCATTAAGCCATTGCTATCAGATGTCACCAACTAGTAAAGGGAGGCAGTCATTCAGTAACAGGCTTGAAAGCACTGAACCAAGAAGGCTTGAACGCAGTAACTTTTTGTGAATGAAAAAAAGCAGAATTTAGCAAAATGTTAGATTCTGTTTAAGAGATAGCACTCTTTACTCTTTTCAACTAGTTGACTGTCAATATTATATCAAAAGGATTTTTTTGTGTAGAGAAATGCTAAACAGCACTTTACATGTTGAGGAGAAAGAAATGATGACTTTGAGCCAAGAAAGATTAGTGTGGCCATCTTGTGTCTTCTGTCAATTGTCTCTGAAGGTTTTGGTGACCTCACCAAATAATAGTGATGATTCCTGTTTATGATGTTATAGCCTTTTAATTATGATACTATGACAATAATATGCACTCAGAAATAAACTTCTTAGAATTTTGAATTTTTATTTATCTCATACTGATGGTTTGTCATACAATATTCTCTTCCAATACTGGGCAGAGGCATTAAATGACAAACTCAAATCTGGCATGAAATCACGTGGAAAATCATGTTCTGCCATGTGCCGTGTTGCTAAGTTATGTTCAGTGAGTTAGGTGTATTAAATGCAGTAGCTTGCAACACTGTCAACTTAGAATGGCTTGTTGTGACATAATCCCAACATGATGGGGATCACTCTATGTAACGTTACTTACTGGACTTGTTTCTTTACCCTCCACTGGGACATGAGCTAATAATGAGTGGATGCCTTGTCTCATTCTCTGATGTATTCCATGTGTCTGGAATGGCATGTGACTCCGTAAGAGGGACTTGATAAATATTTGCTGAATGGCTAACAGAGCTACCTTTTTCCTGTCCAACTACCATCTTACATATGCCACTGAAGAAAAGCATTAGGTAAACAAATTAAAGGAAACATAAACCAGAAAAAAGAATTCCATGTTGATGAACAGTCAAAAGTATGTTCATTTTCTCCTTAACTGTTGTGGTTGCATGAGGGTGGGCCCTTAGAATTTCAGAAGGAATTTAGCTTTTTCCATCACTGGTTCTGAGGCCTCAGTTTAAATTACAGTTCTCTTGGACTATTCTCTTAGTTGGCTGAGTGGGCTGACAGCCACATTTGCACGCGAACATCTTCAGAGGACTTCATTATCAGGAAGAGGTTGAGTAAGCAATGGTCATCTCTGGAGAAGCAACTAGTGCCACATTCTGGATCGTAGCTGCCTCTGCTCTCCTTGTCATTCCATTGGGCTGTTTCCATGGATATGTGTATGTCTCAGCAAACTGATGTTTAGTGTGCTATATAGATAGGACCTGAATTATTCTTAATAGCATGGAACAGTAGCTAAGGTTAATGCATGTGCATACATTCTTGCAACATTCAGAAATGTTAATTATCCTTCTATGTAATGAAGGTTGAGAAAGAGAGAGAGAAAGAGAGAGAAAAAGGGAGGAAGAGAGAGAAAGAGAGAGGAAGAGGGAGGGAGGGAGGGAGGGAGGGAGATTGAGAGTTAGCTTTGTTGAAAAAGATGTATCATACCATATCCCTTCATGTTTCCAGTTTGAAGCTTATTTCAGCAATGGACGTTCCCAGAACTGGACAGTTCCCAATGGAGCCCTAATCCTCACCCTTCACTAACAGACAAACCCAACAGAACAGAGTCCCTAATGCATATGTGAACTCGCACCTCCTAACCTCCCACTTTACTTGAAGCTGAGCTCGGGCATCCTTTCCTAATGAAAGCTACTTCCTTGACTCAAAGCTTTTCACATGTGCACTGTACCCTTCCCTGAAGCAAGGAAGAATCCAGTTAACGATAGAGTTATGTTTAATTATTAATTGTTTTGAAACTTAAAGTTTATTTCCAGAATTTTATACATGATTATTGTCTTTATGATACCTACCCTTTCCTCTCTCATGTCCCCTACTCTCTCTCAAATTATTGGCCATAAATTCTTTAATTATTATTATTATTGCTGTGCATACACGTACCCACTGAGTCCAGTTAATGTTAATAATAATTAAGTTCTTTAATTGTTATTATTGCAAATGAACTCTTTCATTATTTTCACATTTTATGTTTAATAATTGTAATTCATATGTAATAATTTAATAACCATGGCTGTACATGCACACACCTGCTGAGTCCAGTTAATGTTGCTAGCGTTTATATGTACATAAAGCTGACCACTTGGGATTGGATAATCTATCAATGTTCATCCCTGAGTTGTATTTTTTTTTTACATTCCATAATGCCTGGAGCTTTTCTGTTCCTAAAATAGGCACTCGGAATACATTTGCTGAGTGTATTCATCCATCATCTTACTTATTATGAAGAGCAGATCTAGAGGGACATTACAGGATCTCAAGTGAGGAGACAGATGAGGGGCCTTTTCCTACAATGTTCAGGAACTTGAGGAGATGCTGCAGATGTTCTGTCAAATCCATGATTCTAAACAGATTCATTTAGATGAGATTTGGTGGGAAATAACACTTTCCACATATGACTCATCCATTGCCAACAATGTCTGTGTTGGCAAGGCACCTGCATCTCCAAACTGTGTTGACAGAGCCCATGGAGTATCTCTCTTGGCTTCCCTGATGGTGGTTCCTGGCCACATCCCTGTCAGGCAAGCCGGGGCTAGAATGCTATCAGCATCCTTCTAATTTTCTTGTACACGTCTCTGAGCTAAAGAGGAGAGTGTAGCCATCACTTCCTGAGCCAGGACCCCTTTGCCTTCTGACTTGTAAGACTTTACTACACAATCTTTATTTGACTTCTCCTAATGTATGCTCATATTGTTTGAGTTCTTCTTCATTTTGGCTGACCTTTTTACTTTGCCACCTTGGACATTGACCCCCCCCCCCGCCTGTCCTAACAGCAAAGGAGGCACAAGGTAGACCTGGCTGTTTCTGAAGCCAGCAAGGAGCCATTTCCTACCATGTGTCCCTGAAAATGGACACAAATGGAGTACAGTCTTTCCCTGTGCACCAGGCAAAATGCAGCTCCTGCTTCCACACAATAGTGAGATCCAGGCTTCGAACCCAGTGCACTTTTTCCACCAGGAAACTTTTGAGTCTCTCTTTTCTTTCGTCAATGGGAATGGAAGACTACTCTGTTCTAACTTTTTCTTCTTGTCCCAATTTATTTTAAACGTTTAGGTTTAAAAAACTTTTGGCGCCATTCTAAAGACCGAACAGGGTATGCTGGAGACCTTTAAAGAATGACAGAAAAATGTTCCATATTTAACCATAATGAATGAGGAGATGAAGGAAGTGGGAATAGTGTCCATAGGATTACAAGTTTATCTCTCTCTACACCAGATCTTTATGCAGTAAGATGGTGTACTTTCTCTTGGAGGCCTGCAGGAGGAGCTGCTGTGTAGAGGACAGAAGGGTGGGGAGTCTCCATTGGGCCACTGCTGCCCTGAGGGACACAGGCTTGGTAAATGTTAATTGTATTCATCCCATGAGTGGATTCTTGACAAGTATCTGCACTTAGGGAGTTCTAGACCTTGCAATAGTTACTTTCAATTAAACGTCATATGTTCTTACCTAAACCTGAAGTCACGAGTGTATGTTTTTGAGAACTAAACAGATACCTGCACCTTTGTCATGGCATCCATAGCAATGATTCCTTTGAAATCATTGTGAAAACTCTTATGTAAATTTGAAAGCTTAGACTTAGGAAGCATCCTAATCACCATACAATTCCTGTTTGGAATATGGTGTTGTGCTGTGTCTCCTGGAAGAACTAAAATGTGAAGAGCTCCATTCATTCAGATAGATATATGCACATGTGCCTGCATGTGTGGAGTTCCCATCTCATGGCAGTAGATGAGATGTAGCAAAGGCTTCTGGGCTGTATTAACTCCATTCTGGGAAGCAGACCTCCCAAGCAATATTCATCACATGATACCATAAGAACATCTTCATCTATGTCCTTGACCCTGACTAATCTCTGAGTCCAGGGAAAGTCTTGGACCTCTGGAAAACTCAAGACACTCCAGGAGGCAATGTACCATTTTAATCCTGGGAAAGTATAAACTTCACTTTATTAAGTAGATCTGAGGAAATTTTAGAAACCTACCTTCTCTGCATCCCAAAACCTGTTCTTTAGCCTAGGGCAGATGTTGTTTTAATTAAAACACATGTAATTTCAATTAGTATTTTAAGAAGAAGCCTGATTTTCCAGACAGGGTGATTTATGAGAACATTCTCTAGTGTCTTACATTAGTAATTTGGTCGCAAACACCAGACCCCAGCAAGAGGAGAGCTCTGTGCTTCAGCCAGACATTTACTACATCTTCGGATCAGTTGCCTGTGCCCTAACCCACAGGACCTAGTCTCCCAAAACTGCTTCTCCTTTCAGTGAAACCATGACTTCTTTGTTAATTAAGTTTGGACACTCATTGGGGAATGTTGGTGACTGGGTCTGGCAGATAAGAATTCCTTGGCAGAGTAGTTATAAATAAATCAAAAAGTCAAAAATTACTTTATTAGACACGAATTTAATGATTCATCCCTTGGAAATCTTTCACGAAGGTAAAAAGCAAAAATGAGAATTTTTACGGTTGCTTCCAACTCAGAGGCTTCAGAGAAGAGAAGAGGGAAAGGGGGCAGGGTTTCGTGTTGACTGGGCACGCGTTTAATGCCTAGCCAAACAATGTGAAGAAAATGCTTCGCTAAGAGGCTGTGTGGGAAATGAAGTGGCTCTCTGCAAACAAGCCGTCAAATCTTGAGAAGTTCAAAGTAGAAAGGATCTTCAGGAGGACGAGATGTTCAAATTGCATTCCCTTTGAAGCATGAACTGTCACCTATTCCCTTTGTCACCTGTTCCCCATCCTGGCTTCCACAGACATGCAGTCTGGATCATAGCGTTTTCCTAATACCAAAAGTAATGTTGTACAAAGAAAGATTTTAAAACCTTTAAGGCGAGGTTTCTTTTAGCCATCAGAGCTTGTATGTGTTACTTACCCTGCTTGATCTTGAGGGATGGCCAAGCAGATGAGTACCTTTGTCATTAAGCAGTCAAAGGGAGTAAACTGCTGCCAGGCAGTGGCCCAAGTCAGATGGGTCTTTAGCATAGCTTACGAAGGACCTGCCTTCCAGAGGAGTAGTCCTGAGCCAGATGACTGACCTGCTGCTAAACTCATGGAGGAGACAATGATGTGTGTCCACCTAGAATCTACTCAGAGGTAGACGCTATTCTTTACATAACAATATGAAACAGTTTTTACAAGAGCCGATTTTGATCCTAAGTCCAGTGTGTCAAGAAGAAACAAGTTGTTATGTGCATGCTGCCAGACAGGAGCCAATGGGACAATTCGTAACAGGCATGGTGAGGCAACAGCTAGGGCAGCAACTCCAGAGCCCCTCCGAACCTCTCCTGAAAACTCTTTCACAGACTTCTGGTGTACAGAAGGGTTTTCAGCTCTCACACCGTAGGAAGTTTGATCTATTACTGTGTGATAGAAATGCCTATCTTTTATCTGTAATAAAATTACTTATTCAATTTTGTATATTATGCCTTAAGTCAGTATCAGGTAAAGCTGTTAACTTTGAAAAGCACAACAATTCAGAACACAAAAGGAGCTCATTCCCTAACAACGTACATCTATCCTCTTAACCACAGACAGTACCACCCTTACCATTGTTTGATTAAGATTTGCATCAGAACGACATGGGATGAAGTGGACAGATGCCACTGTGGGATGTGCTGATTTTAAGTAGGAGAGAGTAGCATTGCAGCTCCGGCATTAGAGCGTGTCCTGTGCTCAAGACAGACCAAAAGATATAAACCCCAGTGGTCCTCACCTTGAGACTTGAGCAGTTTAATTTGCTTGTCAGAAAGAAAAGTTATAGCCATGGAATGGAAAGGAGTGGTATTAAATTTTTAATTAAGTTCACAGACAAATGTACCTGGTGCCTGTGTGAGTCAGGTCATTTAAAAAGTGACCTTATTACTTTTAAATGTTAGAAACCCAATAGTTTTAACTCTCAGCCACCATCAAGTTCACTCTTCACATTCTAATTCAAACCCTGGCGCTCTCTGCCTCCTGCCATTTTCCCAGTGAAGGGTGCTGCACTGAAATGCTGATTTTTTTTTTTCTTCTACCTCTTCCTTCACTCCAAGGGGTAAATCTCTAAATCCTAGAAAAGAAGTTGGCAATAGACAAAATACGAATGTAAATCTGACCGGTGAACTTTGTACTAGGCAGCATAAAATATATGCATTCAAAGTAATAGCAGTAAGCATGAATGATTTATCATTAAAAGTAGGGACTTGCTAAAGAATAAGATAAAAAAGTAATAGAGAGCAAACGTCATCACAATGATATCTTCAAAGTACTCAAAGCTGATGGGCAGGGGCAACATTTCAGACCCCAGTCGGGGACAAGTATATATTCTGACATCTTTCCTTCCTAAGTACCTCCCACGTATGGGTGACGTTATAGACTCCAGCATCTCAGGAAGAATATGTCCTTGGGCAAGTGACTTACAAGTTAGAGGTATTTTTTAAGTATTATAGATTGCTTAGGCACAGTAATTAAAACCTAAAACGTAACTTTGGCTCTTACAATTACCACGAATTTGTCTGTAGTGACTCTTCTTACACTGTGGTCTCATTTTCTTCATTCTGCACATATTGTTATGGTACACCAGTTATGCTGTGTTAAAAGACTACAATAGACTGAATTACATAACTCGGTCAGGAGAGATCACCCCATTTCTTCAGTTAGGTTGCTAAGTAGGGGGCTGGGTTGATTTAATGCACAGTTAAGCAATCCCTCTGCTTTATTTAAATTCCGTCTAGTCACAGTTTTCATTAGATGCCGTTGTCACTGAGGTCAAATGTTCCATGGTGATCAGCATTTAACCTTCAGTTGGACGTGAAAGAGGGTTGAATGGTTCCAGAGATTTCTACACGCTTCAAAGCCCTGCCCAGTACGTAGTTTCTGGGCCTTTCTCTTCCTCGTAATGTTCTTTTCCTTCCCACTCTGAGCAGTGAAGTTCAGCTGCAGCACCGCCTACATTTCTGGTCTTAAGTAACATTGTTTCTACTGTGAGGCTCAAGATAACATTGTTTCTACTGTGAGGCTCAAGATAACATTGTTTCTACTGTGAGGCTCATTAGCTCACTCCCTCCCTTCCCACTGGACACACCCCTTCTCTGTTTCCACTCACCTGCTTCCCATTTCTCTAATTACTCCTTCACCTCTTCTCTATCCTGCCCGAACTACCTTCAGGGATAATTCCAAGTGCTACTCTTTCACAAACCTCCTGCAAGAATGCCAACTTTTCCTACTTTTGAACTCTTCCCTGATTACATACACATACTCGGAATTCAAAGCATTCGTGCTATGGACAACACTCATGTATTTCTATGCAAATCGGGAGTCCTGGGGTCATCCCCTCATCTGAGCTTATAACTTTTAAGATAAGAAAAATAAAGGTCGTTTTGGTTTTGCCTTTGACGCTTCCTTTGAATGCTCTGACTCTGCCTAGCACTGTGTAACAGGACATTGGTGGCACAAGTTTGAATCATTTCCTCTTCAAGCACATGAGCTCCGTTACAGCACACACAGCATCTTCTTCACTTGCTGCTACACCCCCAGCACAGAGCGCCTGGGGGTTCTTACAACACCTGACTTGAAGTGACTTGAAGTCATAGTATTTTGATTTCACAAACTGAGCTTTTATTTTCATGTGTAGATTTTTATAAATTATTTTCAGTAAGTTTGGGGTTATAGCCTACATCATAGCTTCTTTCTCAGCTGAGAACCGCTTAGCTTCACCCTCTTTCTGATCTGCAGCAGCAGCCCCCTTTAGAATACAACTATAGACCTGACCCTCACTGTGTGAACCAGGGCAGAACAGCAACACCCTTTGTAGGATGTGTCTCCCAACCTTAGACGTACCCTGTAATCAGAGCCCACGCCTAGAGACCCGGGAAGTTAGCACATACTTCAAGATTCTCTGAATATTTCTGAATATCCAAGACTGAGAACTACTAATTTACAGCTTGCAAAACCCAGTATAGACTAAAACATCTTCCGGAAAACTGTCTTCTTCCAATTTTGAAATATTTTTTAGGAATGCATTTTTAGCCTTGGTTTTTCTCTAACACACACATTTGACCAGAAAAGGCAAAAAATTGTACAGAAATTAAAGTTATTTGTACTTCTTCCTTTTTATTATTGTTTATATGGGGTAATTATTTGTAATTGAACTGTCGAACTCAGCCAACATTGCTGCTGATGACAGTATATCTAGACTTTAATTTGTTTCACAAATATACGTGTATATTTCTGTGCACACGTGTGCGTGTCTGTGTGTCTGTGTGTGTGTGTGCACTCAGGTGTGTGTGCAGTAAGAGTATCAAGAGAACACTAGCCCTTGTTCTAGTATAGTCTTTGATAACACATATAACATATAATGATACTATGATTCGCTTTACTTTAGCAAAGGACTCTGACTTACCTTTCCACTTAATAAAATACCTCCTCTTGGAAGGCCAGTTTAATCAGTGCTAGGGGGAAGACCTGCTGAAAATACTGAGCACAGGTGTAAGCCTGCAGCCAGGAGCAAGAATGGTGATGTTGCAGGCCATCTCTTAGAAAGTGGCCTATGCACCTCTTCCTGTCGACCTCAAAGCATCCCTAGATGGCTTACCGTAGTTAATGGTCTATATTAATAAATGCTGCTATTTATAGTACATTGACACACAAATGTCTGTTCAGTACAGACATGGGCTTCTTAGAAAGTATTTCCCAGTCTTCAGTTATTAAATCAGCAGATCTGAAGACCCACAAAAGTAGATGGGCAACTGTTGGTCATTCTTTACCTGCTCCTCTGTCATCCCACAATGGTAGTTTTCAAATGTTCTCTGTCTCTCTCTCTCTCTCTCTCTCTCTCTCTCTCTCTCTCTCTCTCTCTCTCTTTGTGTGTCTCTCTCTCTCTCTCTTTGTGTGTCTCTCTCTGTCTCTCTCTCTGCTTCTCTCTCTGTCTCTCTGCCTCTCTCTGTCTCTGTATCTTTGTCTGTCTGTCTGTCTGTCTGTCTCTCCCTGGTACAGAGGAGATGCAGAGAAGCATATCCTTTGAGTGACATGTGAATCTTTAGAATGGTTTTGGTTTTGATTTCTGCACTATCCTCCATCCTGTCCCCTTCCCATAGCCTCTCTGGTCACATGTGTCCTGTGAAGAACATCTCTGACCTTCACTGTGGAAACTACCTCAGAGTCCAGCAAGGCTAATTGGTCCTCTTGAAGGTCAAGCCTTTGACGTTCCCTCTGGGACTGTTACTAATCTACTAAAGAGTGACAAAGTTAGGGTAAGCCAATGAGTAATTATTTTGGCCTGGATTGGCCATTTCCAGGTGTCATTGAACATTCCAGAGTTACAAGGTATGTGCTACCTTCTATGATGACTCATTTACACACACACACACACACACACACACACTAAAAAGAAACAAGAAAAATGGACCTGTATTTCTTAGGGAAGAAGGAATAGTAGATTGGAAACAGGGAAGATAAGGGATGAATACTGGCAAATGCTGCTTAATAAAGAAGGAAGGACATTGATCCTAATCATATTCATGGCAGAAACAAAGGAATTTATTTCCATGAAGCCAAAGACTAGAATTAGGTAAAAACAGTTGAATTACAAAGCAGAGGGGGTCTCCTCTGAATCAATATTCCACTGCAAGCCTTGCTTCTCTGAAGTGAACAGTAACTGTCTCTGGGTAAGAGACTCTGCACACAGAGCCTTCATTAAGTGGATCTGTGTCTGCCATTAATGCACTGTGCAATGAGCCTCCCTTCAGTATGTCTGTGTCCTCCAGTGCGTGGGATTTCATGCACAGCAGCGTAGAACAGGGAGGAGAACACAGAGGGAAGAGAGCTTTGGCTTGTCCCCACGTTGGCTTAAGGCAGCACTTCTGAGCTACCCAGTTTGTCATTTTCTTCCTGCATAGTTCCCAAAGGGACTCCAACTCTGATAGGCTTCACGCAGGCATGGAGTGGAGAGTTTAGGCGTTTTGGAAGCAGAGAGATATTTTGGAGAATGTTACCGCTGGTTTTGGCAGTATGAACTTGGAAGAGTGGAGCCTGAACATGAGACAGACTAAAGGCTCACACAATAGGCATCTTTATTCGGGGCATCAGACAGTTTATGTCATGAGGGTTATGCAAAGTCATATGAGCGAAGTTCACTTGAGTTCAAGCCATATAGTCACAAGGGCAAGGTCACATGACTTTAGGCTGTATGTTGTCCTGAGGACAACTCACACTCAGAAACATCACTCTGAATCATCATGGGTGAGGTGATGGGTAAGATGAAGTAAACCCGCTCTTATGTGTCACACCTGTGAGGAGCACAAAAGCACATTTCAGGGACAACCCATGTCTTGGAGAAGTGGGCATTCAAGACTTTTGCCTTGTTTCCTTGGAGTTATCTCACACGTTCTGAAAACTTCCCAACAGTTTCATTCATGAGCTGTATTCCGACAGAAGACAGTAAAAACAGGAGACAGCCACTGCTTCAACCTACAACTGCTGTTTACTCTGAGTTACAAGCTCCCGGGGTCTCTAAGCAGCTTACTTGGACTAAATAAACATATCACAGATTTAACAAGTTAGTCCACATAGGAGGAACATGACTGAAGTGGATCCAGACCCAAGCATTTGCTAAAATCACGACTTGCCCTTAAACATTGCCTGTAACCACTGAATTTTCAGGAGAGAATATTTTGTTTCTTTCCTTTCTGTAAGACAGAGAGGATTTTAAGTCACTAAGCCGACATAGCTGGCTAGACCCAGCCCAGCTCACAGATGAGTCAACCAGAAGGACTTTGAGGAAGGGAAGAATGTGATTACAATATGTTTACATTTAATAAATGCTTTTGAGTGATAAAATTAAGCAAGGAAAGAAATAAGGAAAGAGACTGCCCTGCCATTTCCCTACATCTTTTTGTAAATATATATATTTCTCTCCCTCCCCAAATGCCACTCGGCCTGATACCTCAAGTTTCTAAAGTGTTCTCATCTCTCCTCATACCCTGGTAGTTTCCTTGGGAAAATGTACCAGTGTTCAGCCAGTGTGGCCTGTCCTCCCATGCAGGAAGGGGCACACCCAGATCTCTGTACTAATATATGAAAAACATGAATCAGTCATAGGATTTGGGGAGCAGGTGTTTGTTTTGGATGCATTTGTTGCTTGTTACTTTTCTAGAAGATATCTTTGTAGATGTTTACCAACACACACACACACACATGCACCCACAGACATGTGTGCACACACACATGCACTCACATATACACACACTTGTGCGCACACACACACACACACACACACACACACTTCACATTTTCATTGTAATCATTGCCAAGAATGCATTTTCCTGTGTGGTACTTTAAAAATAAAACTTTTTATTTATTTTTTTTTATTGAAAATAGACTTTTTTCTTACAGTATATTTTTATAGCTTCCCCCACTCCCCCACTCAACTCTTCCTAGATTCTCCCTATCTCTCCACCCACTCAAATCCAGACTTTTTCCTTCTCTTATTAGAAAACAGGCAGCTAAATAAGAAAAATAAAATAAAATACAAATCAGAATAATTTTAAAAAACAACAAAAAAGAACCAAAGAAAAAGCACAAAACCTCCCTCTCTCTCTCTCTCTCTCTCTCTCTCTCTCTCTCTCTCTCTCTCTCGGAAACTCCACAAAAACACAAAATCAGAAATCATAATATATAAGCAAAAGATCTAAGGTAAGGGGGGGGGGCAGTGCCTAGACAAAGCATTACGTGACAGAATGTGCCAAAATACCATGGTGTTTGTGTTGGATGTCTACATACATCTACATACGGTCTACATGCCAGTGCATTAATATGTGCTATTACTATCCTGACAACATGTACAAAGCCTCATTAATGGGATTCAGCTTACTAACTTCATATCATCTTTTCAGTTCCTTGAACACAGGCCCCTTTCACAGATCGCCCTCTAAATTTTGCCAACTCGTGCAATTTTTTTTGCTTCAAAATCTCTTATTGAGCATTCTTTCCATTAAAAAAAAAAGTCAAATTAAAACTTCATTTCAGACATTTCTCATGGTATCAGACTTAAGCCATCAATGTCTTAATTGTTATTACTTTCCCTGTTACTGTATTAGCAGAGTGCAGTTCATCAAAACAATATGCACATCATAAATTTTAATTAAAAATTTAAACATAAAAGTAATATTGGATTGGAAATGCATTTCTTGAATGGATGGGCTGTTTTTCCTTAATCAATTTATGTATTCAAAACGGAATACTTCTTCTTGCTTGAATGAACAGCATTCACTATAGTTCTGTTTTCATTACTGTTTTGCTTTGATTCATAGATTTAAATCTAGGAAGCAGCCTTCATGTGCCTAAGGTTAAGGTTGGCAAAGCCCTACCCTGTAGCTGTACCACATGATTCTTTGAACTTCCTTTGCTTTTCATTTCAAAAGTCTCATTACAGTCTATCATTATAATCTATTTTCAATTACCTATTAATGGGCGACTTGATTTACTCTCCCTTTGATATTGTTGAAGTTAAAGACTGGAAAGTTTTAAGCTAGAAAACATTGGTGATCCATCCTTAGATGCAGCTCCTTGCAGCCCAGATTTGAGCCACTTTGATTTTCCTTAGTTTCATGTCACATGATATGAACCATCCTGGAGCAGAGAGGGCATATTTGTCTTAAAAAGAAAAGAAGAATCGTGAAGAACACACCAGGTGGTTTCTAGTCAGTAGCCTTTCTGGTAACAGTGCACAAGGAAACTAAGACTCTGACATGGGTCCTCTAAACCCCCATGGACCCTCCAGACGAACTGCATGAGACCCCAGGGACCATGGGACTCTATTTACAAAGCACTATCCCAAAACAACCAGATCTGGCAGAATGTAGCTATGGCCCTGAGGTTGTGTCCACAGCTCAAGGTCAAATTTGAGAAGTCGTGCCTCTCAGGGGCATGAGCCCTGATTTTCCAAAGCCATTTCTTTGAGTACCTTGGGTCCCCTGAGGGAACACACTATAGGGAAACTACAGCCACCGTGTGGAGTGAAGACCACAGGGTGAGATTTAAGAGCTGCATTTTAAGTTAATAAGTCTACGGGATAGGTTTTATGCTAGATCATCATTTCTTATCTACACATAGAGAGTCGTTATTGGGGAAATGAGTATAGTATTTAAAACTTTCTGGAGACCAATTAGATATAAAAAGAAGTCTGGCTTTCTGAATACAAGTACCACAGTCCAGTTCTTAGGCCATAAAAGTCTAATGAGACTGTTTAATGTAATCGTCTTGGTCCTGTAATAAAACTAGTTAACTGTTGTGAGTTTAGTGCCATGTCATTTTCTTCTTGACTATTGACTTCCAAAAAATGGAATTTATTTATTCTTTCTGTGCATCAGTCAGAGTTTAGCATTAAGTATTCTGGTTCACTGAGCCGTGGTCTACTGTTTCAGCCAGTCCCCAAGCAAGCAAGCAATATTTACTTTCCAGTATAGATATGCTCAAATAGGATAAGAGGTCACAGAGTATGAAGGAGAAAGGATATTCAGTGTACTGCTCATGAAAAGACTCTTGGATAGGAGCTAATTATAGAAGCATCTTCACGATCTGTGGAAACAAGGGAGCATCAGGTACAAAGCCCATGGTGTAGGAGACAGTTGGCAGGCAGCAGAAACAGAGGCATGCCTTATAGCTGGCAACTGAGCCAGGAAAGATTGGGTGCTGGTGCAGTGCATCATGCCTGGGTAAGAGCTGGATTGCTCCTCTAGCTAAACAGATCCAGCCTGGATTGACGTAAGGGTGTTTCCTGGCTGTGGATTGGATCTGAGGCTGTATGGAAGGAGAGTGGTCTGGAAGGCTTGACTGCAGAGTCAGGAAGGAGATCTCCTGCCCTGGTCTGGGGCTACAGGGAGAGCACCTGGGAAAGGAAACTGTAAGGTGGAACCAAGATGAGCTGATGGACAGAGAGCAAATCGCTTTGGATGGGAAAAGGGCAGAGGTGAGAACGGGTTAGTAGAAGCAGGAGTTCAATTTCAACCTGAGAGTTTGAAATATCTATTAGGAACGAAAGGGAAGCGGGTAAATAGGCAGGTGAAAATGTGGATTTGTAGATCAGGACAGTGGTACTTGTGCACCCTTTGTAAAATTTTTCAAAAGTTTAATTATGTTAGTTCCCTAAGTACAGAAATAAATCTCAAGGAAGCTTTCTCTTAACATAAAATGCCCAGGGATCTGGAGACATGGCTCAGTGATTAAGAGCACTGACTGCTCTTCCAGATGGATGGGTTATGGAGTTGTCCGTAACTCCAGTTCCAGGAGATCTGGTGACCTCTTCAGTGTTCCATGGTACCAGGCATATACACGGTATAAGCATGCATGTAGGCAAAACACCCATGTACATATAATAAATAAAATGTCCAGCCGCAGGTAGACAGACATTTTGTAGCCCATTCACCAAAGATGTATTTCTTAAAACTGTATTCTTATTTTTTTACTTTTAAATTAAAAAAAAAAAACAATAGTGTTGGCCTCATGAAAAATATGAGCCCATATATGTTCACATAATTCCTAGATGACCTGTAGGTTAGATTGTAAACTGTTTTGACCGTCATCATCCTTATGTAAGTGTACCACTTAGTCATGAGCTCGTGGGTGCAGTATATAAGACCCATCTTGTTCACCAGCTCTGTAAAAGTCAATCAGCCAAACGGGGCCAGGCAGTCTGGGTCTCCCCACAGGTGCCTGCACACACTTGTTGTCTGTTGTTTACTTCCCTGTGCGCATTATTCTGGAGGGTCATATTTTCCTAGTGACATTTCCATCTGTCGTGTATGTGTGAGCAGTTACCCTTCATCTCATCACTTTTGGGGACTGGATACGTACAGAGAGGACTGGCAGTCTAGTCAGTCTGTCTACCTCGTTTTTTTTTTGTGGGGCAGGAATTACTTTTGGAGCCTCTAAATGAAGTGTCAGGTTATTTATCCACAGGGTACATTACAATTAATACAAGTGGGAGTGTATCTTTGGCAGTGGCTCCATCAGTATGGAGAAGTGCCTTATCTCCCTCATCCAATGCTCTGGCTGTGAATAAGCTCCTGTTTTTCAGCTGAGTACAAAGCTTGGTGGGAGACTTAGACAAACATTTACACATGAGAAGAGCCTGTGGTGAAGCAGATGCTTCTGGGGTGGATAAATGTAATTGATGGAGCATTGTGGGTAGTCAAGGTCCCTCGATCTTCCAGGAAAAGGAAACACTGTAATTCCTGTTCTAATTTTAGGTAAGGGTCGACACTCGATATATAGTTGTGTGTATACACATCATACATGCATGCATACATACACACACACATACATACATACATACATACATACATGTGTGAGATAGATTTTCTGTGATACTTCTTTCTCATAAATGTAGTGTTCCACTACTTCATTTGAATTCTAGTTGGCTATAAATGGTTTTCTTAATCTTTCTCCCCCTCTGTGTGTGTATATGTGTGTGTATATATGTGTGTGTGTGTGTGTGTGTATCTTTGTATGCCACGGGAGTTTTTAATATAATTTTGCCCAAAGTGATTTTTAGAGATATATGTGAATAGGAATGAGAACACAGCCTAGGAAATCATGTTGGCTCTGCCTTCAAATTCCTGAGACCTTTCACATGTTTGTTTATAACCAAGACTCAACTCTGTAGTACTTGTGATCTACACAAGTGATCCTAATGTACACATTCAAACTGTTTCTGTCCATATTGTTGTTACTCTTACCCTGAGACTTAGTCCTGCTCAGGACAGCTCAGGATGCTACTCTCGGATGAAGGAACGCTATATGCAAAGATATGATTTCTATGATTTGAATCATAGGCATCTAAAGTTATAGATCACAGATAGACAGACATCGTTGTGATGTAATACAAGACAGAATTCGACATGCTGTGGTTAGTAAAAGAAAAAATGTTCAGTTTGACCGGACAGTGGTATCGCACGCCTTTCATCCCAGCACTTGAGGGGCAGAGGCAGGTAGATTTCGGAGTTCAAGGCCAGCATGGCCTACAGAGTGAGTTCCAGGACAGCCAGGGCTACACAGAGAAACCCTGTCTCGAAAAAACAAAACAAACAAACAAACAAAAACCAACAACAACAACAACAAAAACGTTCAGTTTGTAATGGCTCACCTTCAGAAACTTCTAAAATGGTATATGCCCTGGTCGACCCCAGAGCTCCTGAGTCTCCTTCAGTGACCCTGGCATCTGTCTGTCTAAGATGCCACTCATGCATAGACCAGGCTGAGCATCTGCTGCTGGCATATGACTCTTAACAGATCAGCCTTCCTTGTCAGAGTGATGCTGCGCTGCCTTCTCAACGAGGAGGCTGCTTATAAGTTCTATCATTGATTGTATCGTTCTGAGGGTCCATTCAGGGCTTTGGCAGAAGCAATTAGGTAGGCTTCCCATTTTACATTCTTACCTCCCTCATCTCTGATGCCTCTTCACCCCTCCCCCAAGCCCCACTTCTTTATCAAGCTTAGAGGGCAAAGAAGGGAAGCAGGCCTCGCCAGACTTCGAGCAAGCCTTCATGTGACAGGGAGGGAAGAGGGCCCTTAGTGCTGCCGGGCTCTTTGCTAATACAAAGCTGAATTTGTTGTGCACTAGGCTGTGGCAAAGGACAGTACCCAGACTGGGGATCAGGGGACTCAGAGGGCAGGGCAGAGTTTGAGAATCTGACGCTTGGTTACAAGGCAGACCTTTCAATTCTGGGACTGGCCGGAATTCAGGATTGGTAAAAGCAGGAACTGAAAGTCTTAGGATACAAGCTTATCCTTTGATACTTTCAGTTAAAGCGTCAGCGGGCCTTTCCACAACTTGCTGTATGGAACAATCAAGCTATTCGCCTGGGTCAGAATCTCTTGGAATAGCAAGCAATGCTAGTGACGATAGCTGAGTAGTGTTAATGAGGAGAGTCCGACTTGCATGTAAATTCGTTGTGAAGCTGTGTGTGTGTCGGAGCAGCAGCGAGAAAGCAAAAGTGGCGATGCAGGAGGAATTGGGGTCTTCTTTGGGGCTCGTGGTCTCATTAATAAAAGAACTTAGGAACACACTCGAAAACACAAGGACAATACTATAAGAATTAAAAGACAAAAAGTGCAGGCAAGGCATACAACTTCAGCAGCCTGGAGGAGGATATTAGAGGTGAGAAGAAAAAGAAAAGCCATGCCACTTATGCCAAAGTGTAAACAGCCCAAAATGTCTGTCGGGAGGAAAGCCCATGCTGTTAAAGAAAGCACTCTTAAAAGAGAGAACCAAGAAAAGAAAAAGTCTTGTTTTTCTGAATATCTCAGAGAAGAGGGCAGGTAAACAACCTTACATGGTGCTGTGCTCCTGTAAACATCTGTAAGGAGGGTGGACATTCTGAGAAGGAAAAAAGACTAATTATTCTGCCTAGGTCTTTGGCATGGTTTAAGGCTAGCCCACCTTGCCATAGTGGTCCCTTAGCCAAAGTGATCTAAACAGGCCAGCTGAAACACCTAGACCAAATGTTCTGTTTTCTTGACCAGGAGTCAGTCCTCTGTTCTAACTCTGAGAGGTTCTTAGTTTCAGTTCTCTGCAGTCTGGAAGGATGCTTACATCTCAGAACTGGTAGATAGCCTGATGAAACTGAAAAGAAAGAAGCACTCGGGTAGATTCTCTGATCTCAGGGAGCGGGTCACATGGGTGGAGAGTGAGCATTAATGTTTGAAACCCTACTTGAACATTTATATCACTGAGATGCGTTTTTGAAAAGTGCTCTGGGAGTTCACATAAGAGCATCCATGATTCGATTACAGTACTTATAAATGTGTAGCTTTGGGGCCAGCAAGATGCTTTAGAGGGTACTGGTGCTCCCAGCCCAAGCTTTGGGACCTGAGGGAAATCCCCAAAAACCACACATAAGTGGAAGGACAGATCCAATTTCATAGTTGCCCCTGACATTCATGTGCATACAGACACATGCCTTCTAAGAATAAATAAAAATTTTAATACACAGATTTAAGTCACAGAGAAACAGCAAGCAACAACTATGGTTTTTAAATCGCATTTTAAAGCCGAGTTTTAGCTACTTTGTAATACAAGCTCTGAGCACAGAGCTCATATTTGTCGTCTGAATGAGTTCAAAGCAACAAAATTTCAGCCTGTCAATGAATATTTGTGGAGTGGAAAAATAATTGTTATTCCTGCTTTTAAGTTCCTGATGAGCAGGCTGGGGAAAGTGGGAAGTGACCCAACTCTCAAAACGTGCAGTTGTATCCCGTTCCTGAGGGAACCCTGTCACACGCTGTACACACTTACTGGTCAGTATCCAGTGGTGGCCTATTCTATCCCTGACTCTAAGGGCTGTAGACACATCAGGAGATGTTACAAGTGCACAAGACTAAGCCATGACTTAATGTGGTTCAAGTTCTTGTCAGTGACGACAAAGGCTTCATTCATCAACTCCTCTGCCATTCTTATCAAATCAGTAAAAATTAACCAGGGAGCCACACTGAGTCTCCATTTCTCACATGACTTTGCCATGGACTGATTCCATACTTATTTCCCATCCCTCATCCAAGATTCTTGTCAATTTCAGGTAACCCTTGAGTCTCTAAGGTCATGTTCTTTTAGGCCACCAACGGGCAGTCTGGTCATTGAGAAAATGTGTTCCATTCTAGAGGTGACAATGATATTTAATTAGGAACTTTGTGGAGACCTGTGAGGAGGAAACCCACTCAACTCTTTGGGCAGTTTTCAAAAGAATGCACATGTGGATAAGGCATAAACTTCCACCAAAGAAATGCAAAAGGCAAAAGGCGTGTGTTGTAAACTTACTATATAGCAGGGAAGCCAGAGCCCACCATTTATACTTGCCAGGCACCTAAAGGCAAGTGCATGTGCCCATGTGTGCCTGTGCAAGTGCGTGTATATGTGTGTGTGTCCGTGCGTGTGTGTGTGTGTGTGTGTGTGTGTGTGTGTTTGCGAGAGGGGGGTCTTTGTGTACCCCTATTGGAGGCTGAGAGCCCGGGGATGCTAACACCACACAGTATTCTTTGTGAGTGCTGAAGAGTATGCATTTGGCTTTTTTTCTTTTTCTTCCAATTCTAAATTGGGCTCAAACACAAAAATTAGAGAAGCTGTCAGGCAGTGGATCTTGGTCATTTGCATCCAGTTATTAATAGAAGTTCTGAATGGTGCCTAGAGATAGCGTTCTGGTTTCCTGCAAGAATGAGTTTTAGCAGACCAGCTTCCAAGGTCATTTATTATAGATAAGATTCTGTTTCTCTGGCCAGGTGGCTGTAGACTGTGGGTTGACTTTCTGTTTTACATCAAAATCTGGCTATTGTCCATTTATAGGTTTAGTTTTTCAGCAGAGAAGAGAGCAGGTTTCTTTCCAGGGCCAAAGACCAGACCCAGAGCATTGGGCTAGCCTTGCAAGCCCTCTGCAAGCCCTCTGCAAGCCCTCTGCCAAGGAGCATCTCCCACTCTGGGAGCTGCGTTTGGAGGCAACACAGCTCTTAGCCTAGTGCATCTTACATTGATTTCAGTTACAAGTATAACAAACAAAACGTAGGTGTTTTGGAATAGATTATGTATTTGCTGTGGGTGTCTCCCCTCTTATGTTCTGTATGAAGGTCCTGTTTATAGAAGTTGAGAGGGATCTTAAAAGAGAGTATTTTAGAACTAGCTGAATCAGTGAAAACATCTAACACAGCCTGAGGCCTCTGTCTCCTTCTGAATCCAGCCTTGGTAGACACTTTGTAGTGAGTTTCTTGGGAAAATGTTTATGATCTCTTGTTCATAGCGATGAGTCAGTAAACCCAAGAAGGTGTGGTGTGGCTTAAAGAAAGGAAGGAATGCTTCAAGATTTGTAAGGAGAAACAGAGTACATGCTCAAAATTCCAGGGCTGTAAAATGCATACAATAATTCTGTAGCATAAACTATTTTTTAAGAAATAACATTTAAGAATATGCTTAGAGAAGAACCACATTATTCAATTTCCCTGACTCTTGCCATAAGCATTGCTGGGCACTACCATGAGCCTAGTGTCAGCAATACCTCCCTCGGGAGTCGTTACTGCTTATCTATAATGCCACAGAGAACACAGCGTATATCCTCACTAAGACAAACTGAGTGCAGCATACAATTTAAAAGGAATGACAACAAAGAGATATAAATGGTAAAGTGTATTTCTCTTAAGGAAAAGGCACGTTTTATGTTAGTTTTATAAAAATTGCTATGAAATCAGGTTATTTACTGAAGGTATATACAAAATTGCTATGAAATCAGGTTATTTACTGAGGGTATATTTGGCAGCAAAGGGCAGAGTCATGTAGCTGCAGAGTGGACAGTAATTACAAATTTGAAGGAATTTCAGAAGTCCTTGCAGATGAGGAACATACCCACGTACACACCCCTACCTACCCACAGTTTAAGGGAAGACGCAGGTAGATTAGGGCTTGCCAATATCTCAGAGGAGCCAATGGGGAATTATCACAATGGACTTGAAAAGTACATTCCCCAGGTTCAAAGTTTCCCAACATAGCATCTATTGCAGTGCATGCTTACACACTTATTTTCCTCTGTGTAGGTGTTCCCCTGTGATTGCACTCTGCAGACAAGTGAGAAGGAATTGGCAAGCCATTTGTACTATGTCAGTTAGAACAAATCACATCTCCCATCTGCCCCTTATAATCACAGCAAAGCTTCTGCAAACCCACAGGGTATGAAGTGCCCGGAGCTTATGAGGTTACTGAGCCATGGAGGGGAATGCAGAATAGACACCAGGACACTGTAACTCCGTGACTTTCAGAATTGCCTGCCACCTATCCAGAAGTTACCTGGTCCCACCTCTGATGCTCTAGAGCTGTTGCTCTTAACACGTGGCAGTTTGATTCTCTTGGGACACATTTAACAATGTCTGGAAATAGGTTTTTGGCTCGGTGGTATAAACCAGCAATAGAAGCCAGGTATGCATAGGACAGTTCTCACCACCAAAATGTGGGTAGGACCAAGCATCTTAGACTATCAACACTGGAGATCTTAAACATCCCCTTGCCTTGGGAACCAGCAAATGGCATCTTTCCCCCAAAACCCTTCCTATGTTTAAGGAGACATAGATTATGTCCACATAAAACTGAAAATAATGACTAGAAAATCCACCGAATCTACTGTGTGGTCAGCCAGATGATACATTTGAACACATCCTCCATCTAATTAATTGCCTAAAAATATGGACTTTATTCTCTACAGATAACATGGGAGCGATACCAGGAGGGCTGAGGTGGGCAAGACTGACCACAAGAAAACATTCTAGAAATACTTTATGTGGCTACTAGAAATGGTTTCTCTCACGGTGTGGTCCCCACTGGCTTCATGGGCAACACAAGGTATACTAACAAATACATGTGTGCAGGAATTCTTTTGGAAAAAAACATGGTGTGTGGGCTAAAGGATGTCTCATTGACTAAAAAGCACCTTTAACACAAGCAAAAAGGACCAGTTTTAAATCCCTGAAACCCGGGACACACTGGGTGGGCATGGAGGCTCAGCTGTAAAATGGAGGCAGAGATGCCTTCAGAGCAACCTGGCTGGGGACAACTGTCCATGTTGGTGAGCTCTGGGGTTGACTGAAAGACCATAAAATAATGACTAAAGTGGAAGAATAATTGAGGGTGAGCCAAACCTCCATACATACTCTTCTTCCACACCCACACCCTGTACACACATGTGATCAAAATACACACAGCCACACGTACACATGCACACATGAAGAAAAGACAAAACACAGCACACATTATAATGTTAAATCTGAACAAACATTTCAAACCACTTAAACATTTGAAGATGGCTACTCTCATTTAAAGAATGAGTTATAATTGACTCTTAAAAACTACCATGAGTGAACTGACTTTTGGATACTGTAGTCTGGACTTGTGGTTTATTGATGTCTAAAAAGACACGGAGATTGGAGCACATGTGATTTTATACAGTAGTTGGGGATACAGAGCAGTTTCGATTCTGGAAGCTTAAACGATGCCTGTATCCCATGCCTCAGGGAGACCACTGAGGTGAGCAGAGACTTTGCTGTGCTGGATGGGTGCCTGGATTTGTGATGATGAAGAGACTGCTGAGGATGAATGTGTAGGAATTCTGAACCATTCCTAAATGACGAGACCCAAGCACTGACCCTAGAAAACTTGCAGCTAGTTAGACAAAGGAACAGACTACACAGGACACAAGAATACTGGGAGCAATTCCTTTTCTCTTCCCTCCACAACAGTGCACATGGGCCTCTGCGCACACATTATGCACACACACTGAGAACCTCCACTTAGTATATTATTCACTGAGTTGAAGCAGGACCGCGAGGAGGTAGGACAGGGTCCAAATTCAAGGGTCCATTTTCCAGGTTTTCAAAAGCTGGTGTGTATTTGATGTGTAGAGGAGCCAATCATATGCATCCCACATTTTTATTGAGCTCCCAGTGAACAAAAATCACAGCATGTATGTATACATTGTGTGTGTGCGCATGCACAAGTGTGCATATATGTGTGTGTATGCTCACATGCACTGCACACGTGTGTGTGTGTGTGTGTGTGTGTGTGTGTGTGTGTATTCTGAGGATCAGCGGGCCAGTCTCTTCCTGTAACACTTCCCCATGAACAGAAGAAGGCAGGCTCTCACAGTTTTTTTTTTTTTTTCAGCTTCTATGAAGCAGTAGAGCACAGCTCCAAGTAATCTTTAATTTCCAGAATAAAAGCCCTAAGCACACATGCATTTCCTTGATAAAAAGCACAGCCTCACAGAGATATTTGCAATAATTAAACCCATCTAATTAACCCTTTCAAAATTCCCAGGGGAACCAACACTGAAAGCAGTCACCCGGGATAAAAGTTAAACTCCTTTTCCATCTCCAATATTGTTGGTCCATGGGCTTTATGTCACTAGGGAAGGGTTTCTGCAGACAGAGAGAGGTTGGGTTCACTGTCTTGCCGGGCTGTGCTTGGTTGACTCTGTGGATCTCTGAGCTTTTTCTTCTCAGGGCACTAGGACATGAGAGCACAGTGTTGTTGGTGGTGATACCAGCGCTGATGGACTTGCTGAATCATCCTCATTCTGATGGAACTGATGCTTCTCTGCCCTTCTTTGTTTTTTCTCAACCACTAACTGTAACTCAGTGATGCTCATGCCATTCAAGGAGATTTCAAATGGCACTCTGTGAGGAATGACAAATCACATGGAATCACCTGTGAGTGGTTGTACGTGCACAGTTGTCAAATAAAACAATGTGCAGTTAACCATTACTAGTGGTCTCTGGCTCAGCGTATCTGCTCTGAACATGGACTTAAGCCTCCGTATTGACCCAGTCATTTACTTGCTAGGGCCGCCATAGGAAGCTGGCACTAACTGGGTGGGTTAAAAGTAGATATTTTCTGTTTGTGAGTATGATCCAATCTGTAAAATGGAATTTATTTTTGAAGATTGAAGCAAGAGTCTGGAGATGACACTGTGGTGAAGCACTCACATGGGTGCTAAGTCCGAAGACGAGAGTCCTCCTGAGACACAGACAAAAGAAGCAAAGTACTTAGCAGAGAAGGCCAGGCAAAGACGCTAAAGCAATGCAGCCTCCCTCTGGAAAGGTGGCTGCTACCAGCTCCTAGCTAGAGGTGAAGAAATGTTCTTCTCTAGATGTCAGGGGCATATATACAGCTCTGCCTGTATCTTGGTTTCTGACAAAACTCCCAGAAGGGTGAAAAGAAATCTATATCTGACTTTGAAACACTAACATGCTCAAGTCATTTGAGGAACAGTCACAGGAAACCAATGCAGAGGGAATAGGGGAGTCCAGTGTGCAGTGTCTCCAGATAGAAGAATTCCATGTGCAGTGTCACTGGATGAAAGAAATTCCATGTGCAGTGTCCCTGGATAGAAGACATTCCATGTGCAGTGTCCCTGGATGGAAGTTTCATGTGCAGAGTCTCTGGATGGAAGAGTTTTGTGTGCAGTGTCGCTGGATGGAAGAGTGTGTGCAGTGTTCCTGGATGGAAGAGTTCTGTGTGCAGTGTCCCTGGATGGAAGAGTTCAGTGTGCAGTGTCCCTGGATGGAAGAGTTCTGTGTACAGTGTCCCTGGATGGAAGAGTTCAGTGTGCAGTGTCCCTGAATGGAAGAGTGTGTGCAATGTTCCTGGATGGAAGAGTTCTGTGTGCAGTGTCCCTGGATGGAAGAGTTCTGTGTGCAGTGTCCCTGGATGGAAGAGTTTAGTGTGCAATAGCTCTGTGTCTCAGGGTCTGCTCAGGTGCCAACAGGAACACTACCCGGGAGTCCCTCAGTTCGCTCCACCTCTGCTTTAGCCAGTTTAGCTGAGCAGAACTGTTTGCTGCTGATGCTGCAAACAGCTTCCCAGGTGACCTTTTCCTTTGGGCTTCATTCAGTATTTATTCTGAACCCACCCACTTGGTATTTAAGAAAGTACTTACCTCAGCTTGACCTCAGCAACTTGCCAGTAAACAGTTGTTTTCCTAAACTTGGCTTAACTAATAGAATTACGTCAGGCGAATCAAATGTCATTGAACCTTCAGACTTGCAAAAGTACTAACTGCCCACATGTTCTTTCAAACGCCCTTATAATGTCTAATGATTTTGAATTTAATATAGTAGGGACTGTTTATACTGGATTGCAGAATGTGTATTGAAAATACTCCTCTTACATGACCCCCCCCACTCATATTTGCCTAATAAGGAACTTCAGTTGTAGCTTCAGTTGTAATTTGTTGGATTACTGACCATGATTGTTAAATAATAATGACTAAGTTATTTTGTAGACTAAAGTGCCAGCTTTCGCACGGTCCTCACAGGCAATTCTTTTCCTTGCTGTTCTTTGACTCGGCATGTTGAAATACACGTGCGAGAATTCCAGGGCAGTGTGCAGCACACACTTAGTGTCCGTGCTTTAGAAGATAACACTGCTAGACAGTCATTCTTACCAACCTCAAGAATAGACAGGAGAATAAAGCAGGGCAGAGGCAGCTCTCCCTTATTCCTAGAATAACCCCTAGAAGATGTAAGGCCAGTGACCTTTGAGCCTGTTACTCTCAGACTTCTGTGAATGACAGTGTCACCACCCCTTGCTTGAGCTCCACAGTGAACGAGACAAACAGACACTTGGAGATTTCAAAAGCTGCATAGATAAGAAAGCTAAAACTCCAAGCATTTGCTTGGCTTTGGAACAATTGAACTACAGATACCTGGTGCCTAATATTTTTCTGCTTTTTTAATCTTCCGTGCAATCTCTCCCATTCATCATGTCTTTCTCCTTTGCAGCAAGTGAAATCCCACTACAATAAAGAAATTGCCAAAGGACTGCCCAGCGCCTTTTCTTTCCCTAGAATCTCGCAGTGTTAAATATTGCTTGTAATAAGTGGGCTATCAGCTGGGCTCAGATCTCATATGTAGCCGTTTTGATTGAGAGGGATTAGCAGAAGTAAACTTTGATCTATTCTTTGTCCTCTGAGCTCATTTTTGCTTCCGTAATATGTACTTGGCCTCTCCTTTATTCTTTCTCTTTATGTCTCCTTCAAAGTAGTTTATATAATTGTTGTTTTCTTTCACTGTACTACAAACACAAAAAAAAAACCCTTTCAGACTCATCAAATATAAATCCAATAAGTTTTAATTTTATGCACACATCATAGGCCTGCAGTATGTGAGCTGGTAGGTTAATAATGCTGGCAGTGCCATTTAGAATGTCCATTGTGGTTAATTCACAGAGAAGCACTCAATGTTATGTGGCCCAAGACATTTTACAGTTCATAGGAACACTATTTTCACAAGCTAGGGAATTGGGAGAAATATCTAAAACATAAGCCAACTGTTATTAAAATAATTTTTCAATATCTTTGGGTTCTAACCTTCTTTCTCTCAAACTCCATGTATTATAAAAATATGAAAAATGGCAAGTGTCTTAAAAAACACAAAATTCATCAATGGTCAGAAACTACACAGTAAGCTTGATGTAAACTTCAAGTTTTAAAAACCTG
Source organism: Arvicanthis niloticus (assembly GCF_011762505.2). Taxonomy (NCBI): domain Eukaryota; kingdom Metazoa; phylum Chordata; class Mammalia; order Rodentia; family Muridae; genus Arvicanthis; species Arvicanthis niloticus. The sequence goes on along the minus strand of NC_047676.1, from coordinate 9,088,674 downwards.
TACGAGTAAAAAAACCTTCAAAGTAAGAGTGAATGATGTGATGTTCTTTCTGCCTTTTGTTTGAAGCAAAGGCACTTGTTCTAGTTAGCTTAGCTGCCAGCCTGACACAGCCCTAAGTCATTTGAGGGAAATTCAATTGAGGAATTGCCCTTATCCGATTGGCCTATGCCTATGGCTGTGAAAGACTGATGGTTGATGATTGATAGGGCAGGGCACCGCCCACTGTGGGCAGCACCATCCCTAGGAAGATGGGCCTGGGCTATATTAGAAAACCTAAAGAATATGAAAAAATCAAGGATCAGTAAGCTTCATTTTCCTGTGGATTCTGCTTCAAGTTGCTGAGTTGAGTTCATGTCCTGACATCCCTCAGTGATGGATTGAGACCTAGCAGCATGAGATAAAATAAATTATTTCCTCCCAGAGTTATCACAGAAACAACACCACCACCCAAACTCAAACAGAGCTATTGCTTTGGTTAGAAAAGGCTACACCCAACCCCTCATGCCAGGATAAGGGGAATTATCTCTTAATCATAAGAGAGACAGGGGTTTTAGAAGGTCCAGGGCAGATTTGAGTCTCGTGGCCTGTAATTTAGAATTTATCTTGTGCTGGTAAAAGAGAGCAAGTAACTATCCAGCCGCCCCTCTCTCATCCCATCCCTTCTACCTACACCATGACATCTGTCTGCTGAGACTGGTCTCTACTCTACAGGAAGCCTTTCATAAGCCAGTTTTACAGAGTGAAATCATATACTGTGAACCAGTTACAGAACATTACATAAGACTCTCTAGTACTGATAGCACCTAGTATGAACAGAAGCTCACTGTTGGAGGCACTAGTTAGCTTGTCAGTAGGTACCAACAGAGAAATCAGTTGTTTGAGTTTAGGACAACAAAAGCTTAAGTGAATTTAAAACAGGAAAACTTCCTGCATTTGAATAGCAACATTGAGAATTCTTCCATATGTGCTTACTTAATTGGTTAAGAGAAAGATGAAAGTTTCAGTAAATACTACATCTTCCTTATACATCTTTATGTCTCTAAACAAGGCATGGATGAATAGAGTCACAGGAAGCATGCATATAAAGATAGTGCATTTAAGAATAAGGCAGCCTAGCAGCTCCCGGAGCCGATGTAAGCATAAATTTTCTCTTGCCATCTTATTATTTTAATGTTTGAAAGTTTATACGTGTATGTAGTGTTTGGATCGAATCTATTCCCATTCTTTCCCCTTTACATTTCTCCTATATCTTCCCTGCCATTTATCTGCTCCAACTTTATGTGCTCTTGATAGCCCTCTGAGTCCACTTAATGCCGCCTGTGTGCACATGGGTCCAGGACCATCTAGTGGAGCAGGGGTAGCCTCTCCGGGCTCACATCCCTGAAGAAAACTCTCCAAGCAACCACCACTCACCAGTAGCTCCTCAGCTACGGGATTTCATGACCACCTTGCACATCCATGCCGAATTTCTTCTCAGTTGACCTTACATAGGTCTTGTGTATTCTTTCATATGCACTGTGAGTTCATGTTTGCAACAGCCATGACAGGTTCAGCAAATACCATTTTGCTGCAGACGTTCACTACCTCTGAGTTTTACAGCAGCGTCCCCTCCCACAGATACCTGAGTCTTGGAGAGAGGGGTGTGATCAAGGTGTCTCTTTTACACTGAAGCATTCCTAATCTCTCATTCTTTGCACAATGACCAGTTGTGGGCTTCTATATTAATTTACATCTACTACAAAAAGAATCTTCTCTGGTGAGGATTGAGAGATTCACTAACTTATTAGCATAAGATAAAAGATAAAAACCTAAAGGAACCTTTTATCTATGTCCATTCAGCAGAAGGTCATTATTTGGTTCTTACCTATGTCCTAGGACCTTACCAGTCATGGGACTTTGGCCCAGTGAATGATACCAGACACGAGTTTCATCTTATGGCACTGGCTTTGAACCAGATGAGAAGTGGTCAGACTCCCATAACATTGATGCCATTATTGCACCTGTGGGGGTATGTCATCAGGCCACTTGTTATTTTAGCTCACAGAGTCTGTTTCCACAGTCCAAGGATTCCATTTATTCTGATTTTTATTGGTATTAACTACATCGCTCTGAAATTAAAACATGTTTGGTGGTAAAGACTCATGAATACATGGAAATTGCTTCATAAACATGAGCAGGTAGCAAAAACAATAGAGTGATCCCTTGACTCATAGTTCTCAAGAAGACTTGCATATTCTCTCTGTTCAAGTTTGGAGAAGCCTGGATTAAGCTTATTCATCCAAGTCGCTGCGTTTGTGGGCTTCTATTAGATAATGCAGGACATTAACTTTTCTAGTGTGAAGCAAACTTTCTAATACTAAATCACGCGTCAATGCCTTGGATATCAATATAGTAGTTCCCACAACCAGGCTACATCTTTTAGCAACATCTTATGGAAGTTCTGTTCCAAAGACTTTTCATGGACATGGGAGGCTGTAGCAGAGCGTGTATGCATGAACGCAATTCTCAGAGGTCAAGGCACTCTTCCTTCCTACAGCGCTTGCCCTTCGTTCGTTCCCAGTTGTTCTTTAATTGACCGGTAGACTTCATGTTGTTAGATTGTGTCTGGTACTGAGTTTATAACAGTGTCAGAAAGGTAAGTCCAACAGACTGGTCACAGGACGGAACTCTGATGATGAGTGTCTGTGGGATACCCAACTGAGTAAAAGATGGTGGACAGATCTCCCAGCATTTGGAAGGTCTGTCCTGTGACAGAGTTTCAGGAAAAGATTGAGCAGGGTTACAGGGCAGAGGGAAGATCCTGCTCGTGAGACTTGCAGGGACCGAGATGCAAGAGACGACCTGACACGTGTCATTTAATGTCTCTGAACTGCATTTGTCTTATACGTAAGTTGGAAATTTAATGTCTCCTTTCTGTACTCCTAGGACACTGCAAAACAGAAGTGCCAATAACAGATGTGAATGTTCTTGAAAAAGTGGGACTGTTACGTAACACAGACTGTGAGGAGTAGCGTAGTTCTCTCTTGGTAGCCTTAACTGAAGTTTGTTGTTGTTGTTGTTGTTGTTGTTGTTGTTGTTGTTGTTGTTGTCTTGTTTCTCCATTTTGGCAGTGGTGCAAATGAATTTGCTAAACCAAGAATGCAAAAATGTGATTTTATCATCCATCATTAGGCTACTTGTTTCATTCAACACGGTATCCCAATGTGCTCAGGTCAGAGGATAAACCAGACACCATTCCTGAAACCAAACATTGATTATGGAAATATTAGTTCATGTGTCTCAGGCAGACTATTGCTTTTATGAAATTTTTGTCTTGGGAAAAGGCTTGGTTCGTTGATAGATATCAATTCTAACCACAAAGCAGAAGCCCTTCTCCTGAAGCTATAATCAGCTAAGCTTCAATATTCTCATTTCTGCTAAAATTAGATGATGAGTTGAGATGATTATTTTTGAGGGCTATCATACTTAATATTTAATCAAATTAGTTGAATCCTGTTCAAATGTATCAGCTGCTTACATCATTTTCAATATTTTTAAAAATCAGTTCATGTCTGATTCAGAAAACTCCTGCAGCCAGTCTCCTTTTAATTAGCTGCCACTTTTATTTTTAGAATCGTTCTCATGCTTCTTAAATGTGCATAACCTAAGCACCTTCTGCTTGTTCCATTCAGTTCCTTACAGTCCTTGACACTGACCCAGCAGTGTGATGATTCCTCAGATCTAATTCAGTGACTTCATCTGGATACAACCTCAAGGGGCCAAAAATACAATTCATTGTATATTGCCAACAGATGAAAAGGGATATTTATGGGGGGGGGGGTTGAATAACTCTTAGGGAAGCATACCACACACAGTAAAGTGTAAACATTCTGCCTCGTTTAATAGTTCATTTCTTTTTCGAAACTGCTTACTCTTTGCACCATCTCCTCAAGCCAACTGCTTATCAATTCAGGCATGTGAAATAGATTCTTGTGTATGCTGTAAGTCAGTACTTGTTTTTGAAAATCACACTTATTAGATAAACTATAGGAAACTGTAACCTATCTTCTAGAATGTCTCTCAAGCTCCTGCGAATTTCATGAAGTCATTGTTTTTCATAGCTGTGTAGTACTCCATTATGTAAATGAATCACATTTTCTGTATCCATTCCTCTGTTGAGGGACATTTGGGTTGTTTCCAGCTTCTGGCTATTATAAATAAGGTTGCTATGAACATAGTAGAGCATGTGTCATTGTTATGTGTTGGAGCATCTTTTGGGTATATACCCAGGAGTGGTATAGCTGGGTCCTCAGGTATTACTATGTCCAATTTTCTGAGGAACCGCCAGGCTGATTTCCAGACTGGTAGGAGAGAGAACCTGTAGCGACTATATCCAGAGGATAGGCATGGCCCCCGGTTGAGGGATGGGGTCACCCACCCATCTCAAAAATAGTAATCCAGAATTGCTCAGGATTGAGTGGAGCAGAAACTGAAGGAAAGAGCATCTAGAGACTGTTCCACCTAGGGATCCATCCCATTTGCAGACACCAAACCCAGACACTATTGTTGGTGCCAAGAAGTGCTTGCTGACAGGAGCCTGGTATAGCTGTCCCCTGAGAGGCTCTGCTAGAGCCTGACCAACATAGATGTGGATGCACACAACCAACCATCGGGCTAAGTGAGGGAATACCAATGGAGGAGTTAGGGGAAGGACTGAAGGAGCTGAAGGGGTTTGCAACCCCACAGGAAGAACCACAATATCAACCAACCAGGACCCACCCCGCCCTACCCCCTGTCAAAGCTCCCAGGGACTAAACCACCAACCAAAGAGTACACAGGGAGAGACTCATGGCTCCAGCCACATGTGTAGCAGAGGATTACCTTATCTGATGTTAAGCCCCTTGGCCCTCTGGGGTATGGATCTATGATCCAGAGTAGGGGAATGCTAGGGTGCTGGGGCAGGAGGGGGTGGGTGGGTGGGTGAAGAAATGTAAATAAATAAAATAACCAATATAAAAGAAATATGTATAAAAAAAAGACGAAAGGAAAGGAGGAAACTCATTTTTCCTTTGCAAGTGGATGACAGTGGAAGATAGGTTCTTGGTTGACAGGTTCTTGGTTAGGGATGGGATCCATGGCTACTTTCCCTCTCATCAGCACTGAGACCCTGACTGATGGAACCTATGCAGGTCCCCTCCCTTGCCACAGTGTCTGAGTTCCCGTGTGCACCAGTCCTGTTGTGCTGAAAGACAATGTTTCCTTGGAATCAAACACCCTACCCCGGACCCTAGCCTTTAAAACCTAAGCTTCATGCCTGCAATAGATGACCAGCAGAGAATGAACTCAGTTGTATTGTTTGTAGACCTTTTTATTGTCTCATATTTCTTTATTTGGGCGTTTGTTTGTTTTTGTTTTATGTCTTACTGGTATTTTGCTTGAATATTAATTGTGGTTTTCCATTTTGTGTTTTATGTTTATGTTGAGATACACACACACACACACACACACACACACATATTCTAGTCTGTTTGTGTATAGGTCAGCAGGATCTGGAAGGACTTGAGAGAGGGAAAATGGTGACCAGAATAATTTGTATGAAACATTTTTTTCAATAAACTATGAAAATTTTTTCAATAAAAAAGAGAATTTTACTTAGAAATTATTAGATGTGAACCAGCCTTAATAACTGGTATTCATATGTGGAATAAAAAGAAAGTATGCATTTAGCATGATGCATAAAGTGTGCAAACAGCAGTTCACGCACAGAATACCCTTGCCATCATCCATGAGGATAGCCCATGTCAGAGATGAAGTTGGCTTGGAACCCAATGTGGGGCTTTAAAAACATGAGGGTGCGTCTCCTTTATTTTTCTCTCGGTGCTTTTTTATCCCATAAGCTTCTACGTTGTGATATTGACGTGCATACTTCCACCAGGGAGACAAAGCTAAGGACTGGTTTCCCATACTATCTCCTTTTATGACAAAGTGCAGACGTCACCATGGACATTTGCTTAGCTATGTTATTTGTGACCTTTTGTTGGATGGTCTGTGCACTGTCTGGTTTTGTGTGTCAATGTGACACAAGCTGGAGTTATCACAGAGAAAGGAGCCTCCTTGAGGAAATGCCTCCATGAGATCCAGCCATGAGGCATTTTTTCAATCAGTGATCAAGGGTAGGAGGTCCCCTTGTGGGTGGCACCATTCCTGGGCTGGTAGTCCTGGGTTCTATAAGAAAGCAAGTTGAGCAAGCCAGGGAAAGCAAGCCAGTAAGTAACATCTCTCTATGGCCTCTGCATCAGCTCCTACCTCCAAGTTCCTGCCCTGTGTGAGTTCCTGTCTGAACTTCTTTTGGTGATGAACAGCAGTGTGGAAGTGTAAGCTGAATAAACCCTTTCCTCCCCAACTTGCTTCTTGGTCATGATATTTTGTACAGAAATACAAACCCTGGGCTAAGACAATCTGTCTCACTAATTTTATAGACACAGACAGCAAGCAATGCTGATCCGTTCCAGAAGGCTGATTTGTGGATAGCAGGGTGAGAGGCATATAATAAAAGTCTCAGACGTTAGTTTGAATGATCATTCTCTTTGGACAGAAAGGTATCATTTCCTTTCATTTCGGCTACTTAGATCAGAAACACAGAACTTTAAGATGTGAGAGTCACCTCTTCCAAGTCTCACCTCCATTGCCTGACTTAGAAATTTCTCCATGTTTCTGAGCTCTGAGTTTTTGACAGTCCAGACCATGCTACCTGTAGGGCTGAGATCTGCTAAACCATATGCTATAAACCAAGCAAGTGTCCTAAGAGGAGGCTACAGGTACCAATTTCACAGTCAAAATGCTCTAGTTCCTTAATGAGCTTGTCGTGTCTAATTAAATTTTACTTGGCTTTAAATGCAGCATCTCTAGTAAGGTCATGGTTACAGATTTTATTTACTTGATTACATGCTGGTAAGATCAGGGCTCACTATATACCATGGAAACTTCTAATTAATGAAAGTACACAGGTAGAAAAGGCACTTTATATGTGTGTGTATGCATATATATAATTTCATTTATATACACATACATACATGCACATACACACTTATATAAACATATACACATACATATACATACACACTTATATATACATACACACATACATATACATACATACACGTACATACACACACACATATATATATACATATGCACACATATATACATATACACATATACATATATATGATTCTGAGTTCCACGTCTTCCCTTGGGGTGCCCAGTGCCACTGTACACTGGCCTGGAAAAAATGAAGCAGAGCCAGAAAGTATGGGTCAACAGTATCTCCATCCAGCTTCTAGCTAGGGTGGGTGGGTGGGATGGGGGGGCTTTCTCTGAAGCTTTCAGTGTTACAGCCCTTCTGGACAGGATTCAGTGAAGCAGCTCTCTTAGGCAATATTCAGTGAAACACTTCCCACTCTTTAGTCAGTGTGAACAAGGAGTATATAAACCTCGGGGAGTGGGCAGGGGTTTTCAGGGTGAGTGTCCAGTATTGACTGGAACTGAGGTGCTGGGAATGCTTAATTTACATGAAGACAAATTCCAGTAGTTACTGGACAGTTTCTGAGAGGGGTGGGGGAGAGGTGGGAGGGAGGGAAGGAGGGAGGGAGGGAGAGGGAGGGAGGGAGAGGGAGGGAGGGAGAGAGAGAGAGACAGAGAGAGAGAGAGAGAGAGAGAGAGAGAGAGAGAGAGAATGTTAAACCTGTAATTTGGCCACAGGCTACTTGACTGCCTCAGAGGAGATGGAAGTGGGGTTCATGCCTGGGGTGTGCAGGCCCAGAACAGGGAGAGAGCAGTCTTTACGACTTACCCATGCAGGTGTCAGGATGAGATTTTCAGAGTTTGGTCATACATCTCTTGCTCATACTCTTGCTCCAGGCAGGCTCCCCAGTCCTATGTGCCCACATGTATGTATGTATGTATGTATGTATGTATGTATGTATGTATATATGTCTCAGACTGATCAATGTACGTTGTTACATTTCCAAGCATAGTAGCAGTAGTCTTTGCTGACAGTTGTCTTACCATGTTGTTCTAAGAACTTTCACGAGGATCTTTTCAGTGGATTCTGAAGGATTCATTAGAAGAGGGTTCCATTTGAAGAACGCTTCACTCAAATGCTACGGTGCAGCCTGTTAGATGAGGCACTATACTAAGCACAGAGGAAGTAGGAAGAAAGCCTTATAATGAGCTTAATTTGAAATGTAATGTCAACAATTATACATGTACGTGTGTCATTTAATCACATGTGATCCGTCATTGCTCATAAATCTTTATTTTATTGACCTCGGATTAGTAAGCCACCCAGTTTCTCAGAGTTGTCTGATTGGAATCTGAATGAGCTGCGAGAACCCCAATTTCCACCCCGTATTGTTGATGATGTTAATTTTCACAAGAGGCACTGAGCAACAGCCTGGGGCTTATCACACGGAGTGTGAGCATCCTGTAAGCAGGCTCTACTTTGACACTTAAAAAGGGCGGGGGGCACCGTGGCTGAGCTGAGACTTTAGAAGGGGTCTTAGGTGAGCATCAAGCTTGAGAGAAAATCAGAAATTTTTTACTGACCATAAAGCCGGGTGTCTGTGGTTGTATACCCATTCTAACCAGTAATGCCAAGGCTCCGACAAGTATCCGACCACAGGAGTTAGGTGGTGACTGACATGAGAGCAAGCATCCTCTAGACCAGTGATTCTCAACCTGTGGAGATTGCACAACCTTTTCACAAGGGGTTCCCTAAGGCCATCGAAAAACACAGTTATTTACAGGGCAATTCACAATAGCAAAGTTACAGATATAAAGTACCAATGAAAGTAATTTTATGGTTGGTCACCACCACATGAGGAACCATATCAAAGGGCCACATGACGGAGTGAGAAAGTTCCAGGCCTTATGCTCATCCATACAAGTGTGTGTCACGGTTACCACCACAGGAAGTAGCTCTCTAACCTTTGTTTTAAGAGATTGGCCATCATCATCATTCCATCCTTTAAATAAAGGGGTGCAAGCATCTCTCTGAAACGCCATCAATTACTGCTGACACCTGGTCAAGATGAGGATACCTGTCACAGCTAAATGGGGACTCATTTGTAAAACCATCATTATTATTATTATTATTATTATTATTATTATTATTATTATTATTATATACAGTCTCACTGTATGGCTCAGCCTGGCCTCTAACTTCATGTCTCCAAGGACTGAGATGCTGGGTGTAAGCTGTCGTACTCAACTCTTCTGTTACATTTTTTAAAAATGGGACAGTTATCACTATAAATGTTGTCACATAAAAATCTGCAGAATGCCGTACATACGTAATGTTTCATATCCTATATTTTCTAAGGTAAAGGAGAACATATCTTGGTGTCTAGGAAACTCCAAAAAATGGTTTACATTTAAATTTTTATTTTATTTATTTGATGGATTGATTGCATGCTACTAGCTTGATTTTGGGATTTAGAGAAGGCAATTTCAAAAACAGGTCTTAAAGGACACAAGATGTGAATCTTAGCCCTGAGTGACTGAAGACAGGATATATTAGTAAAGCTGGCTTGCTTCAGAGTGATAATGTTTAAAATAAAACAGTAGTAGTAACTATAGCAAAAAACACAGCTCCCGTTCTCCCAGTATTAGAGACTTTCCTTTTGCACATGCGTGTGCATGCATGCATGCATGTGTCTGTCTGTGTGGTAAAAAGTATTCTAAAACATTCACCTATAGCACTTGTCCAGTATTCTTTTTCCTCACTGGCTGAGAACGGGCCAGGAGACAAGCACCTGACTTGGGGTTCCAGAGATCATCTAGAGTCTAGGAAGGCTGCCTGTGTTCATTGGATTCGACTGGCACTGCCTCCTTCAGTGGTACTCATCTTTCTTGCACCCCCTGAAGGGTAACATGAATGTGCATACTGATAACAACACAGTCTACATCAGCAAGTGTATGGTCGTTCATATGCATTTGTCTTTAGTGACCAGTACTTTCTCAAAAGCAGACATTAAAATTGGTCAAATAGAGTAAGTTAGTTTACAAAATCTGCACAATAACTTTTATAACATAATAATAGTAATCCTTTGTAAAACCCCTGTCATGAAATTTCAATCTAAGCACCATATTAGTTTGTACCATTTTAAATAAACAGACTCAGATCAACCACCTAGTAAGACTGGAAGTGGCCATTTACAATGTCTCTATTAATACTTAAGAGAAGAAATGAATGGGATCGTGCATAAAATAGATCCCACTGATGAAGAAGCCTGAAAATGCATGGACTCTCTTTGCACCTTAGGTTAAAAATACTGAAACCTCTTTAAGTCTTTAAAGTAATATGTCCTCCCTTGCCTTAGCTAGTCTAACCACTTGTACTCACCACATGGGTGACTGTTAAATTACTCATTGGGAAACATTCTTGAATTTCACTTTTGTAAAAGGTTTTTTTTTTCAGAAAATATTATTCTTAAAAGACAGCAACTTAAAGTAGTCTGAGACTATACTGTTATTAGATTCTTTCAGTTCTTTAATTGTAATATATTACAACACAACATATATGTGTGTGTATACATACACATACACACATATACATGCAGTGTAATGTTACACACACAAACACAAGTGTGTATAACTGTTTACCTCCACCTGTCTATGCGGTTGCACTCCAGGTGTCCAGTAGGTCTCTGGACCCTGCAGAACTTCCAAGCCGTTTTCTCTCCAGTTTCCAGGACAGGCTCTATCTGCTGCCACACCCTCTCCCTCCCTTGGCCCTAGAGCCACATGTCTCTGTCCATTTCTATCATTAAGGAGAAAAGAAATGAGCAATCCCATCTCCTTGACACTATTAAACTGTGAAAGTAAGTTTGACCCACTCACTCCTTAGATCATCCTGCTGCTTCTGACACAAAGATGGACTTCTCAGACCTCACAGACCCTAAAGATTAGCTGGGGTTTGGAGAGGGGAGGGGACCAGTGTTGTCCTTACTACGTAACAGGAATGGCTTTTCCTAGCGTTCAGGAACACTGGGGGTGAGAGCAGCTACAGAGCGTGGAGCAGTCAGAGACAGGCCACCTCAAGTCGTGCTGTTGAAGGTTTCTACAGGGACCCAGGTCAGAGAGCCCAATTAAGAAAAAGACCACGTTTCTCCCCTTTTAATCTTATTGACCTTTTAATGTAATAGAATGTTCTTTATAGAATACCAATCTGATCTTGCCCCTTCCCCAGTTTACAGGCAATTCTTAACGGAATGTCCACCTCCTGTGAGAAGCCTTCCACAACCACCCCAAACCAAACCAATTTTCATCTTCCCCAAACTGCTCTTATAAGCCCAGGGCAGAGGGTCACTTGTGGCTGTCATTATTCTGTAGAGCATGTTTCCCTTTCTCCCATTGCTGAGCCTCAGAGTTTCCAAACATCAAAAAGAGCTGAAAAGCTTTTCTACTGTCCAAATTTCTCATGCTAATAGCATTCCCACTCAGATGGAAGACGGTGTGTCAATTGTTCTCAACGCGGAAACAAATACATTGAAAGGAGCCTTATGTTCTTAAAGTAACCTGCAAAGTCACCCAAGTGGTCTTGTACCTGGGAGTAGTTGCACTCGCTTGACTTCTTCACTTGGCTAGTTACAAGGATAGGTAGGCTTGGATAACTTGAGAAGAACCCCTAGCAGCCCAGGAAGGATCTGCGTGCTATATGCTGGGAACAAGATGGTTCCCATGAGTTTCCAGCAACAGTGACTCCTGGTCCTTTTTATACTGGGCACATGGCATGATACACAGAGTGGAATGGAAAGCTGACTTCTAGTGGGGTAGTATCCCTTCTCGTGACCATTACAGAACAGTTGTGTCTTATAGGCCTTATCAGTCAGGAAGCTATGAAGAAACCATATATAATTCCAATATAGTTTTATGTATTTATTTATTACATACTTAGAGACAAGGTCTCAAGTAGTCCAGGCTGCCTTCAAGCTTTCTGTGTCCAAGGATAGATGACCTTGAGCTTTTGATCCTTCTGGCCCCGCCTCCCAAGTGCTAGAGATCAAACCAGGATTTCCTACATCATGCCTGGTAAGCAAGCTCTCTTCTAACTAAGCTATAACTTTGCCTCTGTGATTGTTTTAAGTTAAAACAGAAGAAAAAACCTAAGAAATTCTGCAGGTAGTTCTCTTCTTTTAATATCTTTTGCTTTCAACCCCTCCCAATATTGAGATCACAAGATGAGTCTTCCACACTCAGTGTAAGTGTGTACACCCCGCATACTCAGTGAAGTGTCTCTCAATCCCACTGTCAGAACTCCCTCCCTCTATCACTTTTTGTACAGAGGCAGAAGGAAAGGACATGTCCATCTTCTCACAGTGGTTGACAGATTTGTCTTCCAGTGGCTTGCGATAGAATCACAGGCTGAGCTCAACAGCAGCAAACTCTTCATCAGAGCTGAGTTGATTTAATGATCAATATATCAAGCAATTTGCTTCAAGGACTATCCACATTCAAAGCACCCTCTCCCAAACACTTTGAATGTCTCCATTAGAGAATAAATATGCCACATTTGGGGGGTTTTGAGTCAAAGCACTTCTGTCAGACGCTTCCTCGGCTGTCATCAACTGAATGCAGATACTCTTCTATTTCCGTAATTTAAACATCAGCATTTTCTGTCCATGCTAAAATAAGGATGAGAGCAGATATCAAAATATCATATTACAGAACCCTGTGTTTTATTTATTACTGCCTGGAGCTAAGATATTGCCTATTCCCGTGGGATTCTTTCTCCTGCCCTATGTTGCCACTTGCTAGACAGTTTGTCAACAGAAGAAGGTATTGGTTAGAGGCAGGTTGCAGGTAAATTATTTCATGTAACTATTTGGCTGCATATGTCTAGTTGGGGGATGGGAGGTGTGTAAGGGACATAACTTGGAACATTTGCCAGTTTCAGACCCCTGAAATTTAGGGACAGCCAACTTTGCTGCAGGCTCTTGTTTACCTCCAGAAGTAAATTAAAGGAACAGAATTGGAAGCAGCGGGTGGGACACATTAATTGTCTTGCTGGCCTGTTGGTAATGTCTAAAGTGCTTTGTAGTCTAAAAACACTCCATAAATCCGTCACTGTAAGTACCTTGATCACTGGGAGAAGCAAGATTAGTGATGATAAAGTGAATTAAAGACGCCGAGCTGGGTTTTATTTTATTTTTCACACAAAGAAAAACGTGCCAGATTAATAAATGCTGTGTTACAGAGCCATGCAATAAAAGCTCACAGAAGACAAGGTTACCACAATGCACAGGATTGTTTGTCAAGGTCGCCTCCCCTGCTTGTGATCCAACTGTTGTTAAATTATACAGCTCCCAGTTGTTGGGAGGCCCACATGACAACCAAGCTGTTCATCTGCTACATATATGCAGGGGTCCTAGGCCCAGCCTGTGCTCCCTCGTTGATTGGTGGTTCAGTCTCTGTGATCCCCCAAGGGTCCAGGTTAGTTGACCCTATTGGTCTTCCTGTGGGGTCCCTGTCCACTTCAGGTCCTTCAATCCTTCTCTTAACTCTTCCCTAAGGCTCCCAGAGCTCCATCTAATGTTTGAATGTTAAGTCTCTGCATCTGTTTCCATTGGCTACTGGGTAGAACATCTCAGAGGACGGTTATACTAGGCTCCTGTCTGCAAACCTAACAGAGTACCATTAATAGGGTCAGGAATTGGTTCTTGCCCATGGGGCAGTCATCTGTTGGTCATTCCCTCGGTCTCTGTTCTAGATCTGTCTTTGTCCCTGCACATCTTGCAGGCAGGACACATTTTGTGTCAAAGGTTTTCTAGGTGGGGTGTCTGCCCTTATCCTCCCACAACTGGAGCAGGGGCTGTCTCTGAGCCCGTTGCCTGCCTGCCTTTAGATTCCAGAGGGCCCTAAATAGACAGCTTTCTTTGGTCTCAGTGAGAAAGGATGTGTATAGTCCCTCAAAGACTTGATATGTGTGGGGAGGCGGTGGGGGTGGGAGTTGACCTCCAGTGAAATGGGGGAGGACTTGCTTAAGGGAGTACTGGGAAGAGAGGAAGAGCTAATATTGGGTTGTAAAGTGAATAAATAAATGAATAAATTATCCTACAGACCAATCTGTCTTGGCTGTGTCAGTCACCATACATTTTACTTACTTCTGTGGATATCAACATGACATCTGTTGAGGCTGTGGCCTCTGTTGATCATGGAATAAATGCTCGCTGTGGGTTTTCTCATCTAATCTTAAAAAATGGTTTTAGACAGTGAGTATCCTATTGTTCTTGCTTTAAAGACTGAAAGGCATAAAGTTACTCCTAAAGAGAATCAATGGTCGATCTGTGGAGTCCCAGAGCCCAGTCCTTTGCCATGAGCAAGTACAATTGGTTCTCTGTACTATGCGTTTCTCAGGCAGAAGTCAGTCAACCAACGGCAAATCGAAATTATTTGATTAACATTCATGTATGTTGATCACATGCAGATTTTTTTTTTAATAATATGGCATCAACTGCTTTCACACAGCATTTATACTGAGTCAACTAAGAGAAGTAGACAAGACATGATTAAATGTGTGAAGTGAGAGGCACTCGTGCTGATTTCTGTAGGACCTGGGCATCCACAGTGTGTTGCTGAGGATGTCCTGGACCCAGTAACATCCTGGACACCTTTACTGCTCCTTCTATGTGTGTATTTGAAATACGCTGCACAGATGAGCATCCAGTGTCTGCTTGCATCCTCTTTTCCTCCTCTGTTCCCGTCTCTCCACTGTTCATCTTCCTCCACCTTGACCTTTTCTAAACTGTTCCCTTCTTTTCTTTTCTAAAGGCAAATATGCCATGCGAGACCTGGTCCACCGGCTTCCTGGTGGGAACAATAGCAACAACGCGGGGAGCAAGGCCATGTCAGATGACACCGTGACGGCTGTATGCTGCACCCTGCATGAGGTGATCACCAAGAACATGGAGAATGCCAAGGCCTTACGGGATGCTGGCGGCATCGAGAAGTTGGTCGGCATCTCCAAAAGCAAAGGAGATAAGTAAGTTTGGGTCAGTGTGGGGGTGAAGGTGACATTGTCTTTGCATTGGAGTAAGTCAAGAGGGCAACATTGTCTTCACATTGGAGTAAGTCAGGGCCAACACTGTCTTTGCATTGCTAAGGTAGACTTCATGTCCCAGTCTGCATTCTAGTTCTTTCTGTGCATGGCATCCAACCAGCTTAGCCCGGATACATGCATGACATTATCTCCCTGCCATTGAACCCCATTTGTAGTTGCCAGTCCCTGGGTCAGTGGACCCCCATCCTTTGGTTCAGGAGTCTTCTCTCTGCATTCTTCCTATGGAATCAGAAAGAACTAAAATTAATCTAGTCTCCTCCTTTGCTTGCTGTGAGATCCTTGGCAGGTTATTAAATTTAACAAGTTACTATGCTCTCACTTTCCAATCTAAAACTGAAGGCAGGTCTGTCATGAGACCATTCCCAGAATCCGTGATCATCAAATCTGAGAAGTGGGAGGAGACTGGTAAAGTAGGGCTTTCAGCCAAATGGAGCAAAAAGAGGCAAGATTTGGGACTTGGTATCTAAGTCACTGCACCACCCCCATAGTGAGAATGTTTCCTGTGATTTAATAAACAAAGGTACCTTACTGTATGTAAACAAACAAAAACAAAACAAAAAAACAACCTTCATCTCCCAGAATGCTAGTGTATCAGCTAGCATATCAACCTTTACAGAAACCTTCTCAGCTCTTAATTAAATTTCATCTTCTGTAAGTCCCTCTGAGTAATCAAAGAAGATTAAATACACGAACATTTTATTATCAAGGCCCTGCCTACTTCTTGTCTTTTCATCCCCTCTCTCCCATTCCTTTATATCCAAGTGTTAAATAATTAAATATTTCTTTCCTTATTGAAGATGGTAAGGAACGCTCTTTGAGACTCTCTGGAAATTTCGTCTCCTTATTTCATTTAACTCAGGTTATTGGCAATGTGTTATAAAAGTTTGGGGAGAGATGTTTAATTACCCCTCGACCCTTAAATAGGTTCATTCAGCAGTACAGTGTAAGATTTGAATATCTTCTTATTTCAAGGAGTGAAGCCCATCGGAGTCAGGCAGTCATGCAATGTAGATTTGGGGCTTGAATTATATACAGCTCGTGATGTTCTGTGTAAAACATGAAAATAAAATAAAACACCACAGTTCACAGTCAGGACTCCACATAGCCTTCTTCGTATTGCTTCACCAAACTTGTAACTCTCTAGAAAGAGAAGTGCTTACTTGCCTTGAGAGTTGTGAGGCCAATATATAGTTGTTGTTACTGTTTTTGTTTTAAGCGTATACACTTAACGGCACAATAAAACAACAGTTGACAGGAACACTCCGTTTGCCTGTATTTATGGGACATCTCAAGGTTAAAGAACTTTCTCTGAATTTAAAGACAACAAAGCTGGGGCTGGGTGGCTGGCCATCTATCTCATCCCTTCAGTTGTGTGAGTATCTCTCAGCAGTAAGTGACACTCACTGAGCCTTGAGGAGAAAGAAATGCTCTAGTCAGTCTCATGGCCAAAAAAAACTATTTGGTGAAAATATTTAAAAAGTGCTCTTGGAAAAATAATCTATGAATAAGGCAACTCCTCATTGGTAACTCAGAAAATTGCCCTGTAAGATTTGGTCAAGGCTTGGTTGCCATAAATGTGCAGGTGTTTTGTTTTGTTTTGTTTTGTTTTGTTTTGTTTTGTTTTTTATCTGTAGACGATCTCATGAGTGTCCTTTAATCTGACTAAACATCTCTTCACTAATAGCCACTAGCTTTATCTGATTGTTCCTTTATCCCTTTTTCTTTGTCGACAGCCTGGAGGTGTGACTTTACTAACAGGTGTTAAATGAACTGGTCTCTTTCAGTTGTAGTGGTAGCCCTTCCATTTTCCCATGTGCTGTATCTCTCTTGTATATGAATATGCTGACAATTAGAGGATCTAAATAAGGCTTTTATAACGTCTCATGTCCTACCCACATTTTAGTTCATCGTGGCTGTTCACTGCTTTCTCAACAAAAGTAGTTTAGGGCATTGCTCTGAGTCTTAGCATAAAACTCACAATTCTTGCTGAATCAGTCCAATGGTGACGGCTAGCATTAAGACCCATGTGAACCTCTAGGCATGCTTTATTAAAACAGAAAAAGGTTTTAGGAATAGAACTTTTGAACTGGGGATCAATAACATGGTAGGGATACCAGTTCTTTCCATTTAACCTAACAAACTGTCACAAATATGCCCACACTAAGCTGCTCTTTAATAACTTGCTTCTAGAACTAAGTTCAGTCTAAATATGATTTCTCTTTGAAAAAGCATAGGAACAAAGATGACAGAAAGCAAACAAACAAAAACCACAAAACAAACACAAATATGCCTAGCTGTCGTCCTTAAATGTCTGTGCATTTGCATCTAAGTTCGTGCAAGCCTAAATATGTAGTGATATGAACACAGCACACAAGTGAGGTACCATGGTGTATTGGAACCACACCGAATGGTTTTGCCAAGACGGTCAAGGCAATTGTGCTCCGCTCTGCTCCTCTGTGACTGAGCGGTATAGCCATGAGAAATCACACCATCAGACAGGCATCTTCAGCCACCCCTGATAGCTCCCACGAAGCTCAAAGCACTGTGGGATTGCCACCAACACTTACAGGAGCCGACTCCACAGTTTTGAAGCCTGACGGCTTACTGTATTTGCATCATTTTTAAGCACACATTGCGAAATTCTATCACGTCCATCTGTTTCTCATATGCCTTTTCATGATCTCAACCATCATGTT
Organism: Arvicanthis niloticus; assembly: GCF_011762505.2. NCBI lineage: Eukaryota > Metazoa > Chordata > Mammalia > Rodentia > Muridae > Arvicanthis > Arvicanthis niloticus. The sequence continues at coordinate 9,070,878 of NC_047676.1, read as the reverse complement.
GAATCTGTTGTTGTACTTTATCGTGAGGCAGAGAAGTTATTTACAGACTGAACTGTTGCTTGTCAGTAGAGACCTGTGTACTAAGGCTCAGGCTCGGCTCGGGTTACAAGCAGTTGGGAACACTCAGTTGTTCTGGTCCTTCAGTTGGTAGTTACAAAGCTTGAAGTAGGTATCTTTATGACAATAGTCTAGTGGAAGTATCAAACAAACAGGCTAAGAAAAGGGCAGCATTTCTTTTGACCTTCACAAGTTATTACAATGCCACGCCATACTGGCATTCTAATTGAGAGGCTAACCTGATTTTCATTACACATTCACAGTGTCTATTTTGTAACTAGGCAAGAAGTTGAAATAAAAAAAAATTTACACTGTGTCGGAGGAATTTTTCATGCTAAATGTGTCAGCCACACCACCACTACCTGAATTTTAATCATGTTCCTCCATGGTTGCCTGGGCATTGCCAGAGAAAAATATCCAAGTAGCAGAGGTAAATACAACAGCGTTTAGTCTTTGTTTCACCTTGATTACATAAGGCCAAAAGGAACAGTAATCTGTATCCATGAAACGGTCTCAATTTCTCTAAGTTACAAGGATTTAAATTTAAATTTAAATTTAAAGCAAAGGGTGTGATATTATCATAAATTATAGAATAATTAAACATCCATTCATCTTAGTGAAATAAAATAAATGTTACCTTGTAACTAATGCATTATGGAGAAAAATCAAACTTATAAGACTTCGGTTTTTTGTTGTTGTTGTTGTTATAGTAGAGCCAACATTGGATTTTTTTTTCTCAGAAATAAGGAGCTGTCACTGCTGCTCTTCTGTAAATGGATGAAGAAGCTTTAATCTTAGCTTACATGAGTTACAAACATGAAGACCCAGAAAGAATAGCAGCTAGACTGTGCACCACGTCCCGATAGCCCATGATATCACTGCAAAATGCTTGTCCACAAAATGTTCATTTATTTGGCTCTCAAACCCAAGCCCACCCCAACCCATCTACCATCCGCTTCCTTTGAATTTCAAAGGCTGTTTTATTTAAAATATGTATTTTTATTTATTTATTTATTGAGATTTCATATGAGTTCTATAAAACAATTCCACCCCCTCTTTCCTATTCCCAACTCCCAATCCCTCAACTCCCTCTAAAATTCATAATCTCTTAAGACCTTTATAATTTGTTTTGTTGAGAGACAGAGATAGAAAGACTATAATCTAATGGGTGCATTTAGTGTTGCTCTTATGTGCATGTTTTTAGGACTGACCACTTGAGATTGGATGACTTACCAGGAAACCTGTTCCTGAAGAAAACTGACTCTTTCTCTCTCAGCACCCATTAACTGCCTAAAGATTGTCATCTAGGAGTGGGACCTTATGAGAGCCCCCCCCATGCACATCCATTCACATTGGCTTGTCACTTGGTGGTGGTGTTGTGTAGATATAGTTTAGATAGCCATATTGTTGAGATTTCCTGAATACAGCATTCCCGTCTTAACTAGAAGACACTGTCTAATAACAGGTGTCTTGGCCCTCTGACTGATAGTTTTCAGTGGATCTGTCATCCATAATAGTCAGCTTCTAGACTGTTCCTTGCTTTGAAAGCCTCGTTAGTTATAACATCTTGTCCAACACCAGGAGTCACATGGACCACAAGCCTACAGTCCAGATCCTATCCTCTCCTTCTTGTTTTTGTGTAATATGGCATTGTATGTACAAAAACATATCCTTTCTTTCTTCTTGCTGGAGTGACAGTGAATTGAGTAAATGTGACAAAGGACTATATGGCTCCCAAAACTATCTCACTCCTCACAAGAATAAACAAACTGGCCTGTAAGGTAGACCGTATCAATGGTGGCCACTAGTGCAGCCAGCATCTGCTACTTTGTGGGGTTTTCATTCTTCTTCTCCACTCCTTTTATTTCACCCTTTCAACCCCTAACACTAGATAGGAGAGAAGGAATGGTTAGAGGGGAAAGGGGGCAATGTTATCCTTAGACTACTTCCTGCTGATCAGAGTTGTTGAGTTCCTTAGGGCAAGTTTGATCTCTGTAGTCAAGATACCTAATTTCTTCTTACTTCTTCTTTGTGCATGACTATTTAACAAACCATGACCAACAGCAACCAACCAACAACCGACCCCACTTCTTGGGGCCCTAGCATTTATCTATCCTCTGAAAAGTTTCCAGAATTCCAAACATCACACAGTCACAGAAACCATCTGCAGCTGGCAAAGTCATGCTTCTGCTAGAGCATGAGGCAAATCATAGTCAACTGCTACAGACAGTCTGAAGCACCTCCAGATCCCATACCCGGGATTAAAACAAAAACATTCCCACAATATTTCTGTGTTTTTCAAAGAAACCAAAATTCTCACCATACTCTGGAATTAGGAAGTTGGTGGTAAACCAGTCTGTTAAAACTAAGATCTACAAGTAGTTAAAAGCCTCTTTAAGAAGCACCTGTCAGAGGATCTTTCAAGAATCTGGTAGGAATTGTGAATCAATATGGCTATACTGACCTAGTCTCTGTTTTGATGTACAGATTGGCATTGAAACAAAAAGTAAGAGGTGGTGCCTTTGTAGCATTTGCAAAGGCAACCAGAGAAAAGATTAATAAACTAGAAGTTCCTGTGACCTTGATCCAAAGGACTTGAGTATACAGGTCTTCATAGATTCTTGTTCACAGACATTCTTATGTATCTATGGGGTGTGTGTGTGTGTGTGTGTGTGTGTGTGTGTGTGTGTGTGTGTGTTACAACACTGCTGCAAAAAAAATTTCTAAATCCAGCCAGTCCTACTGAATCACTTTTCCCAAACCCCATATTTCTCCTCCATTTCATAAAGACTGTCTTAATTAGAATTTTATTGCTGTGAACAGACACCATGACCAAGACAACTCTTAGAAAAAACAACATTTAATTGGGGCTGGCTTGCAGGTTCAGAGGTTCAGTCCATTATCATCAAGCAGGAACATGGCAGTGTCCAGGCAGGCATGGTGCAAGAGGAGCTGAAAGTTCTACATATTCATTTGGAAGCTGCTAGTAGGAAACTAGCTTCCAGGCAGCTAAGATTAAGGTATTAAAGCCCACACCCACAGTGACACACCTACTCCAACAAGGTCACATGTTCTAATAATACCACTTCCTGGGCCAAGCATATACAAACCATCACAGAGACTTTCTCCCTAAATGTCACTGTTTTTATATGTGTATTGTGAAAATTCTTTGCCAAACTTGAGTGCCTTCCTGCCTGTTACCTTTCCAGGCATGTTGCTGAGAAAAATGGGAATTAGGGAAACAATATTTTACCGAAGAGAAAAGCCGAGAGGGTGCTGACTTTGATGTTTCCTGAAAAGACAGTGTGGTTCCAAAAGAAGATACCACCATCATCTGCATTTCCTGTCTTTTCTTTATCAGGCACTCTCCAAAGGTGGTCAAGGCTGCTTCTCAGGTCCTTAACAGCATGTGGCAGTATCGAGATCTGAGGAGTCTCTACAAGAAGGTAAGACTCTTACCTTCTCCTGGGCTCCTGGGCTCACAGATTTGGGGCTCAAAGGTGCCAAATATGACCATAGTAAGAAGTATCCCATATATAGGAGGTGTTTGTCAAAAAGCCTTAGCTGAAACAAGAAAGTCGGGTTTATAAGAAGAAACCTTTTATCCATATACCAAGATATCAAGAAGGCTCACACCTTCTTTACTAGCCATATCTGAACTCACAGAATCTTACACCAAACCGTCTCTTTTGATTCCCTGACAGACTATGATTTTTTGTGTATGTGTATTTGAAAGATTATGGGGGCACATATGCCACGGTGTTCATGTGAAGATCAGAAAACAACTTGCAAAGTTGGTTCTCTCCTTCCTTCCACCTTCACGTGGGTTTCAGACTTGCGCAGCAAACACCTTTGCCTGCAAAGCCATCTTTTTAGCCCTGTGATTTCTTTTATCTTAAAATGCTCATTTACTTATTCACACGTTTATTTATTTTACATGTGTGTGTGCCTAAGGGTATGTATGTGGATGCAGGAAACCACAGAGGGCTGAGGACAGAGAGTGTACCGGATGTAGTTAGAGGAGATTGTGAGTCACCATGGGGGTGCTGAGAAAGGATCTGGAGTTTCTACAAGAGTAAGGAGTTATCTGAACTAGCGAGACACCTCTCCATCCTCCTTCTCCTTCATTTTTAATCAACACATAATAAATATATGTATTTATAGAGTACAGCATGCTGGCTCAGTACATATATCCATTGGTTATTGGTCCACTCCAGATATTTACCTCAACAATGTTCTTAATCATGTATCATTCTTCATGTTGAAAAAAATTTAAGATTCACCCTTCTAGCTATTTTGAATGCCTGATACAATATTTCCAATAATACTAATTCACTTTATAGAAAAAAAAAAGTTGTAGTAGACCAAAGAATCATACATTTAGGAAATTTGAAAAAAAATTATTTAAAAAACATCAACAGTTTTGAGCAAGTAAATGCAGAGAGGACACGGGGCGGTGGGACAAATAATTCAAGAAAAAACGATGGAGTCAAAAATATGGCAGATGAAAAAAAAGCAAAGCAAGCTGCAGTAGCTGCTCTGTGTTCTAGGCCCTGAAGAGTCTGCCCAGAGGACATAGATGAAGGTCTTCCTGACCTGCATGGATCACGGGAGGCTTGGCATTCATTCTGTATGCTCAATGGCAAGCAGGAAGCCATATTTTGTATTTAAAAGTTTCTTCACTCTCAATGTGATCAAAAACTAAAACCTGGAAAGTCCCATTTCTGGAGATTTTGGCTCTGTAACTCAAAGCTTAGTTCCACTGAAGAAAGGATGCTTAAATTTTCTTTGGGGTTTGGGAGCCAGGTGGGCACTTCTTAATAATAACATTTTTCTAAGACTTCTGTTTTTGTTATTCCTAGTTGATGATGTGTGGAGTGTTTAAATCTCACTAATCAGTAGAGATGTAAGACATCATAAATGTGCAACAAAGATGACCAAGATTAAGAAAGAAAAAACAGGGCTGGTCAAGATGGGTGGCCTCCATGCACCAGCCAAGGAGCCTCCTGCTGAGAGAGCCAGCATCACTCTGTGTGTCCCATGCCACCAGCCCCTGCAGGCCAGCAGCCTCTTGAGCAGGGATATGAGGTCACATGCAGTGTCTCACATCATAAGGCATGAGAGCCCTCTTGCCAGAGGCACATTTTGTCATCACCAAGCCTATGGGGAAAGTAAAATATTTTTTACTGGCTCTTGTATGTTTTAGTCTATTTTTAGATTTCCCCCAAAGACCCTCCTTCTCCCCTGAAGCACTTTAAGATTATAAAATGCAACCTGTGCACTTCTCTTTTCAAGCTTTCCTGTGCTTCTAGACATGGTGTGCTTAATTTGACACATAGACTGTGAGGTACAGGAATGTTTCAGATTGGTGATAAACGTTTCTAAATATTTTCCTTTTTAAGATGAGCAAATGTTTGGGGGCTCTTTTCTGTTTTGTCTCAGATGCTAACCTCCATGGTCTTTGCTTAGCTTCTCCTTGAGTTCCTCCAGAAGCCAAGTGAAATTTCCCTCAGAAAAGGTCGTCCTGTTAAACAGATAGGCAGACATGCTGATCACCCTTAAATTGAATGGAGCTAGTGGTTCCAAGCCAGTGGCTGCAGAAGCTCCAGGAGATACTACCTCCCACAATGCACCTGTACTCACATCCAGGGCGTGCCCACTCCTCTGCAGTACACCTGCTCATGCTATGTGCACCATGGGAAAGCAGCTTTGAGAAACTCTCAAGCTATTTATTGAATGGTAGTGTGTGCTTTTCACTGAAGGTTGTTGGTTTTTTTGGGGGGGGGAGGGGTTGGTTTTTACTTTCTTGGTAGTAGAGTTCAAAAAGCATAATTGTCTTTCTATTTTCATAAAAAGAAGAGCGTGTTGACAGGAATTTAATGACGCTAAACCTTAAGAGCTGAGATGATTTAAAATGTGTTTCACATGAGCACATTCAAGAAGGATGGGCTGGAGAAATCAATGTGATGTTTTTAGTTGGTCCATGATTAAAAAATGTTGAGAAAGAGCTGTTCTTAATCATTTCTAAATTACACAGTTGTGAAATGAAACAGGCGCCTCTGGGCTCAGTGTCACACGTTCTCTGGATAACAAGGCTGAGCATTCCCCTTTGAAAGTCCTGCGAAAAAGGCCGGTTTATTCTTCATCTTCCATTGTCTTTAATCGTCAGGGCAACCGATTTCTGCTCTGTGCCTCGCTGACAATTTATACACCACTGAAAAGCTATCTGATCCATATCTTTTAATTATCCTGATTTCAAATCTACTTATTAGGATCTATTAGAGATCAGTAATGAAGGGCTCTAAGGAAAACTGAAAGCACAGAGGCCATGACTGTGGGTGAGTATGAAAGGCAGAGCAATTGGCAACTCTTACTTTCTGAATTGTGTACTTTAGGTGTTGAAGCATGGCTCAAAGGGGGAAAAAATTATACAGCTAAATCTTGAAGAATTTAAAATCTTTATAATAAAGAGTTTGAGGTAAGAGCATTATAAAAGGGAACACCTAACTGGGAGATGGAAATTGGGGTATCTGAGACCCAATCTGGGTATCAGTTAGGTCTCAAGACCCAATCCATCAGTGGATTCAGTTCACGTGCAGCCAGGCCCAGAGGCCAGACATGCACATTGTCAGCTCATCTGTCTTGTTTTTCAGAGATGCATTTAATCAGCTAGAAAACTTGGGCTCTGTGGGTTCTGAACAAAACAAAAAACTGTGGTTTATTCATGATGCATTTGGTGCCCCCAAAATATATTCGTGTTACCTGGACCTTCAAGTGGAGTGGAGCCCATCTGGATTATCCACTTCAGGAAAAATACTCACAGGTTATCACAGGAGCATTACCTAATGCATCAGCATTTCTAAACAGCTCTTATGTTTAGCTAACCTTACACGGACTTATAAAATCCCTTCTCTGTGAACGACTAGTGAATGGTTCATAAAAGCAAGTGAAGGCAATTGCGAGAGTACTTGGATTCATGGGAAACCAGAAGTGCTTGTCTTTATAGAAACTTGGGACTGAAAATAAGGCCCCTGACAAATGAGTACTTCTGTTTGACCATGTTTGAGGACACTTAGAAATGGTGGCTTGGGGAAATAGGAAATTAACTTGGGAGAAAGGTATCAAAATACAAAAATAGCTACCTAAATTCTATGTGACTCTTGGTGATCTATCCATGAGCAGTCACCAATAAACAGCATAGATGACACAGTCACTATGAAGTAGACTCAGTTATAGAAGATGCACCCAAATAGGCCCCTCCTCCTGCCTTGGATATGGTCAAACAGGGGCTCTCTGGTCTCTCATGTTGCCCTGCCACACACTGTAGATTGCATTTCTTCCATGTAAGTAAAGCTTATTGGTTCCCCCACCCCCTTCTTATTCCAGGCAAACAGTGAGAGACCTGTGCAGGCAAAGAGTAGAAATATGCCAAGCTCCTGCTCACGCCCAAAAAGCTAGACCTTAGCCTGGGCCTCCACTCAGATGCCAGGGTCGCCCAGCAAAGTGGTTGCCATGACCCCTTTGAAAATTCTATGACAGAAGAAAAGCAGTCTCAGCTCTGACGTTCATTTGTATTATTTAGATATTCTTAGTGTTGATTGCAAACCTGACCCTTCAAAGCATGGTCTTCCACTCCAGGGTAGCTATAATTAACCAGAGCTCTACACACACTTCTCTTTATCTGCAACTTCTGCCTCCAAGCCTCACTGGGCAAGTGTAATTTCTCATCTCTGTGACAGAAGAGCCATCTGTCTTCAGGTCTCCAGAAGGTCACACCCATGTGGCCAGACATTCTGAGTTTTAATGCATCAGGATAGCCTGAGCCTTCACCACTGCGGTAACTTATGGCTGTGGGCATGCAAGTTCTTTCACATCTCTTCTTGAGATTTAACCTTCCTGAATGAATATTGGCTCCAGGTTCCATGAGACAGAAGAGACAAAGAAAGGCTATGCTTCCCTGCTGCTAGACACTGAATGTCTGCAAATGGTGTTCGTGAGCACACTCCTGACTAAAAGCCATGCCATATTACTTATAGACATAGAAAGAACATGGACTCGGAATCAAATGGCCCAAGGTCAAAGGCACAACCTTACCATTTCCTGGCCTCGTGACCAGTAGATCACTTATCAAGATTTTTGGCAGACCCAAGATGCACAAAACTTCACACGAACACAGAGATATAGTAGACCGTATTCCATTTTCCCATTCCTGACAATGGCTGAAGTATTAAATAACCTCTTCCAATAGTCAAATATAGTGTGTTATTTGCCAGCAGAATCTTTCTGGGCACCTGGGCATGCTCGCAGAACCCTGGAGGTCGTTACCCAAATCCATCCTTCTGCACGATGTATCCGACCTCGGAACTTTCCTTGGCCTCCATCAATGACCTTCTGATGGAGTCCATTGCTAAGTGTTCCTTGTACCCTCTCCATCTTTTGTATTCCCATGTGTGGCATCAAAGCTATAACCCCTGCCTGGCTGGGATTGTTGACGGTCAAAACGGAGAGCAATCATCGATGCTTTGTGTACACGAAAGTAATCTCCACAAGAGAGTCAAGGATGGTGATTCAAAACGTCTGTCATGCCATTTGGTGCTCACTGTCCCTGTCATCCTCACCATGGAGATGCTGGGACAGCATCCTTCACCCACAGTCTCTCTCCTAAGCAACTCCACCTCCTAGTCATTGCTTTGTAATGGAGCCCAGTGGGAAGAATTGTACACAGGCTAATGTCATGTTTTATGACATGAACGTGAAATGGAAACCGCCGTGGGCTTTGTAAATGGGTATTTCTGTTGTGTGTCAGAACCGTGTGTGTGTGTGTGTGTGTGTGTGTGTGTGTGTGCTCGAGAGCATGCACTTGCGCGTGTGTCTTTGTGTGTGTGTTGAGTATACTGAAGAGCACTATTACTTTGAAGGTCAGAGTGAAGCCTAAGGAAGAGTAAGACATGAGTTCAAGCAAAGCCCTCCTCCCCCCAGTGTCTCCCTGGTCCCACATGCTTCTAGTTTGAAATGTTGTGGAACAGATGAGCCAAAGCAGTCTTCCCATGATTCTCATCACACTCCTATCTTCGACCTCGCCACAGGCACTCCGTTACGCCTTCTCCTTTCCTGAGCACCTCATCTTCCTGTTCGCTCCTTACATGCGTTGTGCTGAGCTCTTGGTGCTGGGGACTGTTTTGTCTGATGTACATATTTCCCCAGAGTGGCCAGAACTCTTCCCTCCTGGGTGCAGTTAACCAAATGTGGCTGTCACTTCAATCTGTTCCTCTAGCCCTAGCCACTTGTTATGTCTTCGGCTTTCTACACAACCCACTTTTATAAACTTTTCTGTAGTACCTCTATTGAAATCAAACCCCAGACAATGTGCCCCTCCTACATTCTGCCTCCCCTTCTCTGACATCACAAACTATCCCTGCTCCCCACGCCGGTTCCCAGGCATCATTCATGGCTCTGCTAAGATAGAGCTATAAACCTCAGCCTCTGCCCACCTCGATTTACACTCAGGGTCATATAGACAGCTGTCTCATATGCTGGATAATGGGCTGAACTCTTATCTGGGCTTCCGATCCTTAGACTTGGTTTTTTCCAGTCCACTCTCCAGAGGACAGCAGGAGTAAACTTTCTAAATGGTCAACGTGATTCATGACTTCCACCCTCCACCATGGGCCTCAGGACAGAGTCTAAATTTCTTTACACAGGTTCTGAGTCCTTCCACGGCCAACCTAGGCTTCTTTCTCTAGCTTCTCCACCTCCTATAAGGTGAATAAGCTATGCAGCCATACCTGAGCTTTCCTCAGGCTGTCCATTAAATCTGAATTTTGTCCCATGGCTCATCTCAACCTTCATTTTCCCTGTAGTTTTGATATTATCTCCCTTGAACATAAAACTTCTGAACCCTCTTTAATCTAAACTAAGGGCTCTGCTCAGTAATGTGAAACAGTTAAAACTGTGACGGGCTTAAATAAATTATTTCTAATTCACACTTTGAATTACTTTTCAGTATTTTAAACCCATGGCTAAGCATATTCCCGTACCATCGAATGACTACATAAGTATCTATGCTTATGGTAGAAAGAGTTTCCTTTCCTGGCTCAGATATTCCTTGTGGGAGAGTTTACACCATGAATTTATTTACATCACAAGTCATCCATCCCTCCATAAACATTGAAGTCACGCTTGTCTTCAACCCTGGAACAATTAATATTCACCCTAATAGAAAGCGCCAAGTGAAGGAATTCCCAAATACATAAAGAGATCTGGAAGAAGACTTCATCTGTATGCATGAGAAATATAAGAGTGGAATCAGTGAAAGAAGCCAAAGCTGCGTCTCGGGCAAAAAGAATGGAGATGTTTTTAACTTTTTCTTGCAATAAAAAGTCACAGTTCTTACTTTATCTCAACTACTTTGATTACTCTCTGTGCCAAACTTAAAATTTCTTCTTACAGACACCAGTATCTGTGAAGATACAGCCCACAGTTTAATGGCATAGAAAATTGAAGCTTATCTCATCCCAGCCAGTGTAGATCACTGTTTTATGGGTCTTCATGAGGCGTTATGTTCACAACCACTTTAGCAGACTTTGCTGAACAGACTGGGTAACAGGCATCGAGTTAGAATTTCATGCAGCCCATTCTGCTTCCAGAGCATTATTTACACAGCAGCTACTTGAAGTGTAAACTTGTTTGTCATTTGGACTCTGGGCTTTTTGTTGTTGTTGTTCTTGTTGTTGTTGTTGTTGTTGTATTAGAAAGTTTACTTTCCCTTATTAAACTTGAAATCTTTGTGTTTCTTAGGGTGGTTTTAGGTTCATACAAAAACTACGAGGGAGCATAGGTATCTCATATGCTCCCTAATTGATACATATAGACAGCTCCACCACCACCCCCATTGTCAGCATGTGTCACCATAATGGGGCATTTGATTCTGCTGATAAAATTATAATCACCTAGAGTTTCACCGAGGGTTTGTTATTGCTGTGTATAGTCTATGGGTTTAAACAAATGAAGAATGAGAGTGATCTATCACTATAGTGTCCCCCAGGTTTTCACTCCTGAAGGCCTTATGTGTTCTTCCTGTGGACTCTGAGAATTGTGTTTTAACAAGACTGTGTGTGTGTGTGTGTGTGTGTGTGTGTGTGTGTGTGATGGGACTATGTCCGTATGGGCTTGTGGGGGGTGTGTCCATGTGTGCACGTTTGTGTGTACATATGCAAAGCCTAGAGGAAGACATTGTGTATCCTATTCCTGCCCTGTTTCTCTTTCATTGAGCCTGGAGTTACACTGATGTCCAGGAAGCCCCAGGAAATCTTCTGTCACCACTTGATATAGAACTACAGTCACAGGCACAGGCTCAGCCACCCCCTGATGATTCTGTGTGTGCTGGAACTGGGATTCACTTCCTTGTTCTTAGGCAACAAGCCTTCCTACTCACTGAACTGTCTGTCCAGCCAACCCATTGCTTTGAATCAAACTCTTCTTCAATTGTAGTAGAAGACTACATTGATTTTAATCATTAAAATTTCAGACAAGAGCTTCATATGTGCTCTCATGTTGTGACAAAATGGCTTCTTACAAAAGAACTATAACTGATGTGCCTGAGTGTTTTCTCAGGTGAAGTTGTGCTTGGTTGGGTTGGCACCTCACCTAGGCTGATATTATCAGTCAGTATGTCCTCTGCGGTTCCCCCTTGACAACTTTGTGTATGACCCCTTCCTCACTCTGGGGAGTACACCAGTTCGGCTCATCAGAAAGCTTCTCACTCCCCAGGTGTCACTCAACACTCATGATCTGGTCATGGAGTGTTAATGGGACTTCCCTAATAGGACCAGTCTACAGGACCAATGCCTCTTGGAAGTCCAAGCTGCCCTTGGCAGGGTTTGAGAATAGCTACATTACCAACATTAATCATCCCGGTCATCTTGGATGATGACACAGGCTCTTTCTCTGGGTAATTGGGTTTAAATATTGGAGTACACTCAATCCTGCTCTGCCTTCTTAATTATAATTATTCTAGCAAAAACTAGGAGGCAGTAGTGACAGAAGCTTCAGACCAAAGTAAAAATACTGTGAGTGGAAGGCAAGTGGGATGGGAAGGTGTACATCTCTCCTCTTCTGTGTCCTTAGCACAAGCCCTGTGCAGTTACTGCAAAAGAGTCAGGTCATTGGCTGACAGATGATTCTTTAATCATCTAGCTGAAGTGCATCACTTTTAGTCAAAGAGTAAAATGCCCCCAGAGAAAAGACTACTCAGTCTCCCTGTGAGAATTAACTTATTCTTTTCATAAATGCCAGTAGCAAACTGAGGTGGATAAAACATCATAATCCAATTCTTATGGACAGTCAGAGGAAATAGAAATTACTTAATTATCTTCCTGCTAATATTTCTGGCAGGTGGGCATTTGTTTTAGGAATGCCCCTTCCCCATGCCAAACAATGGTATCTTGCATAGTGTGCTCTTGTCTCTAAGAAGGCTGAACCATCTATGTTGGAAACTATGGAGCATGATGTGGTACTAGATTTTCTATTGATATTTTGATATGGGACACAAAACATAACTAATTTTAGATGTCCTTCCCTTTGTCATCTTCCCTTTGTCATGGATAGAATCTTGGGTTCCATCGTTCATTCAGGAAGTGGATAATAAGCTTTCACAGGAGTTAAGCCACACCCTTTCCGGCATTTCTAACACAGGTCCTCCTTTTCTTCCTGACATTTTATTCATTTCATTGGCTCTTGCTACTACTATTGCACAGACAAAACAAGAAATCAATAAGTAATTATGGATAGGCAAGGGAATGCTGCAGATTCCTTCAAGTGCCCAAGTCACCTCAAGCGAGAGAGTGACACAGTCTGGTGGAGTCTTCTGACCATGATGCACAGATGGCCAGCTGCCCTAGTCATGCAAACTGGACTGGTGGGTGCATGTATCGTCCCCTCATCACATGCATCTTCTGGGTTCCTGTGCAAATTAGAACACTGTTTTGAGAAACTGCCAAGGAAATTCACAGAAAGGCCAAAATTCAAAAATGTTGAATTCTCAGATTTGCAGTAAGGAGAGTGAGGACTGCTTTAATGCCTCTTTCACTGTTAGCATGTTAGAAATTTTACTTCTTAGCATCTAAGATGGTGATGGAGGAGGAATGAGTCCTCCCTAAAAAATCCATTAAGCTCCTAGATTGGAAAGCTATTGTTTCCATTAGGGAACGTGCTCACCATTTTCTACTAAGTTAGAAAATTCTTCTCCAAGAAGTGACTGGAAAAATGAAAATAGTTTGTCAAGATTCTACGAACAAATAAACAAACAAATATCCAAGGCAAAGTGTATGTCTCAAGGCCCTCGAGCATAGCTCCTTGTGTGTTTTCTTTCTGAATCACTTGATGTCAAGATAGGGTCCAGAAGGAAAGACTGAGGTCAAACTCAGCTATGAAATGCTCCCTCCATAAATCCGGGAATTTACTTGGTGATGTTTGTATGGACAAAGAAAGTCTTTCTTCATGAGATCCCTTGACCTCTGGGAGACAATTCTCAGACACTCATCATATGATATCTGTCCAAAAACAAATGCACAAATGGGGATAGAAGCAAAAATCAATTGTGCGAAAGTGGAGATCGATGCAGGTGGCAGTTGCTGAACACCAAGTGACGAAATTACAGCTCTTGCTCAAATAGATCCCCAAGGAAGGGAAACCCGAGTAGCCCCACCCAAATTAAACACATTCTCGTTAATCCCGCTCTACTACAGAGCTTCACCCACATGGTTTTAAGTCACAAACTGCAGGGACAAAAGGCAGAGGGGGAAGACTCGAGTAAGCACTAGAAAACTCAACAAGTTAAAGTTCACATATACATACATACATACATATATATGTATATATGTATATATATGTGAACTTATATATATTCTCATATACACACACACACACACACACACACACACACATATATATTTACTTTGTCCTCTGAATGCAAACCGGGATAGACTGGATGATGTCACGCCTAGCTGATTAGATAGAGGAAGAAATAGCCCCATGGTGAGGAAAGCCAGCCTTGCCGACTGCTTTGCATCTGGCTTTGGTCCCTTTCCCAGGAGACATGTCCACATGTTACTTAGTTCTCTCCTGGGAGACAATGATATTGTTTGCTTGGAGACAGACATCACTGGGCCTTTCACATCTGTTGATGGACCACTCGTACCTGGACTCCTTCACTGGGCTATGCAGAATTGTCCATTAACCTCAGACTTCTGCTCAACCACTACAAGCAAATCGCACTAGATACACAGGCTGTATCCTTATGTCTAGCGCAGTTTTGGAAGTCCTATTTCAAAAGAAATGTTTGTGGTCATGAGATAGTGTAAAAACCTTTGGAAGGGTGTCGTGAGGCAGCTTGACCTGAAACTTTAGCCACAAGAGCAACAGTCCGTTCATGTCTGTCATTCAACATCCTAACACTGCTCAGGACAATGGCCCTGCAGCCCCCACGTTCGCAAGAACACACGGCTAAAACTCCTTTTGTCTCTGCTCAGCTCTCCTAAGAATGGGCTCTCTGCCCCACATCTCCCATCGTGGTGGAAACACTACAGTAGTTGATAGCTGCTTCAATGCCAACAGCTAGCCCACATCCACAGTTTCTCAGTCCTACACAAGACCAGTGCACTAGGAAAGTCCAAGAAGTCTTCAGACGGTCTGTCACAGAGTGAACAGTATGAAGAATATTATCAGCGGCCAAGAAAAAAGTGAAGTCAAAGAATCCTGATTCTGCTTTTTTGTGCTGCTGTCCTTAGGGTGGCATGACCCCCTTAACAGGGTCCCCATGAACACCCAAGACAGACGCTGAAGCCCCATTTTCTTAGTGATAGACTGACTCTTGGTGAGAAGCATGAACCCAGTTAGGTTTCTTCCATGTCAGTCTATATTGTGACACTCGTCTCCCTTGTGTCCCATTTGATTTCTCATAGTGCCCCTCTCTCAGCTTTACCAACAAACACCTGTCTCTACATTCATTCGGCACACAACTGGACTCTTATTTCCTCGGCTGTCTTCTAGGTTCTGGAAATTTCTAAGTGAGCACATTCATATTGGGTATGAACATGCTTCCTCCTCGTTGCTTAACGCTGTGCTTCTCAACAGTTATTTCTGGAATGCTTTATGATTATTTCTTCCTGGACTCAATCCAAAACTGATATATGTTTCTCTTGTTCATGATCTGATATTCTGAAGCTACTTTCTCTGAAAAGATCTGGGGTGTGTGTGTTTCCCTCTGTTCTGTTTCCCCAGCCTCCTCTATCCATTCTGGCCCTGTAGGTGCATTCTCTTTGTATGGTCTTTTTCTCCTCCCCTGACCACCCTCACCAGTGTTGACCCTGATATCAGCCTCACACTGTGCTGGGATCATTTCTAAATGCAGAATTGCCTGGATGAGCTAAGGAGGATTCCCGGCTATAACCTCAACTTTCATGGTTAATGATCTAACACCATAGAGGTTTAATTTGCTGCTCGGGTAGCCATCTTGAGTGGCTTTGTGAGTGGGTGGGTCAGTTCCTCCTGCATGCACATTTTGTACCTGTATCTCCAGTATGCCATAAGGCTCATAGCCACTCCTGTCTTTGGTGATACCATCTCCTCCACTGCCCTCTATATTAGCAGGATCTCATCCACCCATGCCTAGTAACACAGGCCTGTAATCTCAGCAACTTCAGATGCTGAGGCAGGAGGATCACAATCTCAAGACCTGCTTGAGAAACAGAGTAAGATCCTGCCTCAACCTATACGTAAGAAAGGGGGTGGGGTCAGGAAACTCAGCTTGGTGGCACAGTACCTGCTTACAAATGCAAGTCCCTGGGTTCAACTCCCAGTACTGCGAATCTTTAAGGAAATTAAATGACAGCCATTGTATGCAAGACAGTCTGGGGAATATTGTCCAGGTGCCTGTCCAGGAAGAAATAAAAATGAACTTTGGAGATTAGTTTCTAACACTTCATCCTCTGGGAAATGCTCTCCTCTGTGGTTTTCATCACTAATTTCCTTGCTTTGCTCTTACCTTCTCCTTGTTTTAAAGTCCCTGATCCTCTCTTTGCTTTGCATCTTATCCTATATAATTGCTCTCAGTGGCTCTCATCTGAATGCATTCGAACACGACTGGTACCCACATTGACTTCTCTAGCTGCTCTCACTCCTCCATTTCAAATGCATCGGAGAGACCAGTTGTACAAACGTCTATGCCTATGTGATGTTTTCACGTGGGTCGCTGTCCTTCTCAAAGTGTCCCATCACCACTTAGCTCTCCGTATCAGCCCCAAAGCTATTCTTCCTCTTTCATTGCTTGGGGCAGTGCCTCCTTGGTGTTAGTGCACCATCTTTACTATCTTCAGAGTGCACTCCTCTGATTCTATATTTGACATTGCCAGTCTCCTGTAGAGTCTATTTTCTCTTAGGGTAACATCCTACCCTAGTCTCTGAGTCTACCTGAACCATAGAGGCAGGAACTGTGATGCCGATGTAACTGTTGAGGCTGGACTTCCCACAATCCAGTTGTCTCTGAATTGTGTCCACTTGTGGTTATGTGATGGTCTTTATTTGCTGTAAAGACAGGTTTCTTTTATTAGACTTGGTAGCTACACTTATGTATGGGATTAAGGATAAGGCTTAGACTGTAGTGAGGAATTATGCTGGTCTAGTAAAGTTGCAGTAATAGATTCCTTTCTAAGGTCTGTGACTTCACCACCCATGGTAAGCTAGCTAGATTTCCAGTACAAGGCATGATTTGCCTCACGTTGAGTAGGCCTTAAGTTAAATTAGACGATTTTGGTTGCCACCAACACGTGCATAGCACTTATTGCACCTTTGCACCTATGTTGCCACACTCACTGGTCATTGTCATGGTTCATAGGTGTTGCAGCTGGAAAGGACTGCTTGGTTGCTTCCTTTCCCTGGCAGCCTGAGTAGTATTTTCTAGAATCATGGAAACTAAACCACAGGAAAGCAACTGTCATGTCAAGTAGTGCCTTTGCAATAGGAACCCAACCCCAACTCCTAAGAAGCAACCCTGGGCTTCATCAATAGCGTGTATTGTTCTGGGCGTCACTTTGGCTTCCCTAGCCAGCTGCTGAAAAGGAGGTCTCTTGTGCCTGACACTGGGGTAGTGTATTGTTCTTGTGGTGAACATTACGGTCTATGTGGCTTACCTCATGCATATACACGCAAACTTACACACATATATACAAACACATATACTCATAATATTGCGTATAATTTTAGGTAGATATAAAATAAGATTATCTGTTAAGGCTTTGTCAAACAACCTTGGTGTTATTTGTCTCTTCTCCTATGGTGACAACCCTCTCTCCTCCATAATTTTAGCCCCATCTCAGTTATTCTGTTTGTCACTTCACATCACCTGTATCCTACTGTCCCTTCCCAAGACCCCTCCCCAATATGACTCGTTTATACCTTCCTGGTTTCTGCTGACATTCCAGGCTGTATACTTACAGTATACCTGAGGATTTGGAGCTAAGAGCCACAGATGAAAGGGAACATGTGGCATTTACCTTTCTGGGTCTGGGTTACCTCACTTAGTAGGATCTTTTCTATGTCCATCCATTTATATTCTTATTGCATGATATCATCTTTCATTACAGCTGGACAGTATAGGTTTGTCACATTTTCATTCTCCATTCATCTCTTGCGAGACATTTATGACCCAGCTACCCCATTCCTTGGCATATGCCCAACAGACATGTCATCCTGCTTCATAGATACTCGCTCAGATGTGTTCATGGCTGCTCTACTGAGAAATGGCAAATAAAACTCAGATTTTTTTTTTACCTAAATTCCCAAAAGTGACACCAGACAAGAGACTGCTGTGGTTTTTCTGTTTCTTAAGATCTTTGTTTTTCTTCTGTTGGTACCTGTCAAATGCCAACAAGGAACAGCAGTTTGCCATCTTTGACTAAAGTATATACAGTTCTTTCCAACTAATCAAATCTCCTTGATGACAGTAGGTCTTCAGAATTAGCCCAATTGAATTAAGTTGAGCTCATAAAATGGGTTTATAAGTATTTGCTTGTAAAAGATGGTATTTCAGAAGAGGCACATGCTTATATATACTGTACCTTTAAAACCCAAATCAACTTAATTAAATTTCTTTAGAAGCAACAGAGCTGAAACTAAGTAATGAAAGCCAGGGGTCTGTCAGGTAGTGTTTATTCCTGCATTAAACTGCAAATACTCCCTTTTGGCCCTTAACATTTCGTTTAAATATTTAACACTAATGGCTTTTAGAATTGTTGGTAGAATTAGCTTAAATGAATCTTTAACAAACAGTTTACCTTAAAAACAGAGAGAATTTTGTATTATTACAACAAAGAACAGCAGAAGGTTTCATTGCTATGTTAAATCTGGCTTGGTCTTCAGTCACCCTGACTATGTATGCATCAAACACTGCAGCCATTGTTTGCAAGCAAGTAAGGATTTTCTATAAACATAAGGAGGGAACTGCCCTAATTCCCAGTATTTTCTTTCTCTGCTTAGCATAGTTACATTCATGAGTTTGTTCCACCTAGAAATGACTGGAAAGCAGCACATCTTTGAACAAGCATTTTTCATGTATGAACACAATTTGGACCTCTTCAGAGGATGGCCACGGTGTATGTTTTGACTATTGTTTGAACAATTATTTCCACAATGAAGAAGTCTTGAATGTGAATGTGAGTGACAAGCTCTAAGTATCTGAGGTGTATGAGTGGACGAGTCTGAGTTACTAAAAGCCCCAAGGATTTGCAACACACATTCCTTTCTCTCTCAAGTCACTCAGAGAAAATGAGAATTGACAGGCTTCGTAGGCAGTAGAGCCTTCAAGGACAGCAAAGGCGAAAAACTTGTATTTGTTTCTTCGACACCGAGTAGTTTCTGGGTGTCCACTGAGAAATCCCTGTTCTGAAGCCAGATAAATCTTATCAGAGGAAGAAAATGTAATAGCTGTTTATAAAACAAAGGAACGGGGCCAATGCGTGTACATGGGCAGCCACCAAGTGTTTATGTTGGGTTTCAGCTGATGTCCCCAGTGTAAACGAACAGTGCTTATTGTCAACGTCAATTTCTTAATGAAGCTTGTGCCAGTCAGAGATGTCTCTTTATCATCAGAGTTTGCCAAATCTGAATTCTAAGTTCAGAAATCAATACACCGACACTGGCTGTGGAGTGCTGTAAACGAGGCCACCAACAATGAACTTACCCAGGCGTGGCTCTGCACTGTCACCATGCACTCCGCTCTCGCCTGGCCTTCCAAGCTCATCTCCTTGAAGCAGAGGTCAAAGGCCACAAAACAAGTAACTCAGAATCCTATTCCCTGCTGACCGTCACCTGTTTATTGAGAATTTGCTCTGTTGCTCCATTTTTTTCTCTCCTGACCACCAAGCCTCCAAACTTTCCTTGTACCAGCTGTTGAGACATGTCTCTTCCTTCCACCTTCTCATAAACTCTAGTCTATGACCTGATACAACTCATCTCCATCCTCTTCTTCCTCTGATGTATATTATAGTTGCCCATCCTTCTCCCGACTGAACGGCATTTGGGGAAGAGGCAGCTGGGAGTCTGTGTATAATCCCACAGTGCGGTTCTCATTTCATCTCACCTGATGCTCTTCACCTATCTGGATGACATGGTTAGCACACCTTCTGAAATGTGAGTCTGTCCTCACTGTTCTCTAGCCAGTTAAGGTCCCACCAGGTAATGCCCTCAGGAACCAATCCCTCAGTCTGCTAGGCCCACTCACAATGGGTGTGAGTGCCTGGACCCAGCCTTGAGAGAAACTGGAACATAGCTCATGAGGAATGTGATGTGCTCTCCCTTCTCATCCTGTTATCCCCAGTTCTCTAGGGTGGGGGAGCTGTGGCTGGGGAAAGTGGAGTGTCTTCACTATAAGCAGAAGCCTGTGTTTTCTGAAACAAGCAGAGACGAAGAAGCAGGGCCACATGCTCTAAAAGATGTGCCTGGGATTGGCATCAATGCAAGGGGCCGGAGGTACAGACAGATCGATGCTTCAGAATTGCTTTCAAGGTTAGATAAAAATGAGTAAGTTCGTATACTTCACACTGACATATGGATGGGCAGTGCAGAGAAGCCACCACTGACCCTGATGGAGCCACCAAGCTAAACGCCCTTTCTGAACTATTTTAGCTGAACCAATACTGCTTTGCAGCCCAGCTGTGTGTATATCATGGACCATCGGCAGAAAAAGATTCTCCTGTGATTGCTTTCCACTAAAACAATACCAAAAAAGACCATAAGCCCTGAACGTCCTCAAAATCGAGCCAGAGAATACAGAGAGCCCCGTGGCTCCATAAGTGTCAGTGGGGGCTTCTCTCTGCTGCCTGTGCTTCAGTGTGGACTGTATGAACCTGCAAAAGCTAGCAGGAACACCTATGGAATTGATGAGCACTTCATTTTACAATAATTACCGCTATCATCTTACATCATAAAATCGAAGTAGCATATGGCAGGCACCACTGTGTTCCGGCATTAAGCCCAGTGCCAGGGTTTCAAAACCAACAAGGCTATCTGCCTCACAGCTGGAAGACAGGCAGGATCACTACAGTCTATGCTTTTGATGTGAGCATGCAGTGCTGGTGGGAACGGAAGCTGTACTGTATTCCTGGATTCCCCAAGCCTGGGAGACAGCACACATCGAGCTGTTGTGATGTGATGCACCTGACCTTCTCACCTCCTGCTTACCTGGCATAGACAAGAGTAGGGCTGGTGGTACCGAACAGATTGTGAAGATGAAGGTGCAGTGCCGGGTCTCGGAGCTAACAGCTAGTAGGTGTGCACATGTAAAATTGAATCGCAGAGTCAGAGAGGCTGCATGCTCAAGTGTGTCCAAGCTGATCACGAGTATGATATCTCTCAACTCGGAGGTTGTGACCTATTTTTGTTCCTATAGAAGTCAGCATGGAGAATGCCTTATGTGACCTTGCCAAATACAGTAGACATATATTTATGTCTAATATATATATATATATATATATATATATATATATATATTATACACACACACACATACACACACACTTGTGTGTTCCACTTAACTGGCACCTGTACTTATGCAGGAAAACTGCAGTGCAGTGGTTTGCTAGTCAGGTGAGTCATAGTATCAACCAGAGAGAGAGGATGGCAAGGAAGTCTGCCCAGGCCTTCCTCTGAACAATGCAAAGAGTCTCAAGGGTGGATGCAAATCCAATGCAAAGAGATAACAGGTGTGGCTGCTCTTGAAGCCCTTGTGCTCACCAATTCTGTTGCCCTTGGTTAAAGGGGGAGAGAGAAACTAGAGCAGAGCATGTGGGTGATCACACTGCTAACAGTGGCAGAGCAGAGCAGAGCTGACTTGTCACAGCCTTCTCCGCCTCTCCATGAGAGACCTGTCAGGCAGGGGAGAAGGGCCCGAGAGCACTCTGGGCCTTGACCAGCAACTCTGCTTCAGCCTGTGAGCACACCTAACAAACTCTCCACTGATGGGAGTTTAGTGCCTTGCAGTTTCTGTAATAAGAAGTTATGAGGCAAATGCATGCTGTCCTAAGCAATTGGCAAGGCGCTCAACCCTGCATCCCATCCGATCAGGGACAGCTCGCCATGAAGAGCATTCTGTCTGGAAATGTTTAACATACGATCAAAAATATAAAATGAAGGGGTTGAGGGAATGGCTCAGTGGTTAGAGTACTTGTTGTACAAGCATGCACACATGAGTTTAGATCGTCAGCTCCCATCTAAAAAGCCTGGTGTACAATATACGCACCTATATCTCAGTGCTGGGAGGGAGAGACATGTGAACCCTGGGGCTTGCTTGCTGCCCATCTAGCCGATGCAAGGGGTGAAGTCCATGTTCAGCTAGAGACCCTGACTCATGAATAAGGTGAAGTGTGATGGAGGAAGAAACTCAGCGCTGACCTCTGTCCTCTACACATGCACTTATGGACATGCGTATGTGTATAATGTGTATGTGTACGTGTGTGCATGCGAGTGTTTGTATGTCTATGTGTGTATTCTATGTGTGTACATGTCTGTGTGTACCTGTATATGTGTGTGCATGTGTATGCCTGTGTGTGCAGGTCTATATGTATATGTCTTTGAATGCATATGTCTATGTCTGTATGTACAAGTCTATCTGTGCGTGTCTGTGTGTGTGCACTGTACACACACAGTCTGTTTGTCAGACACAGTATGTCTGTCTGTGCAGGTCTATGAGTATATGTCTTTGAATGCATATGTCTATGTCTGTGTGTATAAGTCTATGTGTGCATGTCTGTGTGTCTGCATCTGTGTCTGTATGTCTGTGTGTGCATATCTGTGTGTGCATGTGTGTCTGTGTTGTGTGTGTCTGTGTGTAGGTCTGTGTGTGCATGCCTCTGTGTCTATATATCTGGGGTGGGAGGGACCAGCTCCGGATGGGGTCCCACAAAATCTCCGGCTTGGCAGAGAACAGGGTGCGAACAGCCTTTGTCTCTGCCGCTGACCCTGCCCGCGGGTGGTCCAGCGTAGAGTGTCAGCAGGGAAGGTCCGCTATAGCAGAGAGAGGTGCCGGCTAGGTAGGGGGCGGGGGGAGTAGATCTCTCACCCAGTGTTAACAGCTCTCGTTGAGTTGGTGAGGGGTCCCAGCTAGCTGGGGAAGAGGGGGGGGGATCCACGACAGAAGCTCTCGGACAACAGGATGATTCTTGCGCACGCCTTTACTTCTCAATTAAGCTCAATATATACAGTTTGGGGTGGGTTAAGGTTGTAGCAGCAGGTAATTCCTATTGGTTTGGTCTGGGAGTTTGAGGATGCCTCATATGTATGTGGGGAGACCCTGGGGCACTATTCCTACATGACTAAGAAGGCCATGAACATCTTCTGTCCCAGCGGGTCTCCGGGATTCAAAAGCTCGTTTGACCAGGCGCCCAGCTGTCTCTCACAGCTCAGCGCTCCACATGTGTGCATCTCTGTGTGTGCCTCTCTCTCTCCTCCTCTGTGTGTGTATGTGTGTCTGTGTGTGCATGCCTCTGTGTCTATATGTCTGTGTGTGCATCTCTATGTGTGTGCATCTCTCTCTCTCTCTCTCTCTCTCTCTCTCTCTCTCTCTCCCCCCTCTGTGTGTGTGTGTGTGTGTGTGTGTGTGTGTGTGTGTGTGTGTGTGGTTTAAGTTCAGGGGCATCACAACAGGAGCTAAAGTGACAAAGCACTAGATTGATGGTAAAGAACTGAGACCATGAAGTTGAGCTCTGCCCTGGTTCTCCTGCCCTTGGGACCCCTGAAAATGTCACTGTAGAAAACTTCAGCTTCAGGGGATGATAAACTTCCTAAGGAAATACATAAGAAATGTTGTTATTGAACCCAGAACTGGTGAAAAGACAATAGGAGGGGACAAAAAAAAAAAAAGTCAGGTGATTTCTGGTGGCAAGTTGAAGCACGATGACTTTGGACTTCTCTTTGTATTTCTGTCTCCATCTACTTGGGGCAATTTAACAGCCTCCAGTTTTAAGTTTAATGTGTTAAAAAATAAAAACCAATTTGAGGTGCCAGATATCATATCATATTTTTGACAGCTTAGCTGGGTCTCGAGCTGAAGGGCACATCTTCTGGGTCACTGCTCCGGTTGGCAGAGTCATGGATGTTTAAAAAGTTTCTTATCGCCAGCCAGGAGGATTAGCAGTTCTCCCCTACTTACTGTGGCTGCTCCTCAGTCTCCATGTTTCTTCCCTGAGCTTTATCTAACTTCAACAAGCCATATGGATGGTACAAAGGTATCTTAGATGAGGCATTTAATATAATCGAATATACATGTGCACTCACGCACGCACACAGCCAAGAATGAGTTAAAATTTAAATAAGAACAAAAGAGTAATCAGAGAGACAAATGATAAATGAAAAAATCTCCCAGAGCTGTTTATGTGTATAAACCAGTTCTGAGCCTTTTATAAGTGACATCAAGAAGTGAATAAATGATAGTTTACTGCTTGCTAGATTACAAAAAATGCACATGGCTAGTGGGACACGTTCAGTTAGCAATAACATTCCCCTCAAAAATCTTCATTTTCTGAGCTGATTTTGAACACAAAGAACTGAATGATCAGGTCCAAACAGTAAAAGATGTGGAGAGCAGTGAGCGTAGCTTCCCAGGAACTAATTACAACATAGCTGTCTGTGACAAGCTGCGAACGATCTACACCATGGTCCAGCTGTACCCTGGTCTTCAGCATCCAGTGCTACCCCATGCCGTGATGTGATGTATGTGTATTTGTAAGTATGTGACTATGTGTCATCAGAATACAAATCTTCATATCCCGTCCAGACTTTTCCTGATGAAGCCATATCAAAGGACTACAGTTTGGCCATTCTACCATTCCTGCGTCACTGAATGAGAGGGAAGACAGAAAAGGTCACCTCTCATCCAGGGTTATTGTGTGTGTGTGTATGGTGCTTGCCCATGCATGGGTGTGTGGGGTGGGGGAGTATTTGTGTGTGTGTGTGTGTGTGTGTGTGTGTGTGTGTGGTATGCACATGTGCACTTGTGTATCTGCAGGCCTGTGGAGGCTGGAGGTTGATATCCAGTCTCCACTTCGATCACTTGTTGTATAGATTGAGACCCCATTCTCCTTTCCCACATCACCAGAGCTCAAGCTGCCACAAGGCTCTGGGGACTTAATTTCACTTCTGGGGCACTGGGGTTACAGGTGACTCACCACATCTGCTCAGCATTTCCGTGGCTGCTGGGAGTCTGACCTCCACTCTTCATGCTTGCTTCGTGTGGCAAGTACTTTACCCACTGCGCCATGTCTCCTAGAGCCCTTGCTTCCCACTTACCCCTGGAACTGAGCCCCTCTTTTGACACAAACACACACACACACACACACACACACACACACACACACTTCTCCTTTCCTGCCTCCTCTCCTATTTCTTCTTCTAGTGTCTGATCTATGCTCCTTGCTTTCAACAGATGACCTCATTTCTCATTTCCACGGAGAAAACTTGCAAAACCAAGGGAGAAGACTCTCACTGTCCTAGCACCAAATCTCCCCACTTACCCCTCTTGCCTGGACAGCCTGACTCTCCTCTGCCTCTCCTCTGTTGCCAGCAACGCTGTGGTTCACTGAATCCTACCAGTCCGCTATCATCCTGCGATGGTCCCTTATCCCCCATGTCACCAGCTTTTGTGTGTTGGGTGTTGAGTCACTCCCATGGGCACACAGTGTGTGTGAGTGTCCTCCAGACCATCTCTTAAGAGCAGGCACACTAGTGCTCTGTGCTCCCCTCTGCCTGCCCTTCTCCAAGTAGATCCTCACGTATTAATAGCAATATCTTTAACTTGTTTCCTTTTTACCTTTCGGTGGCCTCGCTGCCTTCCTCCTCCATGACATGGCGTCCAGCTCCTGGATCCATGAAGAGACTCTACCACACAGTCACTTGTCCAGGATGTGTTAGCAACCTCTTTCAACAAAGTCTGCTTCTAGGCCTGGCAGTACCGTATGAGTAAGAACGGAAGTTATCAAAATCAGATAAACAAAGAGATACAGATTAAAACGAGTATAGGTTTTGTTGTTCAATTTCATCTATTAATATGTGCAATGATTCCTCACGATGCATCAGATTCTTTTAAAGTCGAAATATTATCTTTAAAAATTCTTTCAGTTTTTTTTAAAGATAATACATAAAACAATTTTATAAAACAATTGAAAGGTGATTGGGAGCAGGGTAGGTGCCTGCTGCTCTGTCTTGCTAGGCCAGCACTCCTTGGGACTGTACTTTGATACAAATCCATTTGAATTGCAAGAGGAATTCAAGCCTGTGATGTGTCAACAGGAGCTCTGTATCCTCAGCTGTTTTCATTGTTGTCTTTAGTCTCTGTAAATTCACAGCATGACTTGTAAAGCATTTGTGTGGGGTTTATTATAAAATAGTATGTATGCACTTCAAACACTGACCAGATATTAGAAGGCTGGGGACGATGGGCTGGAAAACATATTGAGGACACTCTGATTAAAGTGGAATTCCTGGCATCTTCAGGAAATGTGTCATCCAGTGTCTTATCAGAGCCTCGGGGTCCTAAGGCGGGGGGTTGGGCTTCTGTGACCCAGGGAAGGGTTGGAAATCATGTAAACGGGATAAATGAGAAGGGAGGAGCAATACTGCCCTGACACTCTGTGAAGAAGCCAACACTGGAGAAATGTTCACTAGCAAATGGAGAGCAAGCAGGCTGAGCTGCAGCCAGGTTGGCAAAGTCAGACATTTTGAGTCAGGTGACATTTCAGAGAAGCATCTTTGTCTTGAATACCACATATGGGCAGAGCAAGTCAGCATGGAAACCATTTATTTAATATTGGAGGGGGGGAACAGACAAAAAACGCCCACCTTCCCAGCCAGGCTGTCTGGGGGAAGGAAGAGGTGTGTCTTAGATTCCCATTCCTCTGGGTTAAACTTGGTGATGTGCCAGTGGTAATCTTTTCTGACACCTGCAGAAATGTTTCGCAAATTCAAATACTTGGAACTCCGCAGAGTCAGGAGGTGAAGCATGCCGTGCCTTCCCTGCTTAATATGAGTGTGCTGTTTTTTGCAGGATGGATGGTCACAATATCACTTTGTAGCCTCATCTTCAACCATCGAGAGGGATCGACAAAGGCCCTATTCCTCCTCCCGCACACCCTCCATCTCTCCTGTGCGTGTGTCTCCCAACAACCGCTCAGGTAAGAGGCAGCCCAGGCCTTGGCTTCCTCCTGAGCCAAGGGACTCTCCCAAGCCCCTCATCTGGGCACTACACTGAGAAGATCTGTCTGGCTTGTACCCTCTGTAGTATGTTCTGTTGTGATGGCAACACTGTTGGGTTCTCAAAGATGGAGAACCAGTCTCTACTGTGCTTGCTTCCTGTCTGTGGGATGTGTCATCTACTCAATTGGGAAGGGGTATAAAGGAAGCAGGCAGGAGTTCACACACCAGAGTTCTGTATCTCTAACTATCCCATATCCAATTTACTGATTACAACCTACAAATCATCAATAAATTTGTATCATAAGCAGGTTTAATTCATAATCTTTAATTCATAATTTTTCTCTCATTCTGCCAAATCTCCAGCCCTTAAGTTTTGATCTCAGTTCTTTCATTTTTAAAATACTTTATATGATTTTTCAGTCATTTTGAATAATCCCAAAGATTAGGTGGAAATGTGAAAGGTAAATATGTATGCTAGTTATTAACGTAAGGCCTTGTTGTTCTCATCTTCAAAGTGTCGGTCTTAAGCTCATCTTTCCCTGTCTGGTGTTTATTTTTCTTTAACTGGGGAATGAATGAAAACTAAGTAACCAGGTGTTCCACTTGTGTCAGGTTCCCCCCCCCCAATCTCTTATTGTGACATCATTCTCTTCCCTTCGCTGTCCCACAGCCCCCACTGAAGAAATCCTCTTCTTTGAAACAGCATCTTGGAAGGTTGGATAGAAAATCTGCCCAGCAGGGAGGCTTTTGTGGCCCTGAGGATGACTGCCCTTAATCTTTTACACCAGAGTTACTGTCACAGGGCTGAGGAAAAGCAGAAACAAAGAGAAAAAGTTGCAGAGAGATCAGTTACCCTCTCCGAGCTCCATGACAATTTGAGTTCAAGATATGGTAGTCCTTAGGACATTGGATCCGACCGTAGACGAGAGTCAGGAACTCTCTGTCATGTGGATTCATACAGGTGGGCACTGAGGCTTCTAACTCTGCAGTTCTGAAGACTTAAAGAGAACCTGAGACGGAGAAAAAGACTGGCTGGTTAAACCTAACCAAGAGCTACAGTCGGCCAATCAGTGTCTGGGAGATGGAGTGAGAGAGGAGATGGAAGGTGTTGGGATATTAAAAAGTCATCTCTGGAGTAGGCAGGCAAGGGCCAGCGTGAGGATCTGTTCAACAAGTGTTCTGCCTTGCTACTTCCTAGGCCAGGCACATCCAGACACCTAATAAACATTTGTTCGCATGATTTGATCTTTCCTGGAGCTTAATCCTGATTTACTGGAGACTCAAAGCATCACCGTGTGCGGGGGTCTCAGGAGATAATTACACACTTCATGTAGCTTAATAAACACCGCCATCTGTGCAGTATTAGGCTCCCATTTTAAAAGCTTTGGTCAAAGGGCTCCAGAATACTGTGCCTTCTTGATTGATAGCATGGACTCCTTAAATGGCCAGGTTCTATGCAAGAATACCCAGGACCAGAGGAACAAGGACAGAGGAAGGACTTTCCCAGAAGGAAAAGGTTAAGCAGAAGAGAGAGGAGGAGGATGGGTATGGAAGTTAGACCCCAGCAGCTGAGGAGACAAGAGTAGGCATGTGTGGACTGGGCACCACTGAGCCGGGGCGAAGCCCAGACTGGACTTTCCATCATTCTTTTTTAAGCTCAGGATCCTAAAACACCAAAAATGCAGAACCGTCTCACAGCACCCCTAGTGTTTCTCCAGCCTGAAATGGTTAACATCCCTCTGTCTCTCACCCGCATCAGCCTCCAATCCCTTCTTGAAAAGCTGGACTCCCTATGTAGCAGCAAACTGTATGCTGGGTCAGATCACTGAGATTTCAACTGTCCCCATGAGAGATGAGAACACTGCAGGTTGTCATGTCCAATGCTCATGGATTTCCACTGGGTGCTTTGACCCAACCTGTATTGTGTGGGGCTCTGGCATTTATCTTTAATGAATTTGTGGCATTATTTCTTATGGGAAGTCAGAGTTGGAAACTTCCAAGGGCTACAAAAGCTGAGCAGTGAGCCTTGGTTTCATTTTGATTAGTTTGGGACATAGTGAGGCTCTTTCCAGACAGCAGACAGCACCTCTCTTTGTTTACCCTCCCAGCATTTGGATGGGACTTCTGAACACTTCCAACTCTGATTCTGATGTATTTGCTCGTCTGTTCCCCTCCATCACTGGGATTCCCCGAGTTTAGCAAGCACAGCACAGTTCACACCTCTGCCTCCTGCAGTGTCTGGCACAGAGATTTGCACTCAGAGTTTACTAAATATGACAGAATCCAGTGACTCACATGGTGAGAAAAGGTACATCAGGATATGAGCGAGCCCCGTGTGCTGCAGCCGAGCACCCTGCACAGGATGCAAATGGTGCTCTGAAAGATAAATTGAGGCATGGATGGGAAAGTGGCTTAGATGCTAGCAAGGAGGGCTTTATGAAAAAAAAAAAAAAACCCTCAGTTGTTTTAAAAAAAACAAACAAAAACCAGCCTTATTCTTATTCACCAGCAGGTATGCTTGTTAAGAGTGGATTCCAAGACCTTTCCATGAACAATTCAAACGTAAAAATAAGTAAATAAAAAGTTCAGGATTTGGAGGAAAGTCTCTAAACGATCATCAGATATTTGGGTAAAACAAGATAATGAAGCATTGCCCTGGGGTGCAGGAAGTCAGAGAAAATGGAAGATTAAAAACCACCCTGGCTGGGGTCCTCATACTGTGTATGATGTCTCCATCACGGTAGGAACGGGCCTGGCCAGCACCCGAGGCACCTTGCCGTTGTCGGCCTCTTCCCACAGCCCTACACCGGCTCACTGTTGAGTTGCTACCAAGCCACCCCTTTAACTGTGGCTTCCATGTTTCTGGTGCCAATTTACTTAAAAATAAAGAAACAAAGAAAGAAACAAACACCATGAAATTCCCCCAGGGAGTCCTTTCTATCATTACAACCCATCTCTTTTAGAAATTTCAACATGGCCAATGGTGAGGTAGATCCCTTGTGGCCAGCCGTCAACAAGCAGCCAAAATGTAGGGGGTATGTGAGACATTATTGACACAGTCACCCTAAGAGCTGAAACCAAAATGCCCTGTCAGGAAAAACAGCGTTCTTCATACATACCCCAGGTTACCCAGGGACTAACCTGGTGGATGACGTGGACTCAGCCCCACAGTTCCCTCACATGGAAGGTGCTGCTTTCATCTTATGTAAGGCAGCTGCTCGGCAGCTCTGTGTGGAAGTCAGATTGTATTTCTTTTCATCGGGGAGTTTTCAATGTCAACATGTCTAATGTCCTTTACTCAAAGGACCAGGACCAGAAATGTTTCAGATTGCTCATTTTAAAAATATATATTTTTAGCTTGAAATAATTTCATACATAGCATGGGGACATCTTGAGCAGAGAACACAAGTCTAAACACAAAAAAGTCTTAAGTTATTTCTAGGGCTCTGATTGCAGCCTGTGTTACAAGGTAGGATACGTGGAATTTTCCACCTCGGTTGTCATGTCAGCACTCAGAAAGTTCCAGAATTCAGAATGTTGGTGCTCAGGGTTTACAAATTAGGGATGCTCAAACTATCACAGTTCCTTTGAAGCATATCTAATTAAAAAAGAACGTGAGGGGGAGAGGGAGGGGTAGGAGAATGAACTTGAAAGACCAGTTTCATTCTTAAGGCTCTTGTGTATGGTTAGGGAGGATCATGTACGGAGAATCATGTCTCTGCCAAGAAAGATGATCCCAGGGGCTAAGTCTTAGTTGCCTGCCTCCAAGTCAAACTGTCCCACTTATGATAAAGCAGCAGGAGCCATGGACTGAGGGAGAATAGTAAAAACACAACAGCCCAAAAAAGTAAAGAAAAACTAAGCAATCCAGGGACCCATAGTGCCATATGTTAGACTGTGTGTATTTGTGAAGTTAACTGTTTATGTGGAAAGCTGTGCATACCATGAAATGAGACCCAGAAAAATAACCTTTCTCATGTGTTTATGTAGCAAGTGCCCCAGCTTCACCTCGGGAAATGATCAGTCTCAAAGAAAGGAAGACAGACTATGAGTCCGCTGGCAACAACGCCACTTACCATGGAACTAAAGGAGAACACACCTCCAGAAAAGACGCCATGACAGGTAAGCGCAGTCACGTGCATGAACAGGGCCAACTCTGAGGCCAGGGCTTCAAACAGCGAACTGTACCCTGTCATCTGGAGGCCTGTCAGAACATTTTGATAGTTCCAGAACTGGAGGAAGGAGACAAGCGCCCCCCCCCCCCCCCACTCAGGACTCCTATTGAGATCATTTCTTTTCTTCCCATAATGCCAGTCTCTTACTCAGCAATGCCCAGGAAGCTTCCAGAGAATGGATTAGCTTTTGTTTTCTTCCCTGTCTCAGTCAGGACCATGGTCTTTCCATCCCATCCACTGGAACTCGGGGAGGCCAAAGCTGATACATTTGTGCCTGCTGGATCCCCTCCTAGAATGTTTTGCTTACCCCGGCTTTTAGTAGGTATTGCCTTAACTTCCTATCTCCTTTGTACAGCTTTTCGTGGGCATTTACAACTGTCTTTGGGTCTGCATCCACCCCTGCTTCTCTAAGTATGTGGGTAAGAGATGGGACACAGGAACCAGGACGTGGGAGGCTCCTGTAGGGGGTAAAACTAGACTCCCGGAGCTACATGATCTTAATAGGGAACTTTAAACACATTTTTTTTTTTGCCATGTGGACATAAAGATGGGTCCTTCCTGAAGATAGGCCATGAGTAATGGCCCCTAAGAGAAGATCAGATGCTCATATCATTGATAAAACTAGGGTGCAAAGGGGCATAGTCATAAAGCGTCCCAGAGACACTCTCATCCCAGAACCCTCAAAAGCACGGGGCATGGGTCGCTGGTGTTATTTATGCACAGACCTGCAGGGAAGCAGAGTAGACAAATTGGATGATTTATTAAACGTCTCCAAACCTGGGACAGATAAGATAAATTTTTTGCAATAACAAATGTATTTACCCCAGCAGCAGTGTGTTCTGTGTAAACCCTGCACAGCTGCATAAGGAAACGTGTGCTAGACAGATGTGCTCTCATCGGCACCCCCAGGTCTACCTTCTGCCTCCACGTGCAGACCCCATAGAGGCACATGTCACCCTTGATCCTGAAATGCCCCTTGAGTGGGAGAAATGAATTCATTCCACCACCTCAGCTCTCCCCCTGCCCCATAAACATTGCTGTAGCATCACTAGACATGGACCAAGAAAGTTGAGACTCTGAGTCCTGAACACAGAGGTGCCAGCAGAAAATCTAATGCATACTGATTAGCCTGAATGAGTAGTGAGAGCAAATTCATCTGACCAGGCTGGTGTATAATTATTATTACCCCAGGTAGCCACAGCACTGGAATTCTTAAATGACAGATTGATATTATAGTTACAAGAATAATTGTAAGAATGATGGTATTCCCATCACTTAAGTTTAGCGTTGCTCTTAACTCTCCAGCCCGGTAGAGTCATCCCAAAGGCTTTTAAGAGTAATATGTTCATATTGAAATGCTTCTAGTGGTGCATAAGTTTGCCCACACACATAGTAAAATAAAACACAAAATGTATCATATGCGTAACGTCCCTCCTGCCTAGCGAACGGTCATGATCTTGACAACTCTGCTATTGAGATGTATGGAATTCTTTAAACCTACTTAGAGGCTCAAACGGCTTAGCTCTGACTTAACCTGAGAACTCGACTCAGAGCAACGCCGTCAGTCATGTAGACAACCTAGAAGAAATCCGAGCTCTTCTACTGAATTTGTTTATATCTGGAAGTCCTTCCCAAGTCAGCAAGTGTTTATATAAAAGCTGGTGCTATCAATGGCAGTGGCCAGGGTGTTGGAAGCAACAAGGGGCATGGAGATGACAGAGAGATAGATGGTGGGAGCAAAGAAAAACAGAGGTGATGTGAGGATGGAAATGAGGGATGAGGAAGAGAGGATGGTGGTGGTGGAGAAGCAAGTGGGAATGGTAAGGGTTGGTTTGGTAACGAGAGAAGCAAAGGCGATAGCGGTGGTGATGGTGGTGGTGGTGGTGGTGGTGGTGGTGGTGGTACTGGAGGTTGTCATGGCAATGAGAGAAGGGGATCTGACTATTCTGATGAGCTTGTGACCATAATAGTGGGGTGTTTCATTAACAAGTAGTAGAGACAAAGGCTGGTAGATGGCGGAGGTCCAGTTCCGTGACGGGGTGTCACGGGCAGAGGTGAATGTGTCAGTACTGATGGAGGTGAAGTGAGTGTGACTAGTGTGACAGAGGTGCTGGCAAGGACAAAAGTGGAGGTCTGGGCAATGAACCTGAAGATGACCCTCACCTCCTTCTGTCAGTGGTATGAACTGAGTCACCAGCCAAGTGCCCCAAATGCATCACACTGGACAGAAAGGCTGTTTCGCCAGCCCCCCTGCCAACAATGGAAAGTGCCATTCATTCAAGAATTGACTCATAAAATCAGTTTTCTTAGGATCTCCATATCAAAACAAGTCTTTTCTCATTTAAGGTTAACTCCAAGGTGTGTTAGGATTTGGTGGAAGAAACCTCAGGTGTTTCCATCTTTCTTGGTCCTGGTGCAACAGTGATGTCTTGCTATTCCCCAGTGGAGACAGGCTATCTGCTGTGGGAAGGGACTCCCACCCCCACGCCCCCCTGCTGCCCTCAAAGGCAACATTGGAAAGCCCGTGGTGGGCACAGTTCTTTGCCTGTGCTGTCATCCCAGGCTTGGCTGTGAGTCCAGGTCTGCATGGGTTTTCATTCCAGTCCTCCTGCTTTCCTCTTCTGGATCCCTTTTCTGCCTGGTTCCTGTCTCTGAGAACACCATTTCCCCTCTGCTACCGGGGGCCTTCAGAATCCCAAGATCAGCTGTGCACTCAAGCACTCAGATGCTGGCAGCTCTGGTTGCCTTGGAATCTCTTATATGCCACCTGATCCCTGATCATACAGCCTAACTTTCAAGTTTATCTGGGGAAATCTGTCCCTTTTTCATCAGGTGTTTTTGTCAATGCTGCTGATTTTGTTGATGTCTGTATGCCTCTTAAAGCCAGTGAATTCCTTTCTGTTAGAAATTGAGTGTTTGGGGAAACACACACACACACACACACACAAAGAAAGAAAGAAAGGCACTTCTTTATGAAGAGCATCTTTGAGGACTTCCACTTTGTATGCCTGTGAATGTTGTTCACTCTCAACCAGAGGCTCTTCTACAAAGGCGCGTGAGCCAACAAGCTGAGGGCAGAACTTCCAACAGAAACATCCTCTACTTAAAGCCCAACAATACAACATGGAAAGACGCTAAGGTTATAATAGTACAGATGTTCCAGCCCCCTAAAATGCATTATTCCAAACAGGAAAGACCAACCTTTCACCTTGACCTTGCAGGGACATTTTTATCAGCATGTTTTTGCTGGGCACTTAGATAAATTTCCATGGTATTTGCCTTAACTCATCCATTCCATAGTTTTATCTCTTGCCCTATGAAGATCCACAGAGACCAGGTGCTATCCCAGAGACACACAAACAGAGGACACTATTTTTTTCTGATTTTATGGGGCATCTGTTCCAATATACAAAGGCCAGCAGTAAACAAGGCCTACACTGAACAAGTTCTCCAACTAAGTAACGTCACATGATGCTGAGTATGATGAGGGACCAAACAGATACTGAGACAGAGCAGACAGGAGACCAGGTAGAAAGGGTAACTTTGCAAGCCATGGGCAGCAGGGAGATATCTCAGCTGATAACTGAACACCAACCAGATCAGAGAACCAGGGATAAAAGGAGATTTACAGGTACAATCTCCCTAATGAACACAACCTTGACTCACTCCATAGAACAAAAAGGAACAGGGTGTCTAAGGTTCTGTAAGAAGAGAGGGTGGGTGAGAAAAAATGGGAGAAAGTTGGGGGGGGGATTATCAAGCAGAGAGAGTGACATAATCCAATCTGCAACATAGAAGGATGCCCCTAGCTGTGGAAGATTGGTGAATAGAGAAGACAGGACAGACAGGATGTTGGGACCAGGAGTAAGATTCCATAACCAGGAGGGAGATTCTTTCCATAGTAAGATAGATGGGTGATATGTGTTTGTAGACAGAGAGCTATCAGAGTGGTATAAAGGTGAAAATGAGGGTCGGGGGAGATTGCTCCATGAATAAAAATGTGTTTCACAAGCCCGGGAGCCTGAGTGTGATTCTCAGATGCTCACATAAGGAGCCGGGCATGGCTGCATGTGCCTGTAGCTCCAGCATTGGAGGCACAGAAACAGCAATCTCAGGAGTGCTTCATAGCCAGCTTCTAGCCAAATGATGAGATGCCACTGTGGCAAGGCAGTAAGGTGGAGAGCAAGAGTGGACAACATCTGATGTTCTGCTCTGTCCTCTACACATACCATTCATAAGCGAGGGTACACATAGACACACTTCCATATGCGTGCGACACACACGGGAGGCAGAGAGATGTCCAAAGATGAGGTCTCGACCTCACTTTCTAAGCAATATCTTCCAAGGTTTTGATTACTATATGCCTTTAGGCAATAATGATAGCAATGAGCGATGTGAAGTTAACCCTTGATAGGCTATCCTGATCATGCGACTGATTCTAACAGAGTGAGTAGTATGTACATTTCATTATTCTCAGGTCTTGGAAGCCAAAGATATTTTCAAATGTTTTTGTGTCCTATTGGCCCCAGACAAGTAGCATTTTCCAGATCTTTTTTAAACCATGACCTTTTAGTGTATGTCAGAGGAATAGTGCCCTTCATCTGGGCCTGTGGCGTGTACCTGCCAGGTACCAATTGATGAAATGAGTACCTCTTCTAGAAGCACCGATATCTTACCCCCCTCTCACCTAGAAGCCAGGCATATGAGAAGATGGAGTATGGACTTTTCTGTCTCTGTACCTAAGAGGATTCTGAAGCTTCCCATCCCCTCCACTACCAGGTGTGCACAGGATGTAGAAATGGTGCTGTCTGCATGGCCTTCAGGCCTTCGAGAGTGAACTGTCTAAAAGATGACCAAGCATGTGTGTGCACTCCAATTAGAAATTACTTTCTTGTCGTTCTCCAGCTAAAAGCTGAGCTGCTGATTCAGGCTCCTGCATGCTCCAGTGCGGGTGACAAGCTTTTATTATCCTTCGGGTTTTTACCAAGAAAGAAGGCAATAAAACTTGCAAGATGACCATCTCCTAGCCACACGTGCCCTGACCCTGTCCACAGCGTGGACATCATTAGAGTAAGCTGACAGGCTGGGGGAGTTCCTAGAGTGGCTTCTCTTCATTCTGAATATGGAGAAGGGAACCAGGGGCAAAGAGGTCCTTCCACTCGGGACGCTCTGTGACAAACCAAGCTGTACCAGGCCAAGAACACACCTCAGTACCCATCATTCCATTCTCGGAACTTGGCCTTCATTGCTAATAATTTTGTTTTCCTTTTCCTTTTAGCTCAGAACACTGGAGTTTCAACTTTGTATAGGAATTCATACGGTGCACCCGCTGAAGACATCAAACAGAACCAGGTGAAGTGCAAGCAGCATTCTTGCTCCTAGTGACTCGTGTGGCCTAGAATTCTAAATTGGTCTTTCAAGGAGTAAATCTATTTCAAACACATGCTCATGGGGTGGTGGCAGGCTTTAAATAGCCCCCAGCTTCAGAGCAACCCATGGTTTCACTGTCACTTCCTGCCTGGCAGTAGAAAGTAGGTGCCACCATTTGGTGCTGTCATGGTTTGGGTGTGGTATACCCCAGGGGTTCATGCAGAGTTTAGGAAGAAGGACCTTTAAGAGGAGGGGTCTGGTGGAAGGTTGTTGGCAGCATTGACTCTGAAAATCACTATGAGTAGCTCCTGTGAGGCCCAGAGTTAGCTTTCTCAGGAAGCGACCCCCTCTCCCATGGAGATTCGCATCTCCAGGTTGTCTCTCTTGCATGCATGCATGCGTGTACGATAGCCAGCCCGAGCCCTCTACCATGAAGTCAATGCCAGGGTGAACCAGTGCTGACATCAGGCCTTTGAATGTACAGAACTGTGAGATAAATAGTCCTCTTTCCTTGATAAAGCTACCCAGCCGCCAGTATCCCCTGATACTGATGAGAAATAGAATACAGGAGGGAGCAGAAAGAAAGCCCCAAATGGACCACTGTAAGATGCCAATAACTAAAGCAGAATTGTCTGCTGATTGAGCAGGGACTGAGTAGCTTTGTTACCCAGTCGCCTGTAATTAACACAAAAGGTTTTCATTACACGTGATATTTACCAATAACAGAAACACCACCATAAGCAACTAAGCAGTCCGAGTCTCTGCTTGCTTTATTTGGGCGTTTTGACCATTTCTGTAGGGACTATAAGAGCAGAGGCAGGGGCTGGGCCTCCTTGATAAATGGTCGTATGTTGACCCCGCTCCTATGATGGGCATCAGAGCAAACAAAGAGCTTGACTCTTTGTACTGTTTTCTACGAGTCATCTTCACCAAGGCTAGCTTCTGTGCGAGCCTGACAGTCTTGCCACATGTCAGGAAAGTCACTCAGAGATGAATAACCAAAACCCATGCACCTAACGCAATGGGTGTGGGAAAGTATGATGTAGGAAAACTTTGGAATGATGCCAGCACCCAGCAGAGCATCCAAGTCCCCGTCTAGAAGGTGGACGTGCCCCGTGCAGTCCCGTGTCTGAGGAAAGGTAGAACACTAAACTGTCCTTGAACTTAAATTAGTTTTCATGTCTGACCAACCACCAGCAGGAAATGTGATCCTTAGCAGAGGAGTTAGTCTCGCATCTTCTGTTTGCCGGTTTATGCACACCGTTCTGGAAGCCATCTGCTATTGTTGTAACCCCATGAACTGAATGCTATGGCCCATGTGCCTGCCTGGCATATTGCTAACAGCTATCTGCCCCCTCTCGTTTTGGGCTCTGCTAACAGAGAAAAAAAAAAGCCAGTGAATAAATAAATAAATAAATAAATAAATAAATAAATAAATAAATAAACTGGGTCCTTAAGCAGTAGACAGGAGATCAGCAGGGTGGCCTCAACTATTTTCTTACCGGGAAACATGCCTACATGTAAAGAAAGGAATGAAGTGTCTTAGAGATATCAACTTTATGGAAATCGACTCTTTTTCATTTAGCAAACATCGTGAAATTCTGTAGCTACAGGGAAGAATCTCCAGCTCTCAAAGAGGTTTGTAGGGATGAGAGGAATCTTTTGATATTAGTTTTTTTCAGCCAAGAGTACAGGGTTAGCCTTCAGCTGAGCAGGTAGCGAGACGCTCACAGCAGAAGCAGCACATTCTACAGCCACCTTCCTCTCTGTGCAGTCCTGCTGTGCTTGGTAATAAAAGCACACTCTGGTGTAGTCCCAGCATGGTTGGCATGTCATGGTGTGACTACAGTAACTCCAAAGGCTGTCTGTTCCCTACATGTGTACAACAGTCCATAACATCTTCAAAAGCGTATTTTTGAGAACATTCTGAGCTTTTATGAAAATTAGAACTAAGGTTTGCAAAGTACCAGAGAGCAGACACTTGACCCGGGCCAGGTGTGGTTCCTCACACCCATGATCCCAGCACTCAGGATGCCTTTACCCTTAGTTCAAAGCCAGCCTAGGCTACGTAGTGAGTGATAAGCCACACAGGGCTATAGAATTAGAACCTGACTTGCCCCTAAACCAAGCAGTCACTGTGAAGGGGTAGGCAGCAGCTGACCTTAGGAAGGGGGATCTCCAGGACAAGGCAGAGGACATCAGTGCAGAGAAGTGTGCATGAGTGCCAGCACATGGCCTATGTGCTAGCATGGTGGCCTAGGGCAACAGCCCTAAGTTACTCTTCTTTGACTCCACAGAAAAGAAGCCAGGCTCCAAGGCACAGTTCATGTGACTCAAAGAAACTGTACACATCTTCAGTAAATTATGTTTGTAGTCTCCTAGGAGATACAACCAGCAGTGTAAAGTGAATGACCCTTGGCTTTAGCCCAGGGGTGACAGGTCACATACATTATTGTAACACTCTCCCCAAGTCCTAGTGAGCCTCTATTCATCAGTCCCATGTTTATGAATGCAAATATGTCTAACTGCAAAAGGGGTTCATGTTTTGATGACCGGTACTCAGAGTTATACTTAAACCATGACCTTAAGTTCTTTTATTGGTGTCCTGAGTCCCAATCTCAGGTAAAAAGACAGAAATAATTGTCACCAGAAATGAGGAAATGATTATCTAGAGACAGGGTTCACCCTCAACCCTCTAGCTGGGAAGAAGCAGACTCAATCTGATTCTTTTGTCTCTGTGTTCAATTTCCCATCTCTTGTCTCAGTGACTTTCAGCTCTGGGCATGAGACCCATACACACCCACATTTTTCACCCCTCCACCCCACCCTATTCCCTAGTGCTAAGAAATGATGACTTTGTAGACACCCAAATCAGACTTTCTGATTCAATAGGTACGGAATTTCACCCAGTAATTTACATCTTGAACAGCTTGCTGCTGCTGTGACCACATTGAGACCTGAGAGATGGAATAAATGGGAGTCCTTACCACTTGACCCACGTCATAAATGCTCTGAATCTTCAGTTTTCCCTGAATGGAAAGCTCTAGCGATCCTTTGTTAACAGCTATTTTTCCTGTGTTCGAAATGAATCTAGTTTGCTAGATCTCTTGATCTTTTTCTTTCTGGTGCTGTAACAAAATGCCTGAGGCTGGGTGCTACATAAAGGAAATAAGTTTATTTAGCTCTTAGTTGGGGAAGCTGAAGATACAAGATAAAGAGCCCCATCTGTTCATTCTCTGGTAAAACTGCCCAGACTCCACAATGTGGCTGAGAAGCAGAAAGGGAAAATGGTTACTACACAAAGGACCAGGCACTGGTGGCCTCACCTTACAAAACCCCTTCTTATGGCAGTGAGCTCATTCTGCACCACTCAGCATCAGCACTGATGCTGGTACCTCTGTGACCCACTCATCTCCCACTGGGCTCCTGTGCTATTTATGTTATTGTTTGATTTGTTATAGAGAAGTGGTCAATCTCTAGAAGCCCAGGCTGTCCCAGGATTTACAGTGATTCTCCTGCTTAAACATCCCAAGTGTTGGGGCTATAAGCTGAGCTCAAGTGCCCGGCATAGACCTCATTACTTACAGATATCCCTGCCTCAGCATCCCCACATTATGGGGGAAGAGGAGAAGAGAGGGAGGGAGGGAGGGAGGGAGGGAGGGAGGGAGGGAGGGAGGGAGGGAGGAAATAAGGAAATGAAAAGAAAAAAGAGAGTAGGGGAGGTGAGGGAAAGGGAAAAGAAAAGGGAAATGGAAAAGGAAAGGGAAGGGAAGGAGTTCACAAACCTAAAATCAGAAGCCACTCTGGAGGAAAGCCATAAACCTGAGTGGTGACTTCCCCCTAGGACATCCTCAGTGGTGACCTCCCCCTAGGACATCCTCAGTGGTGACCTCCCCCTAGGACATCCTCAGTGGTGATTTCTCTTTATGAAATCCCTGGCTCTAGCACTCTACCCTCTGACCACCAAGACCAGCACAGAGGAGCCACACCTCTTCTGTCTCCTAAAGAAGACATCATTTCTTATCATGGAGCCCAGAGTCAAGCCAGTGAGGTCTAGGTCTGCCCTTTAGGATTTGACCACAGTGGCTTTCTTAGGACTGAACTAACACAAGAACTGCTCAGGTCCTAGCTCTATAGTACCACTCACCATGATACCTTAGAGAGGTTAATTAACTGCCTAGAGTTTCAGTTTCCTCGCCTACAAAGTAGGACAGACAGATGAGTAACTAGACAGATGGATGGAACAGATATCACACATCAACCTTGATGTGGCATGCACATATGCACACTTCTGGGACCCTTTGAGGAATAAGAAAAGAACAGTTTCTTCAATACTGAAGGTGATGCCTACTGAAATATAGACAGTGAGTTCTAGAAAGTGCCCTCTAGATGTTTCCAAACCTTCTGACTGGGCCTTTATGAGCTCCAAGCTTGGACAGCAGCACAGTCTTGCAGAGGGCACACCTATTTCTGGAATGGGAAGGGTGCCCTCTCAAGCATGCCAAGCATGTAGCCCACTAGACCTGGATGTTTCAGGCTACTTCCAGAATTCCTCTCAGGCTCAGGATCTCGGGCTAGCAGAGGTTAATGCTCTATGAACATCCTGACTTTCATAGGTAGATTGAAGTCTCACTCATTCACCATTAACTGGAAGTTCAGGCATCCTGAGAGGCCATTGTGATGAAGTTCACCACTTCTGCGGAGAACTGATCGATTGCTAGTATAAATCAATTATATATAAAAGAAGGAGTTTCGCTTACTTGAGAGAAGAATTATATGCAGGCCATTAGAGAGAGGTGTTCATTTACACACACTCTGCTAATTACAAATCACTACCTATTAACTCAACCCATTTCTTAAGGAGCCTACCATGCTGAACCTTAGTAAAATTAATAGGGAATTACTGAATCTGCTGAAAAGTAATCAAACTGTGTCTTTCCCACAGTGTTTTGTAATCCATGCCAGACATCAAGGTTATTACAAGCCATAGAACTTTGCACATCTCTATGGACGCTGGCTATTAGGTTCCCCTCATCCCACACATTAAAAATAGCTGAACACAGTGAAAGGTCAAGTTTCTGACGAGGAGTTCTAGAGTCAGTGTAAATGGAAATAGTTTGGGGTAGGTTGTGGTAGGGGCTAATATATCATCAGCCCTGGAATGTCGCTCATCTCTCTTAAAGCCAAGCAGAAGGAAGGAATTTGACTTCTAACAAGGCTCTTGGGACCCTTGAATGTTTCTAGACCCTACACCAGACAGTAACCCACAGAGGCCAAGTACAGAGAGTATTGAGTTGGGCTGGGACATGAGAAAGTACCACCTTCTACGGAACGGCTTCAGATTCCCCCTGAAGTACTGAGGAGTAAACCCAAGGCCTCATGCATGATAGGCCAACACTCCTCCAATGAGCTGCACCTCGTCCTTTTTTAGACTTTAACTTTGAGGCGGAGTCTCGCTACCTTGCCAAGGGTGGCCTTGAATCCCCAGGGCCTCAAACTTTGCAACCTTCTGCCCAGCCTCTCTTGTATGTGGTTTTACGATGCAAGCCATTGTTCCTGCAACATTCTTTAATTAAATCAGATTTTAATTGCACCAAGTCTTAGTAAACTTTTGATCTTCTGGAGAATAGAATGTGGAGTGTGCATCTGTCTGAGGCCCTGGTCACTTCGGCAGGTATGGTGGTATGAACCAACCACAAGGAAGCCTTAGTTCCTTACATAAATCACAGGAATGTGTTACAAGCAGGAGATAGGTAGCCATTAGACCATGTATGTTTCCACCCTCTTTGATATCGCAGTGTCTGTACGATACAAAAAAAAAAAAAAAAAAAAAACCAAGAAAATATAAAAATGAACGTCCTTTATTCTATAGAGTTTATTCCTCAGTTTGACTTGTAAGATGGCAGGGCTGCTATGGCAGACAGTTGGGGGTTGGTCAAAAGGCTAAACATAGAGTTGTTGCTATCTTATCCAAGGTACATACCCCCAAAACCCCAAAGAAAATAGACAGAGAGGTGCATCCAATTATCCACCAAAATGGATAAACAAAATGCGATATGTCCACTTAAAGTAATGTTATTTGTTCTTCAGAATAAATCTGAAAAATACGGCATGCAGAAATGATGAAAACTTACTGGGGGAGAGCAGGCAGACACAGGAATGTAACCACTGTGTGGTTCCTCTCATGGGAGGCTCCAAAAGTAGGCAAATTCATGGAGACAGAAATCACAGGATAGAACTTTGAACCACCAATCCTGTACAGCCAGCTTGCCCCAGAGATCCTTTACCTCTGCCTCCCCAGTGCAGGGGCTGTAGACAGCCTACCAACGTTTGTGTGTGTTCTGAGGATGCAGACTCTGGTCTTCAATTCCATGGCAAGGGCTTTATCCATTGATGATCCCCCTAGGCCCTGGACCAGTTATTGAACCTTTCACAACCCCATCTTTCCTGGCCAGACCACCAGAAAGACCAAATGTATTCTTATACACAGCTGCTAAAACCCAAGTCCCAAGTTACTTTCACAGAAGCAAGTAGACTAGTGGTCAGCAGAGCTAGGAAGAGTTAAAGGGAAGAGGAGGAAAGAAAAGGATGCTGGTAAGGACCCCACATGAGACCGTGAAAATGAGCACGCGCATCCGTAGTACCACTATGTGATATTCATTTAAGAGGGGAGTTTGAAGATTCCCATAACAAAAATAAAATAGATGTGGTCAAGGAGGTTCAACTGCTGCTCCATACATCAAATACCAATATCAAATTACCAGACTGTGCCCCGAAGATGTGAAATTGAAAATAAAAAGTCAAATTACACGGAAAGAACATAAGCCTAGTGC
The DNA here is from genome assembly GCF_011762505.2 of Arvicanthis niloticus. Classification (NCBI taxonomy): domain Eukaryota; kingdom Metazoa; phylum Chordata; class Mammalia; order Rodentia; family Muridae; genus Arvicanthis; species Arvicanthis niloticus. Next base: position 9,027,707 of record NC_047676.1, on the reverse strand, counting down.
AGTGTGTGCAGAGAGCCAGGGGCAGGCTCCACCCCTTTTTATGCAGAGTAATAGGGTGGCCCGGGAGGAAGGGCGGGTCAGGGATCTGACTAACCCACCACCATGCTTTCTCTCTGCCAGGTTTCCACACAGCCTGTCCCCCAGGAGCCCAGCAGGAAAGACTACGAGACCTACCAGCCCTTTCAGAATTCCACACGAAACTATGATGAGTCCTTCTTTGAGGACCAGGTTCATCACCGCCCTCCAGCCAGCGAGTACACCATGCACCTGGGCCTCAAGTCCACTGGCAACTACGTCGACTTCTACTCTGCTGCCCGTCCTTACAGTGAACTGAACTATGAAACGAGCCACTACCCGGCCTCGCCCGACTCCTGGGTGTAAGGAGCCAGGAAACGAGACACTCCGGGGACAGTGCATGTGCATGCATACACCACAGGACATTCTGTTTCTTTTCTTTTCTTTCTTTCTTTCTTTTTTTCTTTCCCTGCAAATTTAGTTTGTTAAAGCCTGTTCCATAGGAAGGCTGTGATAACCAGAAAGAAATACTCAGAGCTATTTTAGAAAGCTAAAAAAACGAATCGAGAGTTAACTGGGAAATCGATAGGAAGCTAAATGCAATCCTAATTGTGACCGTATTCAACACCTTTCTAGTTTGAACTGTAGCGTTTTGAAAGTGCTTTATAGTCCGTACGGCTGGAGGAAGGAGAGAGGAGACAGTCAGGGTGGTGGGCGTGGAGGTTATCGCTAAGCACAAGACAGAATAGTTTACACACTATGGGGGACGGCTTCTCACGCTTTGTTTACTCTCTTCATCCGTGTGACTCTAGGCTTCAAGTTGCATTGGGGTTCCTCTGTACAGCAAGACGTCTCTTGCCTTTTGTTAATGCATTGTTGTAAAGTATTTGATGTACATTAAAGACGAAGAGTGCATTGTGTATATTACACCAATGCCACTGTGTTTCCTCATCAATGGTTCTAAATATTGCTTCAATTTCAAACTTTTGAAAGATGTATGGGTTTCCAGTTTTCTTTTCTTTTCTTTCTCCCAGTATGTTTTAACAAAAAAAGGAGAAAAAAAAACCAGGAAAAAAAAGGAATATTTAGCAGTATTGTTCGTTCTGATATGTGATTTGTTTGTGGCAACTAAACGCGGCATCCAGCAGTCTCTCCCAAGCTAACACGTCATTCCACACCCCTTGTCAACAAAATGCTTTTTCACTGCCTAAAATTCTAGATGTAGATATTTGAAATAGATTTTTTTTCATTTATACCAGTTTTCTTTATGATGATACAGTGTTAAAAGGAAATAAATTACAATTGATCTGTCATCCATCCTTGCTAAGAATGTCTATTTCCATGGACCAATCTTACAAAATACACATTCTTGCTCGTGTGTCTGTGCGTGTGGGGGTGCGTGCGTGTGTGTGTGTGGGGTGTGTGTGTGTGTGTGTGTGTGTGTGTGTGTGTCGGTGTACGTGCAAAGCTGACCTGTGTGGGGTTGTATTTGGATAGAAGCAGTTTCATCCGCTATCCATCGTGTGTACCAGCCTTTGTTTTTTTTTTCCAGCATCCGTGTGCATCAGTCTGTCCCTCTCTTAATGTACCCCGCTCTTCTCACCATCTAGTGGCTCAGGATATTAGGCCGGCTGAGGTAAAGTAGGATTTTCACTCGATCACACATTCTTGGACGCCACCTCTTTCTACAGGTCAATCCCTTCCATATTTTATGCCCTCAGAACATGCTAAACCATGGTCGACTCAGTAGTTTCCCCTTGAGGCCAATTACTTGAAGTATCCCTAGGAGATGTAAACTGCTCACCTTATTCCCTCTCAAACTGTTTTTTGTTTTTGTTTTTGTTTTTGTTTTTTGTTTATGTGGCAGGAGCAGTAGACAATTATGGACTAGATGATTAAAACTAAACTCGAAGCTAACGTTAGACTAGTGGTTAACAGAGCTAAGAAATAAGGCTGACAACCATTTCAGAGAACGTGGGCTGCGGGCAAATTAGCTTTGTTCTTTAGATGCAAGTGACTGAGGCCAAGAGGTGCCTGGCAAATGTTAACTGTTCTTGGAAAAAAAATAAAAAAAAAAATAAATAACGAAAGAAATTGGCTGCCATCTTCCTTTAAAACTTGCCCCGCCCCTTTCTCTACCTAGTTGAATTGGGCTAAAAGCAATGGTTCTATTTTCAGTCTGCAAACAGTGGTTTTCTCAAAGTTAACAGTGATTCAAATGTGCTTTCCTCATGCAGAGTTTGGGAAATGAAAAGTGAACTTCCAGAGAAGAGCTGCAGGCACCAGCTTTACATATGGATTGTCCTATAAATTATATACCATGTTGTTCTGTGTGTTAAGGATTCTCTGGGATTCCTCAAAGAAGTGTACTTCCATCCGTGCAGAAAGATAAATATGTAGCATCAAGGGCGAGGACACTTGTATTGCCTGTGTCGTGAGATGAAAGAGTCATGTTTATCAAAGCTGAGAATGTACTATCACTTACTGTAGCCTAATGGCTGACTTGCTTTCTTCAAGTTTCCACTCCGAGGGAAATAAACACATGTGTTGAGGATCTTCCTCCAGGAAGAACTTGTTATTTTCTTTATGATTCTGAGTCTGAATACATGGCTCAGCTCACATCAGCAGTTCTTTGAGACCAAAGATGTCTTTGCTATCTATGGATCTTTAAGAGTACATTACACCAGACTGTGATGAACTGATTGAGAAAGGATCCCTTGGCATCAGAGGTAGAGGTACAAAAGAAGATTTGGAGTGATCAAAGTTATTTAAGCCAACCAGTTTTTCTTTTAAAAAAAAAAAATATGTACATGCAGAGATATAAGACAAAGCTTGTATCCTGTAGACTGGGAGGGAAAGAAAGATGATCAACAATGGAAGAAGAAAGGAGAGAGTGAGTGGATAGATGAAACGTAAGTGCATGGAAAGGCTTCACCTGAGTGTGTGATGTAGCCCAAAGTCCCCATGAGCCCCCTTGGCAAAAGATGATGAGCAGTTGAGTCGTGGTTTATAATGAGGCACGCACTGGATAAAGTATCAAGGTGGCACAGGACTCTTCTTTGATTTTGCTTTCACTGTGTTGATGACCAGTTAAGACACATTCATCCCAAGTGGCTACTGTTTGGTTCTTCAGAAGCCTCTATAATGTGGATTTCTACTAAGAAGAGAATGGTGTTTTTTCAGAAGAATCTGCATGAACTCCCAATATTTCTTTTTTTATTCAATGTTTATAATAGAAAATAAATATACTCAATGAACTTAGTACATAAAATCCAGACCATATGTATGAAAAATAGACATCCTTTCTCACATGAGAGTATCAGCAACAGAAGCTAAGGAGCACTTGGCATTTTTGTGGTTAATCTTAGCCTATGAAACAAGATCTTTCAATACTGGATCAATTGTAATGTTACTCAGTACTTTGACCTTTATTAATAATCATGGTTTAGCAATAAAACATCACAGTTATAAGAACTAGAGTAACATGTGAGAACATGTCACATGATGGCAATCTAGGTGAAGTCTGACCAATTACAACCCCTTTTGTACTGATAAGACATAATAGGAAGTGTTATTTTCCGATGGAAAGGCAGAGTTTAAACTCTGCAGCAAAACAAACTACCACAAAGCTTTGTGTATTTTGTGTCTTGTTTATCTTACCTCTGTTCCCCTTTGTTATGTGGTGCTAACACCCTTATTCCTGGGGATTCTACCTCTGGAGGAAAAATTCCTATCTGAAGAAATTAGGTGCTGTCACATGTATAAAGGAAAGAAACCACAGCCCTTGCCTAAGAAGCCACTGTTTTTGGCAATATCCCCGCAGACCAGTAGGGACACTCTGGCCAGCCGGTACATCTCCACCTGTGATGCAGAGGAGTCCATGGCTAGTCTATTAACAAGGTGAGCATTACCACCTAACTTTACCATCCAATGGGAGGCCACACTGTATCTTCCATAAGACCAAAGAGGAAAGTAAGTCAAGTTTCTGGGAAGCCCAGGATATATATTAGAAATCACTGGTTGAGAAAATGTATTCCTATAACTCTGATCTCCAAAGTCCCCAGTCCCTAAAACTAGCAGCAATTACACAGCTTGCTTTAGGACAAACAACCTGTGCAGTCTCTCTAGGCTCCTTGTGGTCACTACTTGTCATTCTCCTGGTGACCATAGTTTTCCTGTGTTCGGACACCAAATTCTACCTAGACTGTACTCATGTTAGAGAGTACAAACCTGACCACATCTGAAAACATGAACATTTTTGAGTCTCATTTATCCAGAAGTTCCCACACAAACTGACTAGTATTTAAGTCCTTAATAAGAGAGCTGGACCTTGGGTTGCTAAGGCTTCCTTCCAGTTTTAGACATCATCTTCTGCCGGTGTGCACCTCAGACCATGATCTCACTGGTAGTGCCATGGAGAAGGCTCTGTGGGTGGAGTCTCCACACAGAGTATCCTCCTGTATCCTGTAAAACTAAGTGGAGATATGTCCTGAGCTATTCTTGACCTTACAAAGAGAGGAGAGCAAGCTCTCTTGCTGGAACATGAACTACAACTGAAACACTTCCAAGTTGCAGACATGTGCGCCTTTCATTGCATATAAAACTCTGGTGCCACCAGGCCTGTAAACCCAGATACTTGGGAAACTGACAAAGGAGAATCACAAGTTCAAGGCTAGCCCGTTTCAAAGTAGATGGGATTTTGTTCAGTGGCATACCACCTAATCACTATGCATGAGGATCTGGGTTCAATGCCCAGTAAAGAAAAAAATTCATGTGAAATTCGATCTATGTAAATCAGTAGCAGTGGCTGTCAAGTGATTGATAGAGGCACATAAATATCCTGCTGAGGATGTGGGCCTGGGTTTTCAAAAGCCCAGCACTATAAGACCTATCCCTAGGGCTTTAGAGAGAGAGAGCACAATTTACAGCAAATACAATTCGCTGTCTTTGAATGCTTGGATCACTAACAGTGATGGTAAATCCAAGAGGAACGTTGACGAGGCCATTGGAAACTGAGACTCTGACATAAGATACAAAGCTAAGAATCGTCTCCTGAGGGTGGAGAGTTGAAGAACTGAGATGGGTAGAAATACATTTGCTTAGAGTATGTGGAGAAAGAGAGTCCTAGAATGGTGACAGTCCTGTGGTAAGATGAGTGCTTCAGGGAAGGAGGCTGAAGGAGAAAGCACAGAGCATTATGCTACTGTCAAAATCAGGGGAGGAGGGACTCATAAGAGGGAAGCGGAGATCTCCCCGACAGGTGCACAGGATAGTGAGGAGGAAGATGGATGAGAAACAGCCTTTGCAGGGCATGTGTGACCTTAGAGAGTGGGTGCAGAAGCAGGCAACTTGGAATACTGGCCAGAGACAATTAAAGCTGGACAGAGATCCACTTTGGGATAACTGAGAAAGCTTACAAACCATGGAGCAAAGCTAACTCTCCTCACGCTGATGGTTTGACAACACCTCTGGTGGGCTGTGTTTTAAACTTGGGGACCATTTAACACTTGTCCCATTGTCCTGCTTACTATCAGGTTGTTCCTAGGAGATCCAGACTCGCTTTTAAAAGAGAAATGCGTTCGGTATTGTCATATAGCTTTTGGCAATATTACATAGCTAACAAATTTCATACTTAGTCACGGAATCAAGAGGTTTTAGCTTGGTATGTGATTAGCGCTCTGTCAAGCACAAAAGCCATAAGGAGACAAAAGCGTGTCCAGGATCCACCATTCATTTAGCACCGTGGCTTCTGCATGTAGCAGTGGGAGCGAGTTCAGTCCTTAGCTCCTTAGGGTTAGGGTTCATTCGACAGGCTTCCTCAACAGAGATAGGTCACACTGTACCCTACATCACAGTGACTGCCATCCTGGCTGCTGTTGCCATGGGATTTCCAGATTCCCCATCCTTCACACCCATCCCACCCAGCTCTTGACAGAGCCCATGCTGCATTGTCAATGTAAGACGTTCTTGGCTGGAACTTGTCCTCACTGTTACCATAGCTTTCTCTATTCATGAATACAGAAGAAAAAGAGGGAACCATTCCTAGTGGCTGCAAAGAATCTTTATGCTCATAATTGAATTCAAATATCCATACAGTTCAATCACACAGATCTTCATGCAAATAACATGCCAATCATGTATTGGTAGAACTATGTGTATACTACCTGAGTAGCCTGCCATTAATGAAAGAACTGCTATAATACCATTGACTGGTTTTGCTGCTTTAAAATTTTTGTTAGTTCTTTGGGGATTTCATAGAACACATTTTGATCCTACCTCCCATTACCTGCCCACCCAATTCTGTATCCTCTTTCTTGTTAATCCCACCAAGTCTAATATTTCTGCCTGAATACTCTTTGATGTATTCTTATCCATATGGTCAACTTACCAGGGGGACCACATGCTCAAAGAAAATTTGCTGTTTCTCTCCCAGCACCTAGTAATTACCAATAACTCCTCAGCTAGGGGTAGGACTTTACACAAGTGGAGATTTGATCTGGCTTGAGCTTGGGCAGGTCTTGTGCATACTTTCACAACCGCTATGAGTTCATAAGTGCATGTGCCCTGTTGAATCCAGAAAATACCGTGTCCTTGTAATCATTCACTGGTTCTGACTCTTAAAACCTTTCTACCCCCTTTCCATAAAGACTCTGAGCCTTGTGAATAGAGGGATTGATGTGTCTCATTTAAAGCGGGTACTCCATAGCCTCTCATTCTCTACACATGACAAGTTGTAGATCTCCATGTCAATCAGCATTTATCGACTGCAAGAAGCTTCTCTGAAGAGGGTTGAGAGATGCAATAAACTATGAATACAGCAATAAAGCATTAGAAGTTGGCTTAATAATATATCCTGTTACAGAAAAGTTGTAGTAGGTTGGCTCCTAGGACAGTGGTTCTCAACCTGTGGGCCACAACTCCTTTGGGGGTCAAATGAAACTTTCACAGGAGTCTCATATCAGATATTCTGTAAATCAGATAATTACATTATGATTTAAACAGTGCAAAATTACCATTATGAAATAGAAACAAAATGATCTTATACTAGAGACCCTGTCTTGACCCAAATAACAATGTCAAGTATGAGTGTCATCTTGAGGAGTGGGCCTTAGATACAATCAGAAGGTTGTTAGCTACTCCCGGGACAATTATTTCATCATCGTACCAGAGGGCACATCTACCAGGCCAATCATTGCTACCTACTGCTTATAGAGTTCTATAACTAGGTATGATTGATAGTTACTTTCCTCCTGTGGTAAAGTACATAGAACCTTCTAGCACTGTAGAGATAGTCAGTATGAATTAAAACTTCCAGTTAATACCAACTTGGTTTCTACAAGTATGTGATGGCTTCAACAATAGGGTCCTGTGCTGAAGGATAACCAATAGTGTTGGCAATAGCCAGGGTTACCGGGCGGCCTATGGTACTTCACTGGTCAACAATTCAGAAAGAGGTAACCCATCCCACTGGGATTTCTTTTTTTTTTTTTTTGTTAGTCTATAGTGTCTATCAGGGACATTGTGATCTTGATCTTGTTCTAGGTTAACTGCATTAAAACTATATATATATATTTTATATATATATGTGTGTGTGTATATAATATATATAATATATATATAATAATATATATATATATATATATATATATATATATATATATATATATTACTGATATCTTCCACAGTAAGTAAGTGAGTTTTCTTACGACTTTTTTCGAAAGTATTTAGTGTTAGTTATTTCTAAAACCGGAATTTTTTTTTTTAATTCTTAGACTTTAATGAAAAAAAAAAGTGTGGCATACAAAAATCTATGGGACACAATGAAAGTAGTTCTAAGAGGATCATCTTTACCTGAAAATATATACACAGAAATTTGTTTACAAATAGACATATAAATATATATAGTTTAAATGAAGTTTTCCCTTCTGGGCTTTCAATGCTTCCTCTAAGAGCCAAAGATCACCTAACCAAAAAAAAAAAAAAAAAAACACCAGGCACAAAATAACCCTCTTTTGAGTTATTGGTATGAGTTATTCAAGAGAGACTCCCAAAACATTTTAGGCCATTACTATTGCCCCTGGTTTCCCCCCAGAGACAGAAGGTAAGTCTCTATTGCTGAAGACACCATGCACTTCAGACACAGGGCCTAAAGAGTCCTGAACTAGAAGAGGCCTGAAAGCCTTCTCCATACAAACTATCTTTTATGGTACCAGAAGGTGCTATGCAAGCTTCCAAATTAGAGAAGCAAGCAAAAGTCCAACCCAGCTATGATGATATGAACCACAACAATATCCAGAGTGGAATGATAACCGTAAGTATGTGATGATGGTACACATGTCTTAGCAGTAAATAACAACTCTCTAATTAGACTTAAGACTAGCTCAACAAGATGAAAATTGTGTCTGGTCCTGGAATACAACCTAAGGTGACTGAAGTCATGAATCTGGGAGGAAAACCTTCTCTTTACTAAACCAGCAGAGTCCCTACCTACATTCTAAATATTTCTCTTTATCCTCAAGATAAGTGTAATCTTCCTTCCTTGTTAAGAGAACCTCTTTGCAACAGACAGAGATCATTACAGAAAGCCACAATCAATCAAAATGCAGAGTCATGGAGCCTAATCCAAGCTTATATACCTACAATGTCTGCACCTAAGGCATGAGGAGCATCGTGCAAGAGTGGACAGAAAGACTGTAAAAGGCAGAAGACTGGGGAGTTTGCTGTGTGGTTATCTCTTGGAAAAGTCAGAAGCTTATACTCATAAAGTCTCACCCACATGACTATAAACATGACCTGAACAAGGATGACATATATATATGTGTGTGTGTGTGTGTGTGTGTGTATACATATATATGTATATATAGTTTTATATATATACATATATATGTATATATATAATACTCAAAGGAGTCTCACTTCTACACAAAGAACTAGAGACAACTAAGGTAAGCCAAAAGTGGGAGAAACAGTCTTCCCAGGAAAGAGCACCTGAATAATTTATCCAATGACAATGATCAGCCCTGAAAGTGTACATGCAAGTAACATACAAATGACTGAGCCAGCTGTATTTGTTTATTTATAAATATATGCACACATATAAGTATATGAACATACATTCATATGTATGAATGTATTCATACATGTGTATATTAATACATATGTTTATATGTACATGCATAAGTTGGGGAAGACAATTTCCCCCTTTCAGCATACCTTAGTTCTCTGTAGTTCTTTATATAAGATTAAAAACTCATAAGCTTTTTCCCATCTGCACATATGGTTGATTATTCCGGGTGCAAGTTATGATTCTGATAGAACCCTTTGTACAGAGATGCCCTTCTCTACCCCCCTTCTTCCTCCCCCTTTCCCTTCCCTTTCCTTCTTTCTTTCTCTCTTTCTTCTTTCTTCTTACCTCTGATTGATTGGTTGGTTGGTTGATTGGTTGGTTGGTTAGTTAGTTGATTAACTGGATGATTTACTTACTTTGGTCTAATTAATACAAGTGGATCCATGCTAATGACCACAGTCTCTGCAAAGCAAGGCCATCAACCTCAATACCCAAAGAGAGTTTGCTGTACAGACTGTTCCTGCTTTTGCAAGTCAATTGTATGGCACTGAAAGTAAGGGGGTCCTCTGAAAAGAACACTAAATAATTGGCATTCCTTTGAAACCTGTTGGATCTTGGGGTTCTTTCTCTTGCACCCCTAACCTTCAGGCTCACGCTTCTCACAGACCCAGCTGCAGTGACTGCAACAGCTCTGTTCACCAGGGATGCCACATCAAGGTGCTATTTCCCTTCAGGCTTAACCCAATCTTTAGCAAGGTTCAACAAAGCTAATTAGCAAGTAGGTGATGGCAGAGAGGTGACATTCGGAAGAGAAGGAAAACCTCCCATGAATCCTCACTGTGACTGAGCACATGCTACTTCTGTTTGGCCCATGCTGCCCTGGACGCCTAGGTTTCACACTGGCACCTGCAGGTCAGACATTAGAGTTGGCATGAAGACATTTTCATTATTCATTGTTGATAAAGCTCTCAGTACCCAAAGAGGGCACTAAAGCTGCTGCTGCTGTGGTTTTTAGGGCACCGTCTCCAAGCTGAGAGCTGCCAAGAAAAAAAAAACTATGCAGAACACAATTCAGGTCAGGTCATTTTTAAAGTATGAAGAACAGCTTTCCTGGGATCTAAGAAGAGGCAGATAATTAGGAAAATCTTTGCTCTCAGTGGCTCCATGCATGGAAGAAAGTAAACAGAGCTGCCAGGTTGGAAGTTGACATTACACAATGACAATGAAGCTATAAGGATGTGAGGATGTCTCTCTGGAGCACCGCAGCTGTCACAATTTGTTTCTTGCATGTAACTGAAAGCCCGACCCAGATTGCAAGAAACAAAATAGAATTAATTGACAGATGTAGATGAAAAGTCCAGAAATGATGAAATTTTGGGCTTGGCCAGACTCAGGGACCAAAGTCATCCTTGGTTTGTTTTTCCTTCAGCTCTGTCTCCAGCTGTCCAGGTTTTCATCTCCAAGTTCAGAGGTAATAAGATCACCAAGAAGTCTGTGCTCTCAGCTTTGAGTCCATTAAGTAAGAATAAACCCAAGAAGCAAAGCGCTTGGATGTCTCATTATTGTCGGGTCATATGCTTGTCCCTGAATGAATCCCTATGTATAGAAGAATGGGAACCTCTCAAGACACAAACTGTGCTTTTAAGAGAACCATCAAGTGCAAAGCACCATACCAGAGGCTTTGCTGTGCAGTTCTTAAGTGGATTTTTAGAACAACTCCTAAGAAGTGTCTTTGATCTTTCTGATCTTCTAGGCAGGGAAGAGAGGCTCAGAGAGAATAAACAGCTTGTCCAGAGCACTGGAGCAATGGCTCAGTGGATAAAATAAATACTGCACAATGTGAGGACCAGAGTTCGGGTCCCCAGAATGCACATAAAAGCCAGGCAAACATGGTGGCTGCCTGCTGTCCAGTGCTCAGAAGTCCCAGGGGTAAGCTGCCTAGAATTGGCCAGCTATCGTTTCAGTGAGAGATCTTACCTCAATAAAAATGAATAGAAATTAAGGAATATACCTGACATAAGCCTGAGTTTTCCATATGAATACACATGCACATGTGCACACACACACACACACATGCACGCACACATGCATGCACACACACATGCATACATGTGCAAATAACTTCTCCAAAGTCACGGAGTAAGTGATGGGATTTGGAGTGTAATACTGCACTTAGGACTCTTATATTGAGTCACACTAGAGCTGCCTAATCCAAAGCAGAATGGTCCACAGGATTCTCGACAGGTAGTCAGCACTTTCCACAACACACACACACACTAGTTTGGCAGACCAATTAATAAAGTAAACAGCAAGACAGTTCCTAATATTCTAGCTACTTCTACACTCCCTATCAGGAGCTGTCTATTGGGATTTGTTTCTTGTCTGATTGATTCATCCCATTTTCTTAGGCCCCCTACACCCTAGTCTACTAAAGTTCTAGGTCTTTTTTGGTTTGACTTCACATTCTGTTTGTTTTTCCAGATATGAACTCATGTTACCAAGACCCTCTCTTCTTACGTCTGTGTACTTGGTATTTTCACCCACACTTGTATTCCATCCTGCTCCACCTTTTGCACCTTCATTCATGACTGAAGTGGCACAGTGGTTACTATGAAGCTATCACAGACCTTCATCTCCATCTCATGATTGATAGCAAATTGCCCATTCAGGGGCATGCAGACTCAGATGACATTTAGAGACAATTTTATCTGTGAAGACTATTTTTCTCATGTTATATATGCCAGAAAGAAACCAAGTGAGCCTTACCTGCTTAATGTCTCTAAGAGTTGTCCATCACAATGGCCACATTATGTAGTGAGAGCATTGCAATGACCACATAGTGTGGAAAAAGCATCACAAAGACTGTATTATGAAGCAACAGCATCACGATTTCCATATTACATAGTAACAGCATAACAAAGACCACATAATATAGTAAGAGCATCACAATTACCAAATTAGGTATTAACAGCACCACAATGACCGTATTATGTAGTGACAGTATCTCAGCCTTAAAGTTTCTACAGTGCTGAGAACCTTTAAAGTGTGCTTCTAGACCTTTTGACTTTGCTTTCTAGACTGCTGTAACCAAAACACCAGAGGGCAGTTGATTTAAACAAAAATATTTCCTTTTCATAGACTTAAATGGAGGCTGAAGTAGATTTGAGATCTGAATCTTTATTAATAGGAAGCTGCATTATTTTTTACTGTAGCCTCTTTCTATAGTAGAAGCAAAATGAAGGGTGTGTGTATGTGTATACATGTGTGTATATGTGTGTGTTCACACCACACTGCATATGTGATAGTCAGAAGACAATCCCACCCTCCACGTTGTTTGAAGCAGAGTCTCCTTGGTGTTTACACTGGTCATACAGTTAGGTGGCTTTTGAGCTTTCATGGACTCCCCTTTCTCTACTACATCTCACTGAGAGAATGTTGGGAATGAAGACATATTCTACCATTTCTTTTTTTTTCCTTGGGTTCTGGGGATTAGAACTCCATTCCTCAACTTAGGTCAAGGACTTAAGCCAATGAGCCATCTTCCGGTCCAGAAAATAACTTTCTTGCCTGAGTCTCCATTTGCTCTATCTCCAGAATAAGAGGGTTGACCTAGAGGGACTCCCAAGGTCCTTTCCAACAGATTTACTCTCTGCCATCTATGGATTTGTTCCGTGATGCTTTCCTTTCTTGCTATTATAGTTTTGAAACCAGACACTATTTTTAAAACAAAATCTTGTACAAGGATAAACAACACCCCCCCCCCCCAAAAAAAGGATAAACACCAGCTCACTCAATGTCCTCTGTCATCTTTGCAGTCCTTATACAAAGGTCTTTCACAACAAAGTAGTTCCTTGCCTGTCCATAAAAATCTCACCAAGTACTTTTCGGTGATGAGAAAAGTGCTCCATTCAGGTTTTTAATATGCACTTCTGCTCTGCACAGCTCCCTCCGGAAACTCAGCAATTTGCTTTCGATTACAGGACAGGAGTAAATCATCTATTTAAAAAAGACATAAGTGGAGCAGAGGAGTTGGTTCAGTCTGCAAAGTGCTTGATGCATAAGCATAAGAAACCCGTGTTCATTTCCCAGCATCCAGGTTTGAAATGTCTGGCATGGTGGCATATATTCATAATCCCTGTACTGGGGAAGGAGAACCAGGAAGATCTATCCCTGGAACTTTCTGAACAAACAGACTATGAGACTCAGTGAATGTAAGGTGAATGAGAGACCTTGTCTCAAAAACCAAGGTGGGAATCAATAAACAAAAACACAAAGAATACCCAAGGTAGACTCTACTTGTACCCGCCTACCTACACATACACACACACATGCACGCACACACACACAAACACAAAGCACACACATACAGACACACACACAATAATCAGCAGTACTCCCTCCTTGCCTCCTTGAAGCTGCCTCTCCAAGAGATGCACAGTTAACATCTTAGCATCTAGCAGGAGTTTGTCTTCCAGCTACCACTGCCCACACTGCTTCAAAATGATGCACAGTTACCCATGCAAATAACCTCAGTCTCTGCACCACATGAGACATGTTCATCTTTCAAAAGAATGAATCACAAACACAGTGCTTCGTGTTTAGCCTACAAATGTAAAGGAGTGAAAAGTTACAAAATGTGTGGTGTCGACTCCAAATCTCCCGAGAGAGAGAGTCATTTGTCAACTGTACATACCCCACTCCTTGATTACAAATGCCCACCTTTAGAGACATTGGTGAAACAGAGAAACTTGCTCAGAGAACACAGTTTGTATAGTGACAACACAGGTTATAAAAATATCCACTAACAATCGCTGACAGAGGTTTTATTTCAGGTAGAAAAATTGTTAGAGTTGGCAACAAGAAGAGACAAGACCTGAAATAATTTATACTTACACGTTTTTTTCTGGCATTCAGCATCAGTCTGTGACATACATAGATGCACATAAGGGAGGACTTTGATCTCCTTGGGAGCACTTGTTTGAATTTAGCCTTTCTTTAATTCATAAGACGCTGCTCTGCTCTCTAGAAGTTCCTTTGTTGATGATTTGCTTCTTAGTCAAATAAGATCACAAGCAAGACAGAATTCTTTCAGGTAAGACAGTCTGAGTGAGAATGGAGCAGAGGGATTTTTGTGCAGAATGCTGGAAAGCCTGGTGACGTGGGCAGAAAGAGATGGATCCAGCACACAAGCTGAAACCCCAACCACAGAGCATACCAGGCAAGAGTAACTGTGGGCCGCAGAGGAAATCACACCCACAACACCATCATCCATAAAGACCGAGGACAAGGTGAGGGAGCACTCAACCAGGATGAGTCTTCTAACTCCCTGTGTCTAATTCTCTCTACCCTCTTTCGTCCCTCACTCCCAACCCTGTGCACGTGCACTCTCTGTAATGGGCCAAAATGGAATGCTAGGAGCCAGCTTTGCTGGCTCAACCTCCAACAGCTAGAAAACTAGACGTGTGTGTGTGTGTGTGTGTGTGTGTGTGTGTGTGTGTGTGTCCATCCTGTAGTGTGAACAATGCACTGTCTGTGGGAATGGAGGAAAATCCAGCCAGAATTGACTCAGTAGAGGGAAGAGTCCAAAGTCTGGAAGCTGAACTTGGGTAAAGGGAACTGAGTCTATGTGACAGATGCAGGGAAGAAGAGCCAAGAGAGGGAAGCCAACACTGCAGCCTGAATGTTTGTGCCTCCCCAGACACACTCACCTGGAGGAATCATGTATTGAAATTGCAAATTGATAGCATTGGCAGGTGGGGCCTTTTGGAGCCTTGGGAAAAGTGCTCATGGTCAGACTTCTGTAAAAGCAGCACCTTTATAGAAGAGGTCCGATGGGAGATGCACACTTTAGCCTCGACCCCTCTGCTTCACTGGATGTTGAATACTTCCAGATATGTCTCATCCCTGAGGAAGACAGCTCATCTTCAATGACTCTGTCTTCCAAACTCGGCCTTGGCTCCCCAGTTCTACTGGTTTTATGACAATGGGAAATGCTGTCAAATCACATTAGTCGGGTTTCATGGGATTATATTTTTTTTATGTGCGGCAATATATGTCGTGAGTTTTCAGGGTTCATTTGACAACTGAACGTATATCTCAGGTGGAAGCTCTTAACGTGTCAGGAAACTTGTATTCTAGAGAATTCACAAATTCTAGTTACAGCCCAGTCTTGCCAGCTCCGGGGACCCACTCAAAGAGTAGAATGGGGCATGGCTCCTTTGCAAAAACCAGGTCATCAGATAGGAGGTGCCTCCCAGGTATCTGGTGACACGGCTCTCAAGATCCCCACTCTCTATGGAATATTCTGGAGAGGATGAGCCAGGTGAGACTTCACTCTGAGGTGCTCTGGAAATCTTGGGAACTTTATAAATATTTGGGGTATGTGGTGAAAGAGGAGTTAGTGAGAACAGAGAGGCAGAAAGAGGTAACACACACTTCCAACTACCCTTAAAATCGTCCTTGAGATAATATTTTCACAAAGTTTACTTGTTCCATAAAAATATTGATAATAGATGAGCACGCCTAACAATGTGGGGTAAAGTGATATTTTTAAATGCTTATTTAAGCATTTTCTCTTTCTGACAGAAACTCTTACATCTTTAAATCATCACTGTGGGAAGAAACTTCATGGCTATCAAGCTTTGTATAATTTTGAAAGCCATCATCCTTGCACTGAACAAGAACACTTACACTGTTTACAGAACTTGGCAAAAACAGAAAGGCTCGGTGACAAGCCCATAAAGCTCTAAGTGATCCTACCGATGCTTGCACAATCGGTCACAAGTGCTTCTGTACGTTGTAGGATGTGTTGTCTCTGTTAAAGTTTTATTTCTATCATGCTGGAAACATTGAATATGCACTTGAGCCGATAAAACTTTTAAACATAAAAAAGTCAATAAAATACATTTGCTCTGGAATTCCGAGAGAGATACGGCTCTGTTCTACTTACCATGCCTACTGGAGAGTGTACGATGGGGCATTTTTCAGGTGGCGACAATTCTTTTGTCCTCCCCTATCTCATCCAGAATTGAGAGTGCACATTATCAGGTACAGGTTGTACGTTACGTTGATAAATTAAAGGTATGTAATCATTACTCCTGCGTTGGGCCTTTCAAAATGAATGAAAGCAATGTCTACGTGTGAAAATTGAAAGATAAGAGAGATGCAGACACGTGGAACATAGTGGAGAAAAGTGGGGAAAGCAAAAGCAAAGGGTAGGCCCTTCTGGGCAAGATCACAGGGGTCCAGAGCGTTGACTTCCTCCCACGTGAGTGTTGACTTCCTCCCACGTGAGGGCTGACCTCCTCCCACGTGGGCACTGACCTTTTCCCACGAGGGCACCTTTGGTCATAATGATTCTATGGTATAGAAAATACTGCATTTGATAGTTAAAATCTTGAACTCAGAAGTATCATTGCTCTCAGGAAGATAGGATGGGGGAGGAAGTGGAGCCTCCTCTGGAGCCTTCAGGGGAAAAAATGCCTCCCCACTCACATACTGCATTTCTATAAGATTCTGGCCTCCAGAAGTACAAGAAATATATATGTGTTGTTTTAAGCTATGATTTGTGATAACTAAAAAGAGGTAACTTATATAGATACCATTCTACCTGGGCCCCTAGGCCCCTTTCTAGAGGATATTTAAGGACATTGGGTAATAGTGGGAATTGTACTGGTATGTCAGTTTCAGATTTTACTTGGTCTGC
This sequence comes from Arvicanthis niloticus, assembly GCF_011762505.2. Taxonomy (NCBI): domain Eukaryota; kingdom Metazoa; phylum Chordata; class Mammalia; order Rodentia; family Muridae; genus Arvicanthis; species Arvicanthis niloticus. The sequence goes on along the minus strand of NC_047676.1, from coordinate 9,010,920 downwards.
ACGTTTGGGCTGAATATGTTTGAAGAATCTTTCTGAAATTGGTAGGAGTGCCTTTAAACAAAACCATTCCCCGCTCATCTGTTGAGAATAAAAAGCCAGCCATTAGTACAGTTTGTGTGGCTACCTCCTTATTGGCATGTTCATCCAATCAGCACGTTCCACAGCGTGACTTTGTCATTTTGTTACAAAATCTAAAACTGTAGCAAGAAGCGATAAACAACTGGATTCTTTGGAGTGACAACTGTTGTGTTCTGATAAACTGGGAGCAACCAATTTAGACCACTTCACGTGCATTGATCATTTCTCATAGAGAGGATGATGTGACCACAAAGAAGCAGATGGTGGGTGCCTATTCTAAAATAAATCACTGTGTAGAATAGCCAGAGCTGGCCTAATATACTAAAAACTGAGACAAATGAAAGCAAAAGAAGGTTTATAAGCGCATTGATGGTAGGGAAACCGTTGTAGGAGTATTCAAGAAAAAAACAAATGCCAAGGAATAAATAACACCAGGGCAAGCTCATCTCCCCATAGACTGTGTGAGAATAGAAATAATATTGCAGTGATTGAGAAAACGAATAAAGAAAAATATCCAACTATTGCCAAGTATTTGTGGTTTTTTCTAAACATTTAAAATATTTATTGGTGGCCAGAACTTTGTATGCCCCAAAAGACAGCCTACTCCAAGGTATAGAACCTACCAATGACAATATTGGCGCTCCATCTTCTTAGCCACTCAGACAAGATTCATGGTGATGAAGGTCATCCAGATTTAGGGACTTGTATATAGAAGAAGCTTCCATTCTTTATAAAGAACTCATAGTGGGGAAAAACACAATGGGATGTGTACGACAGAAAGTAGGCATGCCAACACCACATGAAGCAATGTGGGCCATGGACTGAAGTTTCTGGAGTAATCTGTCAGGGGCAGCTTTGCTTATACCTGAAGGCCTAAAATCAGCCATAGGCCTAAGTCAGCCTGCTAGTACAACGTCTTTGGTCTCTGTGAAAAAAAAACACTGAAACAGATGGCTAAAAGCTATTATAAACAAGCATCTTTGGTGGAAGCCTGAGTAGTCATAGACCTTGGGTAGCCTTGGCGGATAGTACCAACTTAGATAAGGACAAGTGAATCATAGACAGAGTCATAGTGTCCTGTCCCCTGAACCTTCACCCAGCTGACACTCTGTTCTGGAAGATATCTGTACTCCCCCTGAACACCTATACTCCTGCATCATCCCCTTCCCCACATCCTGCCTTTTTGTGTATATAACCCCTGTGTGAAAAAGTAAAAATTACGGTTTGATCAGCCTGTAGACAAGCCGTGTTTCTTTGCATCTTTGCCAGCTCCCCCCCCCCACTCTCTTAGGTGGTCTCCCTGGACCCCTGTTTAATGCCCTGTTGGGCAGGACAGTAATCCTGCTCTGTCCTCACCTCCCTGTATTCTTTCTTGATGTCTTATATTCTTCCTCCTCTGTTTGATACCTAAACAATGAAATTCCTCCAGCTCTTCACCTTCTTGATCTGGTTTCCATTCATAGCCAGTGCAGCTGTCTGTTACTGCCTAAGTGAAGAGATGTCGCCTGTCTCCAGTCAGGACCTTGCTCTCGAGTTGCACTCTTCATAAATAGCTTCGTACCATGCTCATGCAAGCTAGTGTAATCAAACTCAATGGTCAACAGACAACAAAACAATATGAAAGTGGGGGCAACTTATTGGGGAGAGGAAAGATTTTAGCAGGAGAGGGTTGGGGTAAGAAAGGAGAAGGAAGATGAAAATAACTAAAGTTCATTACACTCATGTATGATGCTACCAAAGAGTGTTTGAAGAAGAGTTTCAGGCTCTAGAGTAGGACAGCCTCGGAAAGCCCTCTGCTAGATAACTGAATGCATGTGTTGGGTATCCCTGTGAAGTTGTGCCTTAAACTCCCACCCAAGCAACTCTAGGGTTCATTCAGAATTCTTCTCCCTCCTTTACCCTGTCTGTTTCAGTAAGCAGTTTCAAGCCTGGTATGCTTGGTGTTTTGCCTTTCCCTGTCTCTGCTTTTCCCAAACCCTATTTCTTTCCACCTGCTTTACTGCACAGCACTTCCAGGGTCTTCTATTCCACAGAATGACCCCCTGGAGCATGTCATCTACTTTTATCCTGGATTTTACCTCCTTAACCTAGCTCTAGTTCCATTGCTGCGTTTCCAAGACCTTCCAAGATACAGTCCAAACTTCAAGAGTCTTCACATCAGAAAGTGCCTCTCCAGCAGCTTCCTCAGCTTCATGCCTGGATCTACCCCTCTACCGAGGACAATCTCTTGGTTATGACACAAAGTCTTCACGACTTACTACTTGATATGCATTGTATTACTATAATATGCCTACTCATACCTCACAACTTAGATTAAACACCATGTCCTCTAAGCAGCATTCTCTGGTGCTATGACCTGACCTAATTCCATTATATCTCCATCACTTCCTGTTGTAAGCAATTTTAGATTTTCTTGGGCAGATTTTCCTTAAGATATTAGTATTGGACCAAGAGTCCAACTCTAAGAGTCTTCATTCAAGCTGGAGCTCAGGACACCAAACCTCTCCAACACAGTGGATAGGTATGGTAAAGCCCTGAGCTGGTAAAGAGGTGTACTTTTTAAAGATTTATTTATATTCCCAAAGACCAGAAGAGGGCACTAGATCTCATTAAAGATGGTTATGAGCCACCATGTGGTTGCTGGGAATTGAACCCAGGACCTCTGGAAGAGCAGTCCATGCTCTTAACCACTGAGCCATCTCTCCAGCCCCAAGAGGTATATTTTTTATCACGGTTACAAGCAGGGTGAGGGGCTTTCCAATTTGGCAGTTACATGATTGGTTGGCATCTAAAGGTCATAAGCTTGGTGCAATTCTATTGGCTAGTAATGATTACAACTGGCTATGAACAATGGAGGCCAGCTTGAGTAATCTTATCTGCTATGTTAGGTAATGTCCTTCTTGATACTGATGGGTTGTTGCTAGGGTGGAATGGCTGTTGCTAGGGAAGAGACTAAGGGTGAAGTGGTTCCTGGAACAAAACATGGTTTTTCCAGTAACTGAGTTCAAACTAGGGGCAAGCTAAACACAAGATGGAGAGTCTAGGTACAACATAGAGTCTACTAGGCTAAAGCTAGCTAAAATAGTAAGGTCAGGCTCTTTATTAGCAATTCAAGAACATCTTTGGTGTCTTGAAGTCTTGACATCCCGGTGCAGTGTCTGGAACACAATGGTCAATAAATGTGGTGGCATAAAAATGTGCTGAGTTTGTGTCAGGGGAAAGTTGATATAATAATACAAGGCGCTATATAATACCAAGGAGTATCTGCTCAGAAAGACACTCACATTTGTGTAAGACTTGAGCATGTCACACAGACAAAGAAATGTTTTATTGAAATGGAAATACAGTCTATAGCATTAGGGATTGGGTGCAGTATTTGTCAGAGATTTCTCTGGGCAGATGGGAGATTTTGGGTCCCTGAAAGTGGAAAAATCTCAAGTAGCCTAATATTTGGAAACAATGGCTGCATGCTCTATTTCATTTATTTATAAAATGTATTAAATTTATTTATTTCATTTATTTATAAAAGTTTTGCCCAGAGTACCTATCAGAAATCCAGAAGTAGTAACAATGAAATCTGCCTTTATTCTATTAAGTAAATGTTTTATTACACTATAAAATAACAAATAAACTCTTTACAAAGTTTCCTGAAATAACCCTAAAATGCTACCTGACTTGAATTTGGAGAATACAGCCCTCTTTGGTGAATTTAATTAAATTAATTTTTTTTTAATTCTCTGGCAATTTCATGAATAATGTAATGCAGTTGGGTCATTTTCATCCCACAGTGTTATGCTCCTCCCCCTCAGTCACTGACTGCTCCCTCTCATCAAGTCTTCCTCCTCATTTAATGTATCGTTTGTTGTTCTCTGGGGGGCGGGGGGTTGTTTGGTTGGTTACCCACTGATTAGAGCTGCTTGTATGATCATAGGCAGAGGGTTATTTAGGGGAGTATAAGGAAATTATCAGTGACCACACCATTCAAGGAAATGATATCTTCCCCCAGCATCCACTAACTGCCAATCATTCCTATGAGAGAAGTGGGACCCATGATGGAGTATCTGTAGGCCCCATTTTATGCAGGTCTTATGCAGATAACCAGAACTGAAGTGAGCTCGAAAGTACAAAGCACACGTCTTGTCTAAGAAGACATCATTTGACAGTTTTCCTCTTACTCCTCTTCCTCCCTCTCCTCCTCCAGCTCTTCTAACCTTTCTGCCCCCTCTTCTGTGATGTTCACTAAACATACAAGGACTGATGCTGATGTTTCACTTGTGGCTAAGCACACAACAGTTAACTCTACTTTGATGAGTCACACTCTGCACTGACCGCTGACTGCTGCACAGACAAGATCTCTGACCAAGGCGGAGTCACTAGTCATAAGATAGCAGGATCTACTCTGCAACTCTCCTCTCTGAAGATTGTCAATAAAAATCATTGAATATTTATGCATGCTTATTACTTTCTAGTTGACACAGTTTTCCAATTCATAAGAACCTTTATTTCCTCTGATGTTAGTTGACTATCTCTTTTTATCTTTTTTTCACTCCAGACTTTAATCCCCTCCTATCCACCCTCTGACTGTTCCACATCCCATACCATCACCCCTCTCTGTCTCTGTCTCCACGAATGTCCCCAGTCCTCCAACCCCACCTCATCAGACCTCCAAACTCCCTGGGGCCTCCAGTCTCTTGAGGGTTAGGTGCATCTTTGACTGTACCCAGACCCGGCAGTCCTCGGATGTATATGTGTTGGGGGCCTCATATCAGCTGGTGTGTGCTGCCTGGTTGGTGGTTCAGTGTCTGAGAGATCTCAGGGGTCCAGGTTAGTTGAGAATTGTTCCTGTCTGAAAGAACTGCAGGGATAAAAATCGAGATGAGCTGAGGAAAAGAGATCCAGCAACAGGCCAATTGGAATCCAACTCAAGGGAGGCCCCAAGGCCTGACATGTTACTGAGGCTATGGAGTGCTCACAAAAAGGGGCCTATCATGACTGCCCTTAAAGGACCCAACAAGCAGCTAAAAGAGGTACAGAATATTTACACTCCACATGGACCAGAAGCTGCTGAACCCTGTGAATGATTAGGGGAAAGCAGGAAAAGCGAGGAGAGGGCACCCTATAAAAAAGACCAGCAGTTCACTAGCCTGGACCCCCGAGATCTTTTAGGTGACTATCTTAATGTCCTGAAGCACAAAAAGAAGCCGCAGAGACACAAATGCATGATGGTCGTTGACAGAGGTTCATGATTTAACTGTTTCTCATTAGTAAAAAGAAACCCACGAAACTTCCACCCTCCAGAATAATTGGCGAACTTCAGTGGCCACCGGGACACCAAAGCATTTCCCTTTTCACTTTGCGACCTCACATGTAATTTGAGCAGGAGAGTCACAGACATAAAAGCACATTAACATGCCCTTTGGTTGTGGGAGTCCCACAGGCTCAGCAAATCTGGGTCTAATTACTGCTGCCTTAAATGTGAAAAGAAGGTATTCCGAACTGCTTACAGGAAGGTCTCACACAGTAAAAAAAAAAAAAAAAAAAAAAAAAAAGGAAGCAACGTGGGAGACAGACTGCGTAACTTAATTAACATAGGCTTCTGTTGATAAAATCAAACTAGCTCAAGATTGCTGATACTGGAAACAGTGCGTACCTGATATGGCCTGATAACTAACTAATGAACACTCCTTATCTCTCCCTGTTTACTCATGCTCGATTGACAGACGGGAATGGATGCTGGTAAGACCGGGTGGCAGCGGGATGACAGAGAGGTAAATTCACAGAGGAAACTCCCAAGTGGTGTAGGAACATGGAGTATTTATTCCCCTTCCCTACCCCTTACAGCTGTAAGACTACTGTGGCTCTCTCCCAGCATTGTGCCTCTGCGGCGAGCTGCGGGGAAAGCCCTCACCGTCCTCCCTTGCTGCTCTGATAGCAAGTGTTAGAGTAACATAAGCAGCAGGGAAGCTAGACATTCTGCCTCAGAGAACGGGAGTCGCCTGTGCGGGATCCAGTCCTGTTCTCTATGCCATCAGTAGACCTCAGTAGTGGTTTTGGAGTTCCCTTCTTGTCACCACCCTGATTCAACTCTTTCTAGTCTTAACAAGTCTTGAGGTGACACAAAATGAGCAAATTTCCCCGTACTTTGAGGAAGCCATGTGCCAGGCACATCGAAAAGGAACAGAGGGGTGAAGATAAGAATGTTATTTGGTTTTAATCCAAGGAATCCACAAGAGAGGACTCAAGGGGCTTTGCTTTCAGGAAAAAATGGTGCATACAGGGACTAACGTCCCACAAAGTTGGCTCCTGGGTGAACCAGGGGATGGGGGTGCATATTAGGAGCTGAGGTCATACAGACTTTTTAGTACTTCAAGAGGCTGGGTTAATTTAGCCAGTTAAAGGAGAGGCCACCTGTGAGTCGCCACTGAGAGATGTTTTGCTATTTCTGCTCTGTGACCAACCAAGCCATCTAACACCACTTCGTTCTGTTACTGAACAGTCTTAGAACATTGCCAATTTAAAAATGACCTCAGGGAAAAGTAGGGCTTATTCTTCAAACTGTGTATGGCTTCCAACTTTGAAGGATGTCTGGCCACTATAGGGCACAATGCAGACTTCAGAAAGGAATAAATATTGACGGATAACCTCCTATTACACTGTACTTCTGTCATAGCTTCCCCTCGCAGATCCCACTTCTCACCCCATTTCTGTCCTCCTCCCAAGTCCATATCAAGATTTGCTCGGCATTTGACTTAGCACTGTGTCAAGTTCTTATCTCTTAGTCCCCAGAGATAACTGTAAACCCCACACTGCCAAGACCTCTCACTCAAAGATATGAAGACCCAAGCCTGATGCCTGTAGTCTAACATAAACCCTTTTTAAAATGCCTTTCTCAATCTTGCAAAAGTCCCAAACTGTGTGTGTGTGTGTGTGTGTGTGTGTGTGTGTGTGTATGACAAAAAGATAATGAAATGACAACTCTCCATAACACCACCACCTAACTAGGTAGCAGTTAAAGCCACCTTCAAATACTGCAGTGTGACAACTGTAACAGGAGCTATGATTTCACTTGGAGGTTACATGTCAGTGAACACCTCATTCCTGGCTCTTATGGTTAAAAGTGTACCACTCAGAGACTCTAGCTGTATCCCAACATCATGATTGCAAAAGCTCATACTCAAAATTATTATCCTGTAGGAGGTGGGTAGGGGTCAGATAAGGTCTCCGTGTGTCTCCCAAAGATTCTCCATGCTAGCAGCCGTGTTCTCCAGTGTGGCAGGACTGAAAGGTGGTAGAGCCTTTGAAAGGTGATGCCTGATGGAAGATAATTAGGCTGTGGGAAGCATCACCCACAGAAGATGTTCATGAAGATCTCATGGGACTAGAGGGGGCCCCACCAAACTGAGTCATCACAAGGAGAGCTCCCGACCTCTCTGACATCCGTAGCACTCTCAAATATGACAAAAGCTGAACAGACACTCTTGAGCCTCTAACATTGTGAGGGAAGAAACCACATTAATTTATGCTAACAAAAAAGGCTAAGATACTATGTTAGCATAGATAAAAAGTTTATACATATATAATAACCACAATGAAAACTACTGTAGAAGGCATGAGATTCACCTCTTTCTATTCACATCAAACCCCTCTATCTATGAGTCCTCTTACCTACAAAATGACCCATAGGAGTGTTCTTAGGGAGGTGTCATGATACCACTTGCCTCTGATTCTTTTCAAATGCTGGAGCCCTGCCCCATACGCATTCTTATCCATCACCTTCTCCACGACTTCATCTTTTATTCTGATTTGCAAATGTGGCGCCATGCAGAGAAATGGCAACGCTTGACTGCTATTGGACAATGGGTGGATTGAGAGGAACAGAAACCTGCTCCCTGGTTAGAGAAGACCAGAGCACTTTCCACATAGAGAAAACATCAGTCTGTGCTGGAGTCTGTGCAAGCCGGTCCCCTCGGGGACACTGCAGAGACACAGGCACCTACTTCTTGGTGCTGATAAGTGTACATTTAGTGTTCTGCTGGTGTAAACAAACATAGGGGCTATTGAGAAACTGGGTAGCGGCTCTCACTGACATAACTGCTTCATATATGTGATGAGAAGAGAGGAAAATTCAGCCTTATAGATAATTATTTGGGTTTTTAAGTATGTCTCTTTCTGTTCAGTTGTAGCTGGAGGAGTTAGAGAGGCCAATATAAAACACAAGCAAGGCAGTTACTCTGTACTGTAACACAGGAATCATCCCTCCACAGCGGGGCTGACTTCATCCCTCCCTTACATTCAACCTAAAACCTCCTGAATGTAAGGTGTCTCCTGTAAGTTGCTAGCACTGATAAGGTAGAGATTTCTCCTGACTACAAGGCAGTCAGGCAGCTCTGACACCCTCTTTGAGAGCCCACTTTCACAAGCTTCTCCAGGGGTCAATGTCCAGAGTCTTCCACAGACTCAAAAACCAAAGGGTGCTACCATCCTACTCATGGCAAAAATCACTATCCCATGTCCTTGTGGCACATGATGTCACATGCACGTTGGCAAAGCACTTCCTATATCCTGAGTGCCACAGAGCAGACACCCCAACTGCCCTCTTTACTCTCCTGGGAGGCTTAATTGCAGAGTTCATATCAAGGCCCCTGTTAAGGCTCTAGGCAGCTAGAGCACATCTGAACAACATCAAGAAATGTTTGTCAGCCGGGCAGTGGTGGTGGACGCCTTTAATCCCCTTTAATCCCAACACTTGGGAGGCAGAGGCAGGCGGATTTCTGAGTTTGAGGCCAGCCTGGTCTACAAAGTGAGTTCCAGGACACCCAGGGCTACACAGAGAAACCCTGTCTTGAAAAACCAAAAAAAAAAAAAAAAAAAAAAAAAAGTTTGTTAAAAAACCATCATATATTCAGAAGAGACAGTTGCATAATTCTTTTTTTTTTAAACCTACCTTTCTATTTAGCTCTATTTCCAGAGCTAAAATTACAGACTTGCTTTGCTGCAGGCCAGAGGCAAACAAAAGCTCACCTGGCAGCCCCACAGCAAACCCATCTGACCACAACGCGCCTCAGTCTGTGGGTTGCCGCCACCACTCCTCTCTACAAAGATATAAATTGTGAAAGGACAAACGTGGGCAAGGCAAGCTGTCAACTGGGCCAACTCTTCATCTCTCTGAATAGAATTTTTTTCTTGATTTACAAAAAGAGAAAAAAACAACTCTATGACTACTCGTTTGGAATGCCCTTGCCAGTGTGAGCCTTAAGTTGAATCCATTTAACCATTTTTGCAGACTTGTTTTCACTGAAATTCTGCTCTCAGTGGAAGGCTAATATCTTTATTTCTCAAGACTGAATTCTACTTGAATTCCTGCATTTAGTTAGATAATGCATTTTATGACATCATCATAATTTATTTGAACACAGAGTTCATATCACATCCAGGGGATTGACATTCTTCTTCAGCAATGTTTTTAAGCTCTGAAGAATCTAACTATTAGGGGGCTGGAGAGATGGCTCAATGGTTAGTAGCACTGACTCCTCTTCCAGAGGTCCTGAGTTCAATTCCCAGCCACCACATGGTGGCTCACAACCATCTGTAATGGGATCCAATGCCCTCTTTTGGTGTGTCTGAAGACAGCTACAGTGTACTCATGCATAAAATAAATAAATAAAATGTTTTTAAAAAAAGAAAAAAGAGAATTTAAATATTAGCTACCTCTAATTTGGTTTCCCTCAATAAATAATGCATCAGGAGGACTTGGGGAATGCTTGTTCAATCAGCTTATACGTGGACAAATAGCAGGGCACATAGGGAATGAAGCTATGTGCTTCATTGGGTGAGAGTCTCTGACTCACACAATTGGTCTTCACTAAGCTGGCTCCTGGGGCCAGGTACTTTTCCAGGTATAGTTGTCACTGAAGAGACAAAAGTAGCAAAATCTTGTCATGACTCCCTGTTGTGTCATTTAGACACTTCTAAGCCCTCTATGCACTCCAACGGTCACATCTGCCTTAGCGACCCATTTAAGATTCATGGTCTGTATGTATGAACCAGAATGATTAATGTTTATACCAATTAAACATAAGCTAAAATAACTGAGATGTATAAACCAAAATTAATGGTCATGCTGGGTTTGAAGGAACTACTATGTTCTGTCTAATTTTACAATGTTACTCTGACCCTCACCTAACCTTGAAGTGATTGTGGTTTTATTATTAAATAACACTCTACCCAGAGCTTTGGCACCTAGAAACTCCAGGGCATTAGGCTGTTGTTGGACTCCAGCTGAGACTCTTAGACTCTTAATTGCTTAATCACCATTGTTCTCTGTGTCTTTCTGTAATGAATTAGCTCAACAACCCATGGGGTCACCTGGTGTCAATTTAGAGTGATACTTGATGTTCACATGTTCTCAAAAGAAAAATGTTTACAAAAGGCACTGTTTAAACTGAGATTTTTTTTCCAGAACATCCCATAAGGAACCCAATAACATGATGCCATCACTCCAAGTAAAAGCTCTTGCTCCAGGACATGGCAGCCTCCATCCTGTGACCCAACCCATCATACTCTTGACACAGTCTTATCATAGAGGAAAAGACAACCCTCCTAAAGACAGGTATCAACCACAGAGCATTCCACATTTGTGAAGAGGAAAAGAGGGATGGAGGGAAATGTAAATGGAAAGGACCAAGTCCATCACTGGTTTGTCATCCCACACTGACAACTATCCAGACCCAGCTGCAAGGGTAATATCATAAACAAGAACTGAACGGTAATCAAGACATGTGGAACGTGAACATGAAGTCTCACAGTCCTCACCTCAGAGAACATCATCCAAGAGCAGATTTCAACAGGAGGAAACAACTTGTGTATCAAGGTGAAGGAAAAGTATCAAATTCAGGAGGCAGGGGAAAAACAGAAGCCTGGGCTGAGAAATGCAGAGCAGTCACTGAGACTGACAAAGCCCAACACTGTCAGTGCGTGGCATTATTTCTTGAATTAAAAATGTAATTAAGAGCACCTTCTTGAAATGTAGAAAATGCTTATAATCATATTAACTAAAATGGGAAAAATTAAAAAAAGCACAGACCGTGGTTATGGATTAGAGTTGCTTTAAAATGTGTGGGAAAGGTTTGAAAGTTCTCTTAGAATTTTTAAAAGGGCAGCCACATAAAACCTGTTAGATTAAGACTACTTTTTTTCCTATTAAAAATTACGTAATGGCTACTTGATCAGCTTTTGAATTTAAAAGGATAAAAAGTGTTTTTATTTCTGAAGTAACATGTGTTCCACACACACCCCCCACACACACTTTCTCTCATTCTCTGTGTATGTACACACACCACACACACACACACACACACACACACACACACACATGTGCATACACTTCCAGTGCTAGTGTCTACCCCAGGGCTCTGTGCATGCTATGCTACTAAACCAATCCCCAACTCTGGAATCCAAAGCAAATCTGTCCTAGTAGTCAATACAGAGTCGCCCCTTAGCTGATAAACACTGGGCACACAGGCAGAGTTTCTAGGAGGGGCACTTAAGGATAGGCTTCCACAGAGATCCTTCCAAGTGTTAAGCACAAACTCTCTTTTTGACTTCTCCAAACTGGAACAACCACAGGTACAAAGGACAGAACTTAGAAAGAACTTTGAATGTGACACAGGAGCACAACTCCCTAAAATCCAAATGCAAATAGATTACTCTTAGTCTATCTCATGTTGGAATAACAAGATATCTGAAGCCACAAAGTTTATAAAGAATATTGTGTTAGATTCATCAATCCAGAAGCAGGGAAGTAAAGTACATTTGCGAAGCTTCTGGGAACTTCTTTTTACAAAGAAGCCACTCCTCCAAATGCAAATAGATTACTCTTAGTCTATCTCATGTTGGAATAACAAGATATCTGAAGCCACAAAGTTTATAAAGAATATTGTGTTAGATTCATCAATCCAGAAGCAGGGAAGTAAAGTACATTTGCGAAGCTTCTGGGAACTTCTTTTTACAAAGAAGCCACTCCTCCTAACAGTCCCTTAGCTTTGGATCACATGATAGCCTCACATTCAAGGACTTCCCAGTGACTTAGGCACCCCAAGTGTCTCTTGTCCAAACAGGATGGGTTTTGGAGGTTAGTGTCCCATATATGAATTTCAGCAGACACACTGAAACTGTATCACATGCAGCTCACCACTTCCGCTGCCTTTACGGATTTTAGAGGATGTTTCCCTTGATGTTTCAGAGACGTACACCTCTGATTTTAAAAGTAATGTCTGATGTGTCACGGAGCTACCAAGTCTGCGGTGGTTTGAATAAATATGGCCCCATAGACTTATGTGATGGAGTGTTTGGCCATAGAGAGTGGCACTATTAAAAGACCTGGCCTTGTTGGAGTAGATGTGGCCTTGTTGGAGTGGGTGTGCTCTCCTTGTTGGAGTGGTGTGGCCTTGTTGGAGTGGGTGTGGCCTTGGAGAAGGTGGGCTTTGTTGGAGGAGGTGTGGCCTCGTTGAGGAAATGTGTCACTGTGGGAACAAGCTTTGAGTTCTCCTATGATCATGCTACTCTCATTGTGGGTACACAGTCACCTTCTGCTGCCTTTTGCATCAAGAATGCAGAGCTCTCAGCTCCCTCTCCAGCACCATGTCTGCCTATATCCTCCCGTGCTTCCTGCCATGATGATAATGGACTAAACCACTGAAACTGTAAGCCAGCCCCGATGAGATGTTGTCCTTTATGAGAGTTTGCTGTGGTCATGGTGACTCTTCACAGCAATGAACCCTAAGACGGAGGCCCATGCCCACTTCTCCCTCTGAATCTCTTCACACTGGGTGCTTCCAGCAGTGTCCAGGAATGTATTTACAATTTATTCCACAAGCAGCTACCACCCACTGCACCCTTGCCTGGCTCTCATGCTCAGTAAATAACATAGCAAGAGTTTTTACTTTTTAATTCTTCTCTGTCGCTTGTACATGTGTTGCTGGCAGGAAGGGCTGGCTGTAAATTTACTGAAAATTTTTATTTATGATAGAAATATGTGCAATATTTTTTCTATTTCAAACATGATAGAATTCTCTATCCTCTGGAATTACAAATTTCTGCACTGGTCCGTCTGGTTAGTCTTCTTCCTTCTCCGCTCATTGCTGTGGAGACGTGAGCACCGTTCGCTCAGGTGACAGCTGTACAACTGCACCTGGCAAGATCTCAGCATAGTATCAGGGACGACACCGGCGCATCAGTAAAAACCGCTCAGATGACTAAACGGTTTGCTGGGAGGGGAAAAAGCACATACCTGCCAACGCGGTGAATGGTTAGAGGTGAAAATAAAGTTGGCCCGAGAGAAGAGAAATACGTAAGCACACTTGCTTCTTGGATCAAAACCAACAGTTAGCACTGGGAAGTCCCGCAGACCAGAAGTCCGGAATTGAAGGCCAAGGTCTGGCAGAAGTAATGAGTTGAAAATCCCAGGAGAACTTTTCCGGAAGTTAGGGTGGAATGGAAAGCCTGTAATAGTCGATATATTTTTATGACAAATAAAGATTAATTTCAACATGCAAGCCAAGAAGAGCAACAAGTGTCTTCCAGGAGAAGAACAGTCAGCACATCTGAGCACAGTGGGGCATGGTGCTTTTTGCTCAAAGCACTCTTTGAATATGAGATGTGCAGACCAAAAGTGTAAGGGGGAAAGGTTTCTAAGAATGCTACGAAATTTAAGCCCCAAACACCATAGTTACACTGTTAAAATGATAGCCAAAAGCAAATGTCAACACAGAATAAATAAAATGCCAAAAAGAAGTATCTCTCAAAATTTTAAGATAAATTAAAGATTCGTTCTTTGCCAACAAACTTTTCTAAGAGGATTATTTTCAGACAGAAGAAATAGAACATTAGCTCAAAGCACAGGAATAAAAGAAGAAATAAAAAGCAATATAAAATACAAATAAATCTCACTGATACATAAGATAATTAGACTATCTTGTAAGATTTGAAACATGCAAGATTAAAATGTGTGATGACAGTTCCAGAGGCATGGTCTATGGAGAGTGTTAAAATTAAAAGGGCCTTGTATGTTCCTGTGTCTCAGGAAGTGGTTTGCTTCAGTTGTTTGGAATATGTTTGACCTTCATTATCTACTTTCTAACCCCACATGCCTGTTCATGATATACTCCGCCATATCCCATGTGCCGTCTGGTACTTAGTTGTCATAGGAATAGCCTTGGAGAGGCTGAGGACAGTAACAGACTCCTGGTACGTTAGCATCATGTGCTTTCTTAGGAAGAACTGCAACTTTCAATGGAAAGTCTGTCCCAGCAAGAAAGAGCTTCCCAATGCAGTGACCAAGCTGATGGCCACTGGTGCTGAGGAAAGTGCATGCCTCGGAGATGGGATGAGGGTTTGGGGGTTTGATTTATGGACTTAACACCCAGCGAATGCTATACTTTTCAGCTGAAGTACAGTGAAGCCCTTAGGACATACACAAGGTATGTCAAATGTGTGCTTGGAGATTCTCGGGAGAAGTGCCATCCAGCTTTCTCCATGAGGTGGCCTACAGAGGCCATCAGCACAGAGCTGATCCTCATGATATGGTGCAAAGATTGATTGGCAAGGACGTATCAGGACAAAGGGCAAGGGAAGCCAGCATCAGCTGCTGCTCTCTGAGGACTCACACTGGCAGCAGGGAAAAGCCAATCAAAAACTGTACTCACCAGATCTGGGCCCTCATCATGCCGAACGTGGAAGGAAGATGAGGTGAATGGTAAAAACTGGAAGGGAGTGGTATTTTCCCTAATACACAACCCTGATTCTGGAGACACATTCTCATGCCAGAGGCGATAATGTTTCTTTGGATTTTTTGTTTGTGTTTGTTTTTAAGAATTATCTTTAAACTGCTGTTTGGTGTCCTTGCCTATATATTAAAATAAATACCAAAAAAAAAAAAGTAAATTAAAATCAGCAACCAATTGAGCTGGTGTTAATGGAAAGAACATGTGATCTACCAGCAACCACATTAATGAAAAGTACAGCCCTGGTTTTTCTAGGATTTCTCATCAGGAGAGGAGAAACGCCTTTGATTTCAGTCTTTCTCTTCCTGCTGTGTCTGATTGCTCCTTGTGATTTTTCTGCTATTAGCAGATTCACATGAGACCCTCATTTCCACCCGGTGTTACAATGGAGCAACTGTTAAATTCTGTGAAATAAATTGCCAGCTTGCACTGAATGACTTGTAGAAGGGTTGATTTGGCCACACAGAACTACAGAAGTGAGGGCCCATATTCCAAAGAGGAACTGGATCAAGCCTCCATTTTAAGTAAAACGAAGGGTCTTTCTTCTGTCTTGTGTCTGGGCTATAGTCCTCTAATGATGAACGTTCACTCCCCTGATAACAAAAAATAATCCTAGGATGTTTTCTCTGGGTGGTATGCCAATGAAGAATGAATTTTGAGGATAACTACTTGGCCACGTATTATAGACGCATTCCAAAACTAACTTGACCATGACCCCAGCTACAGAATGAGGTCATAAGCCCCTCCTCCCTCCCCTCATGTTTACAGTAGTCAACAGGCCCTGACAGAACTGTGAAATAGATGATCTTGTTCTCCCCGTGTGCCTCCTCCACCGTTTTTTTTTGTCTATCTTGTTAATATTATTGTCTTAACCCCCTGTGTTTGTGATCTTTCGTAATGTGGAGCACAGCAGCCCCAAGATCAACCCACAGTCCTGATCTGGACTCATCTCCCACTGCAAACATCCTGCAAAGGTGGGAGATTGAAACAGAGG